>NW_026623056.1:1245900-1592150 GCF_023065955.2 Ursus arctos | reverse complement strand
GAGTGTGAAAATCTGAGTCTGAGAAAATACCTTTCTACCCTTCTAATTGAAGAAGAATCCATTACTTTCAAGGGTTGTCAACTGGAAAGCCAAAAGAATAAAGGTAATTTTATTGCCTTCATTTGCTCTGTTCTATTGTCGCGGTTTCTGTGCCCTTTATCTACAGCATTCTCCATAAAATTTACTGAAGAAAAGGAAAACCCAAAATGGAAACTCATTTCAATTTCCTTTTATCTACAGCATTCTCCATAAAATTTACTGAAGAAAAGGAAAACCCAAAATGGAAACTCATTTCAATTTCCTTTTTGTTTCTTTTACAGAAGAAAAGCAGACTGAGGATAAGCTACGACTCTTTCTAATGACAGAGGAGTAACAACACAAATCCTCTCCAGAAGTTGATTTCACTTGATGTTTTTTATCTTAACTTCTAATCTCTGCTCTAGGTTTATGAGATGGTATCGGTCACCCAAAAGTAAAATGCAGCCTTCGGATGCCCTGCTGGGAATCATCCCTTTCTCCTCAACCCTGGCACAGAGGCTGACTTCACTGGATTTAAATCCAAGTGGCAAGTGAAGGGGGATGAGACCCTACACGGCCAGTCAAACATGATACAGATCACGGGCTTCCTAGAATCTTGGAATGTCCCAGGAATAAAGTTCATAAAAAGTGCTCAAAGATGGTAGAAGATCCAGAAGGGTAAATACCACCAAAAGCAATATTTTATAATTATTTTTGAGATTATAAGTGATATATGATATTCATAGAAATTTTAAGAAATATAGACATGTATTAAAAAAATTACATAACCTATCATTTGACCTTGAAAAAATTGCCACTATTTTTATTTCTTTACAGGAACTTTTCTATTCCTTTGTATTATTTACTTTCTTTACAGAAATGTATATAAAGAACTACATAAACCTTGCTACACAAAGCTCTATAAAGAACTTCGTAAACCTTTACTGCTCAAAGGATCAGCATTACCTTATTGCCTTCTTAAAAATTTTTTTCATTTCTGTATAGTCAACACTATTACCTTATGTTACATTAGTTATACAATGTTATATTGGTGTCAGGTATACAAAACAGTGATTTAAATTCTCTATATGTTATTAAAAATTTAGAATCCCAAGCCCCATCCATTCCTTTTGAGTCAGAATCTGTATTTTAACATGATCCCCAGAAATTCTTCTGTACTGCTTTGATGAACTTGCTTATCATTGATTTTTTTTCTACATTTCTGATTTTTATTTAATGAGTATAGAGATTTTAAAATCTCTGGGTATTTCCAGGTTGCCTGCCAGGAAAAAAAAATTTACAAGTTTATATTCCCTCCAACTTCTTCTGAGTGTCATTTTATTGCACCTTCACCAACACCGGTATAATGATTACCTAATTTGAAAAGCAAAAGAAAAATTATCTTTTTCAACTTTAAGTTACCAACCTTTATTTAGAAATGTGGGACGTTAACTTCTACAACTTTTACACTATTTCATAGTCACTTCTTTAAATGCCCCTTAATTTTATTGAAAAGAATATTTCCAATTTTTAAGACATTTAACCACGCCAGAATATAAATACATGTCCCAAAACATTCTTCGCATTGAAAATTATACAAGAATTCAGTCAGCACTTAGTAAAATTGTGTTGTATTTTTGAAATCATTTAGGTCAGTGATTAGCTATAAAACCAAATGAAGTTTAGAAAATAAGCCAGAAAGGGTTGTACCAGCACATAAATGTTCAATAAATGGTGGCAAAATGGTTAATAGAAAATGAACTAAAGTGCATGATAGACAGCAGTCAAGAAGTTAATGCTGCTGTTTAAAAAATATTTTACTGAAAATGGTATGAAATATTTTTCTTTAATTATACAAGTACTGAAACTCTAGAAGATGGGTAGTATTACAGCCGGTTCTTAAATTTTCCAGGGTCAGAAATCCCAAATCATATTGTCATCTTAGAAGTAACTCTATGGAAAAAAAAAGTAATAAATGGGGAGAGAGAAAGAAAGAGACAGAAACAAATACAGAGAGACCAGTAAAATAAAGTGATTATAAAGAAAGCATGAGTCTCTCTAAGGAATTTAGTGAGCTTTTCACTGGACAAAGACCTAAATGAGACGGTCTTTCCAACGCTAGCTGATAGCATCGAGAGAGAGGGTCTCTTTGCTTGCGAGGTTTATGAGATTAAAAAAAAAAAAAAAGGACTGGGCCATCTCCTGCTTTCTGGAGAGAAAGGCATGGCACCCATCAATCCAAATTAAAATATGGACAGCTCCAAAAAATGATCTTCTTTGCAAAGCATGGAGAACACATGTGTAAGAGAGAACTGATGGGAAAATTGAGTAAAACAGCACTCAGTAATTATAAATAAGCTTAAATTCTCAAACCTAGATAAATTATATCCCCAGATGCAGAGAGAATTTACAGATGTGATTTCAAAACCACGACTGGTGTCTCTCCAGGATTCTGGAGAATGAAAGAAAAATTTTAAAACACTGAAAGCGAGTAAGGGTACCAGTTTAAAGCCCAAAATTTGCTTCTAAATTTTTTTCATAAACCATCCTTTTAATAATATATGCCAGAATGTCTTCCAGGATTATAATGTCATTTTCACCACCTTTATACTACTTACATGTTTTGAGCTTAGCCATCTATTAACAACTGTTGGTAATAATAAATGCTAACCTAGGAAAAGTTTTAAGTGACATGAAAAAGCATTTTCTCATGTTCTACATAATATTTTCATCAGGCATAGGTGAAACATGAGAAATTTTATCAAATTTATAGGCAATAAAAATAGAAAAGAAAGCAAGTCTTTGATAGTCTTAAGATCTTAATTGACTGAAACATGGTGAAATTCAGTAATTAACCTCCCTCACTTCGAAAACTCAATGACACAAGCACCAGAGAAGACCAATCTTGTTTTAAAGAAGTTCTTGTGAACAAACTCTAAAGACTTTGGCAAAATAAAAATTCAATAAAAGGCAAAAGTACAAAGTTACTGTCTAAAAAATCTAATGTCAACTCAGGTCTGCTTGAGTTTCTAGAGCAAAAGAGATTAAGGCACAGTGTGCTCTGTGTCAGTCACACAGTATGAGGGGTCCTGTACTCAGTTTTAGAAAGATCACATCTTCCGAGAGGTATGAACAACCAAAAGAAGGCACCCTGGAAATTATGTCAAATTCAGTTAAAGAAACCAAGAGTGCTTAGTATAAACAGAAGATTCAAAGAGGACATGACTCCCTTCCTCAAATATTGTTAAGTGCTGCTGGGTAGACCTATTTTGAGCATCAGTATAATGTAATGAAAGACTACAAATCTGCTCGGGACCGGCACTGACGGCCTTCTTGTGACTCAATTATTACTTCTGTAGTTGTTGGAAGGTCAAGAAGGATAATGCACAGTCAAAATCCTGACAGACTGTGTGCATATGGTAGGCGCATAGTAAGTGTTAACCTTCCTTCCCCGAGGCAGACGTAAGCAAGACCAAGAGGACACATCGAGATGGCCATGTGACTCAAGAATGTGAGAGAGAACAAGGAAGTTCATTACAACTTCTAAAAATGAAAGCTGTTCTGCCATTCATTGCGCTCTTTGTCATGGATTATTCCAGCAGAAGCTAGATGACCACTCAGCAGGAAAGCAGAAGAGAGGGGCTCTTACTGCTGGCAGGAAGAGAGACGACAGAATCCCAAAGTCTCTTCCTGCTCCCAGATTCAGTAAGGTCGGATCAATAGGAAAATGTGACTTTGTAGACCCCATTCTAACCCAAGATATCTCTGAGGCCAGTGACTACGAGCAATACATTTTCCCAAGAAATAGAAGGTCCGACTTGACAGCTTATCTCCTCCAGAGTACAAAGAATGGAATCCAACTATTCACTTAAGTGAGTCCCTAGGACACAGCACACTGAACCAGTTGTCCTTCATGCTACAAGAACAACTGGAAAACAGAGACTCAGGCAAGCAGTGTGGAAATGCAATAACATTATCTAAGTGGTGAAGAAAGTGTAAATAATAAAAGGCCTTTTATAAATCAAAGGCTGCAACAAATAGAACTATACACCCCAAACTGCAAAGAAGTGTGCATGTAGCCCCCTTACGTGTCCTATCATACCTTCTTAATACCCTCTCTTTAAAAAAGAAAAAAAATTTTCATTTCTTCTTTAATTATTTATCTTAATTTTGCAGAAATGGGTAAGAGGTGACCTGCCTCCTCACAACAGAGCAGCTAACACTGCACAGCAGAAAAGTCAGGTAAGAGTAAAATATCTACCATACTCAGGATAGTATTTTTGTGCCTTTTAACTTCTTATTACAAAAAAAAAAAAAACCCATTAGAGACTATGGATTCTGGGGAACAAACTGAGCGTTTCAGAGGGGTTGGGGGTAGGGGGATGTGCTAGACCGGTGATGAGTATCAAGGGCACGTGTTGCATGGAGCACTGGGTGTTTTACGCAAACAATGAATCATGGAACATTGCATCAAAAACTAAGGATGTACTGTATGGTGACTAACATAAAAATATAAAAATTAAAAAAAAAGAGAGAGAGATAGCTATGTAAAATGAAAAATAAAAGGAAAAAAACACAATTCCACCAAAGCGGTATAATTTGAGGGAAGTTTGGGAGACGCCACCTCCCTCCCCTCAGATGACGTGGTGATGTCTACAGCACCACCAGTTCTTTGTTTTATTAATTTGATGCACTTTTTCTCTGGAATGGGAGACATTCTGGACACATCCACCCTGATCTTCTGTTAAAAGAATGACAGTAAAATAGGAGCCAGAAAGCACGGACTCCTGTCCTGACCGTCACCTACTGTTTTGGGATCTCAGGCATTTAATCTCTTTGAGTCTTTATCTCCTCATCTATGAAATGGAAGCAATAATCCTTGCTGTGGCTTCCTATAGAGTAATTAAGAAGACCCCCTGAAGAAAAGATACATGCTAGACATAAGGGTTAACTTGTTCAAAAGAATCCCTTTCAAGCCACCCTCCCAAAGAGCAAGTTGCATCCTACGAAGTTCCGCAGAAATGAAGCATCTACTGCCTGGTGCATAATGACTTTCTCCTTCACATGGCTGAGGGGAAGAGTCCTGCTGTTAGCCTGTCATATCCTAAAGCTGCAATTTCAAAGCTTGAACCGCAAACCCCAGCGCACTAGGAGAAACGCTGGCACCCCTCTCCCCCAACCCCAAACTCTGAGTCTAGAAATAAGACTAAACCAAGTTTAGTTCCTCATGTTGATGTTATATCCTGGCTGTAATCACATTGGTGGAGGGATTAGTACCTCCCTAATCCTATTGCTAAAAACAAAACAACACAACTACAACAACAACAACGAAACCTCACAGCTTAAGGGTTGAGGTGCCTTCTTAGAATGTAATCCCTAGATTTCGGTATGCCACTGTGGTTATAATGAGCAAAATAAAAGGGACCTGCATGCCTGTGATTGAACCTGGGGCTACAAGTTTCCCCCAGTAAATGCTGCTCCATTACATCTGGTGTGTGCACCACCGGGTCAGGTGCCCTCGTGTACATAACATGGAAAATGAGAACTGCTAAAGTCTTCAGAGATGCTGGGGGTTCAGCTTATGCATGAGCTTACTGGATTCCCTTCCCCCCACCCAGAGAACTGGTATTGTTAAGAAAAGGTGAATGGAGCATTTGACTTCTGAGCTTCTAAAATGGGAAAGGAGGAAAATGGTGAAACAGATGATACACCATATACCAAATTTCTGAGTTTAACTTGACCTAGGTCAACACCTAAAATTTAGATAAGCTTCTCTCTATTCCCCTGTATCCAAAAGAAGAGCCAGGCTTTTTCCAGGGCTGAATAAACCACAAAATCCAGGAATACCAGAGGAGAAAAGGACCCTGATTTCCATAAATCTGCCTCTTCTGAAATAGTATTTGTTGGTGCTCCTCTGTTATGATCATTTGCATATGGTCTGATCCTCATTTCCCAGGAATTCCCATAGAAGGGCCAGGCATGGGTGAGGGGCAGTGGGGGAAGAATCACCCAGGCAGTTCTGTAGGCTCAAAAGTAGGTGGCCTCAACACACACTACGGTGTAGCCATCGGGAAAATGGTCCTATCATTTAAGACCGCAATGGTAACTGTGCCAAGGAAGACAGTCTATTAAGAAAAAAAAGAGCCTCTGGTGTGTCCGATGGGTAAAAATGGTCTTCAAAAGAAGCTTTGAGGGAGTTGCATTCGGTGTGGTCTGAGAGGCCTGAGAAGCGTCCCCTATTCACACACATGCACATGTACTCGCGCGTGAGCACAAGACACATACGACACGTACTTAGCATGTCACATGGCTAAAATTCCACGTGGAAAAACATTCTTTTGCACTTTAAAATCAGTTTAATTTACAAGATTAACAAAGGAGTGTAACATCTAGCCTAACAAACACTGAACGGTTTAGAATAGTTTATATTTCCGTAGCATTTTACAATTTTTAAACTGTTTTTGCATACCTTTTTTTTTTTAAAGATTGTATTTATTTGACAGAGAGCGAGACAGCCAGCGAGAGAGGAAGCACAAGCAGGGGGAGTGGGAGAGGAAGAAGAAGGCTCCCAGCAGAGGAGCCTGATGTGGGGCTTGATCCCAGAACGCCGGGATCACACCCTGAGCCGAAGGCAGAGGCTTAATGACTGAGCCATCCAGGTGCCCCTGCATACATTACTTTATGCAATTTTCATGTCATCCTTGCTGTGGAGGTATCATTATTCATATTTTATGGAGAAAGAAACATAGTCTCAGAGCTTAAGTTATTTCCTAAGAAAATACTCCTCAGGCAGTGGCAAAGCCAAGAACTGTAATGTCTCCAAGGTTCGTGCTCTGCCACACCAGTGGATCCCAAACCCAGGTGGAGCCCAGGAATCTACACCTTTCAAAGGCTCCCTCATATGGTTCTAATAATATCAAAGCCTGGAGCCCATGTAATGCAGCATCCTGCAGATAGAGGATAGATACTAATGGCCTATAAATGGTCACTTAATGTAGCTAAATTGGAACTTTCTTAAAGTCACTTAAAGATTATTTTCATAGCTGGCTTCCAAGCCTCATGTTCTCTCCTTTATGTCATTTATCTGATAGTACTGTTTTGTCCAGTAACGCTAACAATCCTAATTTTTTTTTGTAGTTGAATTGCCAATGTCAACGTTTATATCTCAATTTGGCCTAGGTCAGCCACCTATTTGCACTGTCTAGACAATAGAGAATGTTCTCCAAACTTGGGGACACCTGGCAACCCAATGGGAGATGCAGACAGGAAATACCTGAATTTCTCTTTTAACTTAAAGAAAACTTTTTTTTCAAAATATTCACCCACATTTAGCATATTGATTGACAGTGGTCTGCATAAAGTGAAGAGTCATTTATAGAAGAGTATACTCAACAACTGTATTGTAGGAGCACCCCCTCAAAAATAGGAACCCTTGGTCCAGGCCCCTCCCCTATAATCTGGAGAATGTGCTGTCTCCTGGGGAGGAGTCAGGGGGCGTAATTCCCTTTGTACATGTAACCTCTGCTTATAATCCTCACAGGATAGAAGGAAATGACTTCAGAGTCCAGAAATATTTCTCACACGGTGAGTGAATTCATCCTCTTGGGCTTCCCTTGCCGCTGGGAAATGCAGTTCCTCCTCTTTTCCATATTCTTTGTGACTTATATCCTGACGCTCCTTGGAAACATGGCCATCGTGTGTGCAGTGCTTTGGGACTGCAGGCTCCACACCCCAATGTACATTCTGCTGGCCAACTTCTCCTTTCTGGAAATCTGCTATGTCAACTCTGATGTGCCCAACTTGCTGGCCAACTTCCTCGCCCAGACCAAAACCATCTCCTTCGCTCAGTGCCTCCTCCAGTTGTACTTCTTCCTCTCACTGGGCACAACTGAATGTTTCTTTCTGTCCATCATGGCCTATGACCGGTTCCTGGCAATCTGCCGCCGGTTTCCTCTGGTTTCTGATCCCAGTGATACTCGTTACCCAGCTACCGTTTTGTGGCCCGAATGTAATTGATGACTTTCTGTGTGACCTGGGTCCTCTCCTGGCCTTGGCTTCAGCCTGTGTCCCAATCCCAGGGACAGTTCTCATATGTGGCACCGTGAGTTCCCTCCTCATCTTCGCCACCTTCTTCTACATTATGGGTTCCTATACCCTGGTGCTGAGGGCTGTAGTGCAGGTGCCCTCACATGCTGGCCGGAAGAAGGCCTTTTCTACCTGCTCCTCACATCTGGCTGTTGTGTTTCTCTTCTACGGTTCTGTCATGATAACGTATGTGAGCCCAGGGTCAGGACAAGCAGAGGGAATGCAGAAGTTCACAACTCTATTCTACTCAGTTTTGACCCCCTTTTTCAACCCCATGATCTACAGCCTCCGGAATAAAGAAATGAAGGATGCCTTGAAGAAAGTTCAAAAGGTTCCTAAAACTGATCTGCGATGTTAGTGTCTTATTCCCAGATGAGTTCAGACAGTGAGCTTCCTGTCAGTGAACAATTAAGAAACTGGCAAATAGATGTGAATATTTTGAAGGAGGCATTTCAAAATTCTAAATACCGGGTTATCAATGAAGCCTTTCCCCAGGTGAAATTAACTCCCTCTTCCATAGCACATTGTGTGGACTTCTATTGAACATGTCCTTCATTTTCTTCTTGTGTTTTAGTTAGCTGTCCATAAATCAGTCCTACATGTCTCCCCATCTTTAACAGACTCTCAATTTTTTAAGAGCAGGGCCTATGTTTTATTAATTTCTGCAACTCCAGAACCCAATGTCACACCTAGGACAAAAATGTCAATAATGTCAATTTAAATAAAGAAAATAAATTTGTTCTTATTTCCTCACTAGAGTCTATCATCCTTGTCATCCTTTCAACAGTCAGGACCATATCTAAAGAAATTATGAGAACTCCCTAACAATCTATATTTTATATGTCCTATGGATGAAATGAATGAACTTCTAGAAAAATGTGAGGTCAACCTAAAGTGGTTGGACCAATGATTAAATGATAATCAAATCAGTGGAGGAGCCTCACAAAGATGAAAGTTACTGTCTTAAGAAATTACCTGCTTCCTGCTCTTCATCAATCCCTTTGTCTAATAATGCAACTGCTTTATTTCATTTTCTTCTTACTAACCATGCTTTCACTCCTGCACATTTGAAAATATACAACTCTTACCACTGAAAATGTGGTTTGGGATCATTTGCTGGGCATCACTGAGGATCTTCTTAGAAGGTAGAAGGATCTCAGGGCCCACCTCAGGCCTATTGAAGTAGGATCTGCATTTATTCTCATGAGTTATAATACTACATTTGGAAAACCTCTGATTTACAGATTTTCTGTTGGCTCACAGCAATCACAACCACATATAGTTCTAAAGACAGCTACTTCCACTCAAGCAGTGGTTCTCAACTAATTTACTCAGATTTGGGGGTGGTGTGTAGGCACGGTATTCTGAAAATCTCCCTAAGAAATTGTAATACAGAGAGAGGGTTGGGAATCCATGCATTCAAATTTAGGGACTTCTGTGGGGCACCTGGGTGGCTCAGTTGGTTGAGCATCCAGCTCTTGATTTCAGCTCAGGTCATGATCTCAGTGTTGTGAGATCAAGCCCTGTGTCAGGCTCCACACTGGGCGTGGAGCCTGCTTAAAGATTCTCTGTTTCCCTCTGCACCTCCCTCACTTACTCTTAAAAAAATATTAAGGACTTCTAAACTCCACAATAACACCAAAAGAGACCACATCCATCCATATTCCTTTTCTTTTAAAAGCCCCCTTAGCGCAAATCAACCAAATTGAATATGAGATAACAATAAGACATGTCATAACACAAGTAAAATAATCACTTCACTAAAAAAATTTTATATTCCAGATAGATAAGTCTCTTTTGAATACTTCTACACATTTACATTTGGGAGATATGTATATTAAAAAGAATGGAGAATATGAAATACTGTCCTGGCACAGTACTGGCCTTTGGAATAACCCAAGTTAGCAATATTTCTTTCCTGTCCTCTGAGAGACTACACCCCAGTGATGGAAAGAAAGTTTTCTAACCTTCTTATTTTATAATAGCTTGATTAAAAACAGTTTACATACCATAAAATTCACCTTTTTAAAAGTGGACAATTCAGTGTTTTTAGTTTATTCACATAATTGTGCAACTATCACCACTAACAAATTTTACAATATTTTCATAACCTCAAAAAGAAACCCCATACCCATTAACAGGCATTCCCTACTCCCCTCTTCCTTCAGCCCTGGAAACTGCTAATCTACTTTCTGTCCCTATGGATTTTACCTATTCTGGGCATTTCAAAAAAGTGGGATCATGCACTGTGTGGCCTTTTGTGGCTGGCTTCTTTCCCTTAGCATAATGTGTATCCACAAACAACTCATCCATGTTATAGCATGTGTGAGTACTTTACTGCTTTTTATTGTAAAACAATATCCTACTGTATGGATATACCACATTTTGTTTACACATTCATCAACTGATGGACATCTAAGCTGTTCCTACTTTTTTGTTAATATGAATAATGATAGGAATATCCATGTACACAATTTTATGTGAACATATATATTCATTTCTCCTGGATATATACTAGCCCATGTAGGCTGCCATGACAAAATACCACAGGCTGGGTGGCTTAAACAGTGGAAATTTATTTTATCATAGTTCCAGAGACTGGAAGTCTAAGATCAAGGTGCTAGCAGAGTTGGTATTTGGTAAGGCCTCTTTCCTCGGCTCACAGACAACCACCTTCTTACTGTATCTTCAAATGCCCTTTCCTCTGTACATGCACGGAGGTAGGAGCGGCACTTCTGTGTCTCTTCCTTTTCTTGTAAGTACTGCAGTCTTATCAGATTAAGGTCCTACCCTTTTGACGTCATTTAACTTTACCTCCTTAAAGGCCCTATATACAAATACAGTTGCATTGGAGATCAGGGCTTCAAATATGAATTTTGGAAGGACACAATTCAGTCCATAATGATACCTAAGTAAAACTATTATATCATATGATGACTCTTTTGAAGAATTTCTGGACTCCAAAATTGCTATACTATTTTATAATGCCACCAGCAATTATTAAGAGTCTCAAATTCTCCACATCTCAGCCACACTTGTTATTCCCTCCCTTCCTCATGTCCTCTTTTTTCTTTTTTTTTTTCTGACCTAGACATTATGAAGTAGTATCTCACTATGGTTTTGATTTGCATTTTCCTAATCACTTATATTAAACCTCCTTTCATGTAACTATTGACCATTCATGAATCTTCTTTGAAGAAATGTCAATTCAAATCCTTTGCTCCATTTTTAATTGGCTTAGTTCGTAATTTTTACTGCTGTTGAGTATTAAGAGTTTTTTAAATACTCTCATTATAAGTGTCTTCTCAGATAAAAGATTCGCAAAAATTCTCTCCCATTCTGTGGGTTGCTTTTCACTTTTCTTGACAGTGTTATTTGCAGCATAGAAGTTTTTATTTTAATGAAGTCCAATTTATTTGTGTCTGTCTCTTGTTCTTTTGGTGTCATATCTAAGAAGCCACTGCCTAACCCAACATCACAAGTATTTATGCCTTTTTTTCTCAGAGAGTTTTACAGCTTTATCTCTTACATTTAAGCCTATGGATCATCTTGAAATAATTTTTGTATATGGTGAGAGATAGGGGTCCAACTTCATTCTTTTGCATATGGATACCCAGTTGTCCCAGCACCATTGTTTAGACTATACCCACCCCAACAACCTAGGGACTTATCTCAGCACTCTTGTGGAATAATAAACAATAAATATAAGGATTTATTTCTGGATGCTCAATTCTAAGTATATATGTCTATTATGCTAGTACCACCACAAGCTAGTACAAGATTATTGTATCTTTGTAGTAAGCTTTGAAATCAGGAAGTGAGAGTCCTCCAACTTCGCATTTCCATATGAATTTTAAAGTCAAGTCATTAATTTCTATTTTTTTAGGTAAAACAAATGATGCACTTTATGCATTTCCATTAATTTTTTCACACTTATAATATTTTATAACTTTATATAATTTTCTAAAGTTATGCTTGCCAAACTTTAAAATAGCAATATTAATGTGCTTGGGCCTAAGAACACATGAAGTAAAAACTTAGAGAATTGCAAGGAGGGAGAAAGAAAGAAATCCACTATTATAGTTAAGTTAAACATCTCTTTTTCAGTAACTGATAGATTAGGCAGGCAGAAAATCGGTAAAGACAACATTTACCTGAATAGCACTATTAATAAACCAAATCTACTTGACATTTATAAAATATTCCATCCAACAACAGAATACACATTCTTCCCGAACGTGCATAGAACATTATTTGCCAAGATAGACCATATTCAGGGCCATAAAACACACCTTAACAAAGCTTAAAAGAATAGAAATAATACAAAGTATGTTATCAGACCACATTGAAATTCAAGTAGAAATCAATAACAGAAAGATAACTGGAAAATTCCCAAATATTTGGAACTTAACATACTTCTCTTCTACACATGTGGCAACGAAGCCATTTCAAGAGATTTGAAACCATTTTAAACTGACTGAAAATGAAAACATATCCCATCAAAACTTGAGAGATGCAGCAAAATCAGTATTTAGAGGAAGGTTTATAGCATTTATTGCATCTATTAGAAAAGAAAAAATATATAAAATTAATTACATAATATTCTACCTTAGGAAATCTAGAGAAAGAACAATTTAAGCTAAGACAAGCAGAAAAAATTAATAAAATTCAAAGCAGAAATCAATTGAATTGGAAACAAAAAAAAGATAAAATCAATGAAACAAAAATTAATTCTTTGAAAATATTATTAAAAATTAGTAAACCTCTAGCCAGGCTAAGTAAGTTAAAAAAAAAAAAGGAGCAAGAAGACATAGATGGACATTAAAAGAATAGTAAAGAAACTATAAGTTTATGTCTGCAAATTTAATAATTTAGATGAAATGAACAAATTCCTCAAAAGACACAAACTATAATTCACACAAGGAGAAACAATCTGAATATATCTATATGTATACATCTAGTATCTATTACTATATGTCTATTTAAAAAGTACAATAATAAACTTTTAAAAACGTTATCAACAAGGTCAGATGATTTTACTCGTGAATTAACAAATAAATGATACCAACTTTCCTCAATATATTTCAGAAAATACAAACAGAGGGAACATTTCCTAATTCCTTCTATGGGCTCACCATTATACTATCATCCTATTCCCAAATCCAGATAAAGGCATTACAACAAAGGGAGAGGTACAGGTGGAAAATAAGCACATGAAAAGTTGCTCCCCATCACCCATCATTAAGGAATTATAAATCAACATAATGAGATACCATTACAAGCCATTAAGAAGAACGGCCAAAAGCCAAAAACTGAGGATAACAACTGCTGACAAAGATGCCAAGCAACAAGAACTGCCATTCACTGGCTATTCGCTGGGAATGCAAAATGATCCAGCCACCCTGGAAGACAATCTGGCAGTCTCCTCCAAACTAAACTTAATTATACCATACTATCCAGCAATTGCACTTCCAACCATTCACCACAAGCTGATTCAAAAACATATGCCTACGAAGAAGACCTGCACACAAATACCTATAGTAGCTTTATTCGTAATTACCAAAATCTGGAAGCAACAAAGAAGGCCTTCGGTAGGGGCATGGACAACGAACTCTGATACACCTATACACTGGAATATTTTTCAGTAACAAAAAGAAATGAGCCATCAGAACTTGAAAAAAGATGGAGGTCAAGTCTTTAATTTCTGTTGAAGATAACTCAGGGAGTATTGCCACTTAAGGGTATTAAATCTTCCAATCCTATTGTGGGATCTTTATTTATTTAGATTTATAGTAACTTCTTGCAACAAAGCTTTGTAGTTCTAGTCAGTATTCAAGTCTTGCTCTTTTTTTTTTTGCTAAATTAATCTGTCAGATTTTCATTCTTTTTGATGTTATTGTAAATAGAATCAGGATGCCTTATATTTCTTTTTGTTGCTGAGGCTTAGAACTTCCAGTACAATGTTAAATATAAGCGACAAGAACATTTATCCTTGACTTGTCCTCATGATAGTGGGTAAGCCTTGAGTATTTCACCATTAAATGTAAGGTTAGTCATGGATATTTTATAGATGCCCTTTACCAGATTCAGGAAGTTCCCTCCTATTCTAGGTTGGTCGGTCAGTCGGTCTTTCTTTCTTTCTTTTTTTTTTAAGGATTTTTATAATGAAAGAATGTTGAAATTTGTGAAATGCTTTTTTGGTATCTATTGAAATGATCATATATTTTTGTCCTTATTCTATTCATATGGTAAATAACACTAAATGATTTTCAAAGTGAAATAACTTTGCATTCCTGTGATAGATTCCATGTGGTCATGACATAGTAACCTTCTTATATATTACTCGATTTGTTTTGCTAGTATTTTTTTGACATATTTTTTGTCTAGCTCATAAGGGATATTGGTCTGTAGTTCTATTTACTTGTGACAACTTTGTCTGGTTTGGGTCTCAGAGTAATACTGGCCTCATAAAATGAGTGAGAAATATGACTTCCTCTCCTTTATTTTTGAAATTCTCTTCCTCCATTATTACCTCCTTTTGTGTTAAATATATATTTCTTAGTATACCACCTTAATTCCCCTTTCGTTTTTTTTTTTTTTTTGGTGCATTTTTAGAGATATTTTTTCAGTGGTTCCATCTTAAAACAATCTATGTGGATTAGTTTCAACTTAATTTCAATAGGATAAAAAAAAACCTGGCTTCAGTGTACCTCCTTTCCCTCCTTTCTGCTTTTGTTGTCATACAGATGACATCTTTATACATTATAAACCCACTGACACAGTTTTATAATTATTTCTTTATGCAGTTGTTTTTTGAATCAGAAGAGGAAAAGAGTTACAAGTAAAATACATTTATACTGTATTTTATATTTACCTTCATTGTTATCTTTATTGGTGTTCTTTACTTTTTGTTATGTTCAGTTAACCAGCATATAGTACATCATAAGTTCTTTTTGTAGTGTTCAACGATTCATTAGTTGTGTATAATACCCAGCACTCATCCCAACATATGTCCTCCTTAATACCCATCAGTGTAACCCCCATCCCCCACCCCTCTCCCTTCTGTAACCCTCAGTTTGTTTCCCGGAGTCCAGAGTCTTTCATGGTTTGTCTCCCTCTCTGATTTCTTCCCCTTCAGTTTTCCCTCCCTTCCCCTGCGGTCCTCCCCATCTTTCCTTATGTTTCACATAGGAGTGAAACTATATGATCATTGTCTCTCTGCTTGACTTATTTCACTTAGCATAATCCCCTCAAGTTCCATCCATGTCAATGCAAATGGTGGGTATTCATCTTTTCTGATGACTGAGTAATATTCCATTGTATATATGCACCACATCTTCTTTATCTTTACTTTTTAACACAGATTCAAGTCTAGTCCTTTCTTGTCTACCTAAAGGACTTCTTTTAATATTGTTTGTAATGCAAGTTTGCTAGCAACAAATTATCTCCATTTTTGTTTGAGGAGGTCTTCATTTTTTCCTTCTTCTGTAAAATATAGGTTTACTAGATATAAGGTTACTGGTTGACAATCTTTCTCTTTCAGTCTATTTGAAAATGTCAATTTAGTCCATTTTGCTTTCCATGGTTTTGAATGAGATCAGCTGTTAATCTTATTTAGGATCACTTCTATGTGATGAGTTGTTTTTCTTTTGCTGTTTTCAAAATTTTCTCTGTCTTCTTCTTTCAAGATTTTGACCCTGATGTGTTTAGACATGGATCTCTTTGAATTTATCCAGCTGAAATTTATTAAACTTCTACTATGTGTTAATTCATATTTTTCATCAAATTTGGGGTATATTATTTCTTCAAGTACTTTCCTCCCCCTTTTTATCTCTTTTCTTGTTCTTGGATTCCCATTAGACGTTGGTATGCCCAACAGTACCCTACAGTTCTCTCAAACTGTTCATTTTTCTTCATTTGTCTTTCTTTTAATTTCTAGTTTGGATAATCTCAATCTATTTTCAAATTTACTGATTCCTTCTTCTGCATACTCAAATATTCTTTTGAACCCCTCTATTAAATATTTTTGTCACTGTACTTTTCAACAAAGAGTTTCCATCTGGTTCTTTTTGATAATTTGCATCTCTTTTTTAATATTCTCTACTTGGTGAGATATCATTCTCATTATTTCCTTTAATTCTTTATTTTTTTAATTTTTTAAAGATTTTCTTTATTTGACAGAGACACAGTGAGAGAGGGAACACAAGCAGGGGGAGCAGGAGAGGGAGAAGCAGGCCTCCTGCCGAGCAGGGAGCCCGATGCAGGGCTTGATCCCAGGACCCCAAGATCACGACCTGAGCCGAAGTCAGACGCTTAACGACTGAGCCACCCAGGTGCCTCCCCTTTAATTCTTTAGATATAATTTTCTTCAAATCCTTGAAGTTGTTTATAAAAACTTATTTAAACTCTTTGCCTAGTAAGTCCCACATGTGGGATAGTTTCTATTGACTGCTCTTATTATTATTATTGTTTAAATTCCATTATTGAATGTATAGTACATCATTAGTTTTTGGTATAATGTTCAATGATTCATTATTTGCATATAACACCCAGTGCTCATCACATCTATGGGCCATACTTTTCTGTTTCTTTGCATGTCCTTTTTTTTCATCTAAAACTGGATATTTTAAATAACATAATGTGGCAACTCTGAAAATCAAATTTCCCCCACTCTTCCAGGTGTTGCTCTTGTTCCATGTGGTTGTTCTTGCAGCTGATGATGTTGTTTGTTTCTTCAATGACTTTTTCTTTTTGATAATTCTATAAAGTCTGTATCACCTGTTATATGTAGCTCCTAAAGTCTCTGTTTGGTTAGCTTAGTGGTCAGATCATAATTGCACAGAGATTTCCTTTAATGCCTTTAACCAAAAGGTTATCCTCTCTTTGCAGAGGGACTCTGTGTGAGGACAAAACTTCAGTGTTCCAGGAGTTTATAACTCTGCTTTAACTCTCATTTCCTATTTGTGTGGGGCCTCATATGCAGCCTCAAGTAAAACATTGTGGCCTTCTTAAATCTTCTTTGGAAAAGTGCATAGTCCTTCACATATGTGTGACCTTCTAGATCCCCAGGAATACACTGAGATATTTAAAAGATCGCTATAGACATCTCAGTCCCTAGAGCTACTTTATAAGGTTATTTTTCCTTTCCAGCTTCCCATTTGTCCCAGCTAATAGCACTGCTCCAAACAGCTGTAATGTTGAACAACTACCTTCACTATATTCAAAAATATCCTGGGATAGGGCTTTTCCCACTGATCGAACTCTGCTTCAAGCCAAATAATGAGTACTACACATAGGGTTTTTCCAGGGAGCTGTAAGATGGGCCAAACAGTGAGAGTTCTTTGGTGATGGGGTTTTTTGAGGAGTTCCAAACCTATTCTTCCCTCTCTAGTGGCTGCTAGTCTATTGGTTTTCACAGATTCCATGGTTTAAGGCTACTGGCTTTTAAGGTTGTTGGGAAAGCGGGGAGAGTGAGAATAACGCCAGTTAAAATGCCACAAATTTAACTCTTCTTACCAAAATTCAGCTGATTTATTGAAAAAAAATATTCTTGAATTGTTGCAAGCCTTTAGTTACTTTCCAGAGTTATGACAAAACTTGTTTTGATAATTCTTGCTTGATGCTTTTTTGAAGGAGTGGGTTTTTGAAGGCCCTTACTCTTCCATTCTGGAAGTCCCTTTCTAAATTTCTAACCTCTTACAGTACAATAGTATGAGTTATATAATGACTTGAATGTTACGTAGTCAAAGTGTTTGAATAATATCATAGAAGCAAAGCCATAGCCAATTCTGCCTGTAAGGGTGAATATAAAATGTAATATAAAGGTCATGACATTTGAGTTATATATTGAAAAATAAGCAGAAGATATGTGCACATATATTCTAGGAAAACAACTCAAAGGAAGACATAAAAAAATAGAATCAGTCCCATAGTAATATAGGCAGAAAGCAAACTTAAAGCACTTGAGTTCTACAATATAAGAGAACAGAGTGTCAACTAAGGAAGAGTGACCAGAGAATTATGAAGATACCCATTCTCATGATCCCTTTACTTTGGGTGATCCCTTTAATTTTGCTGTCACCCTACACCAATCTCACCTACAGTTTTCATCATGTTGTTGCTGAGAACAGATTCTATGCTTTATTCTTATTCTTGCCTCCTAAGACATGAAGAATGAATTCTTTCACCATTTCGACAATTTTCTATTACAGTCTTCCTTTTTGCCAGGAATTATTCTAGGTGTTGGCAATAGAGAAGTGAATAAAGGCACAAGACAAAACCTTTGTTCTCATAGAACTTATGCTCTGGAGAGGACAAGAGAATGACAATAAAGAGGTACAGAATTCCATTTACTGTTAAGTGATACAAACAAAATAGAATAAGGAAAGGGAAGCGGTTGATGTGTATTTCAAACAAGGTGATCAATAAGTCTCCTTGAAAGAGATGGAGATTAGAAGTGAATGAAGCAAGGAACCAAGATATATGAATACCTGGAAGAAGAATATTCCAGGCAGAAAAAGATATCTAGCACATAGACCCTCAAGGTGGAGCAAAACTAGCATGTTCAAGGTACATTTCCTGTGCGACTGGCTTGGAGTGAATGAGAATAAGATCATTAAGGTAGCCAGAGCCTGGAATATGTAGATCTTGTAGGCTACAGTAAAGATGATGAGTGTATCTTAAGAAGATATTACTGATAATAATGATAGCAGTAGTAATCATTTTTATAGTTTGCTGCAGCAAGGGAGAATATCCCAAATGAACCACAGGACATCTCAGTAAGAACCTGGAGAGGTTTTATAAGATTTGAGCTTTATGTGATTTGAGGGAAAGTTCACCAAAATGGGAATCTGTTTTAGATAAGCTGCTGTCAGAAAGTGAGCAATTTAGTGATTGGCATCTTAGGTATTTTTACCTAGAAGGTGGGGGGAATTAAGCAAGACTGGAGTTGTCAACAGTAAAGAAGCAGGAGTCACTCACACAAGTGGGGAGAAGGTGACGTTCAGTTATTTTTGTGGTTTTTAGAGGGCCCTTGTCTTTGTCTCTCTTCACATCTGATTACAAAATGATGTTGGTTAGTCTTAATCCACCATAGTCACGGAGTAACCTTATCTGATACTTTATGCAGATACTTAGGCTTAGTGGGGGAACAATACAGTATAGCACTCAGGCACTGGTTCTCTGCACTATATTTTTCTCTTTCTCAGTAATAATAGGAAATGCTTACTTTGTATTAAAAATATGTCAGGCTTTATATATAAATTTATCTGCTTTAGAAATAAACTCATTTAATCTTCATCTCAACCATATTAAGTAAACACTATTACCACTTTAAAGATGATCAAACTTAGAGCAAAGGAAATTTATTCAAAATTACAGACTTCCTGGGGACACTTCACAGTAATCATTCTTAAGACCAAGTCTCCTGAAGAGGCAGGTGCCGAATGGGAGGAACAACTACTCTAGAGCTGTCTCCTTCTCAACTACAAAATGATTCCCCAAGAAGGAAAAAAAAGACAGAATTCACATTCTGCTTATAATTGCTCTTTGAGCTAGCAATGACAGAGTGAGCTGCCCTGCATCTTCACTTTGCAGGGCTTGCTGCCACTCGGTCCTCTCCCTGTTTGGGTGAACATTATTTTTTACAATAATATGATACAGAAGATAGTAAGAGTAGACTTAGACTCAAAATTATTTTATTCTTCTCCCTGTTCCAGACAGGAAAGTGGAATAGTCAATATTCAAACCTGAAAAGAAATATGAACTAGAACACTACCACCCATCCAACCATTTATTTCTGCGGATTCTGTTATCATTCCATGGATGTCATCTCATTCTGTTTGCTCAAGGAAGAAGAAATATTTGAAGCCTTTCCAAAATATTTCAAAAATTTTTGAAAATTAGTAGCAGTCACCAAATGACAGATCCAAGAATCTCAAGGAATAAAATGCTTAATAAATACCCATACATGTGAACCCAGATAAATACTATTTAAACTGCTGTGAAACTATAAGCCAATATGTTTGATGACTATAAAAGCAAATTTTCTCAACAAAATACTAACAGATGTAATTCAACAGCACATTAAAAGAATCATACACCATGATCAAGGGACTTTTCCCCAGGATGCTGGGAAGATTCAACATACACAAATCAATATATGTAGGTGAAATATATATATGTGTATATATACACATATATGTTTCTAATATATAATAGGTTATGTAGGATTTATGTTATGCAGTAATAGAATATATAAATATATATATTATACAGTAATATTAATTATATATATTTAAACATATTTAAAATACATGTTATATATTCTACTATGCATGTTTTATGTGTATTATTATAGAATATTATTCAGCCATCAAAAAGAAGGAAATACTGAAGAGGAAATTTGTGACATCCTTGAATAGTGAAGGCATTATGCTGAGTGTAATAAGTCAGACAGAGAACAACAAATATTGTATGTTCTCACTTACATGTAGAATCCAAAAAACCTCAACCCATAAAAACACAAAACAGATTGGTGGTTATCAGAGATAAAGAGTGGAGAAAATGGGTGAAGGTGGTCAACATATGCAAACTTCCAAGTTATAAGATAAAGAAGCTCTAGGGATCTAAAATACAGCATGGTGACTATACTTAACCATATATTATAATTGCATATTCAAAAGTTGCTAAGAAAATAGATCTTAAAAGTTTCCAACACAAGAGAAAGAAAATTTTGTAACTATGTGTAGTCATGGCTATAAATTAAATTTAGTAGTAATCATTTTGCTATATATACATATATCAAATCATTATGTTTTACAACTTAAATTTATATAATAATTAGGGGAGGAGTTAAGATGGCAGAGGAGTAGGGGACCCCTTTTTCAGCCGGTCCCCTGAATCTAGTTGGATAGGTACCACACCAGCCTGAACATCCACGGAATCAGCTTGAGATGCAGGAAGATACATCTGGATCTCTACAAATGAACATCTCCAGCACTGAGTATTGAGGTATGAAGCAGGGAGCCGTGAAACTGCCCACAGATATTGGAAGATAAACAGAAGGGGGAGGAAGCTGCCATGTTCAGGCGCTGAGAAGCAGTAGCCACCTGCACGGGGGAGAGGGCGGACTCGCGGACCGGCACCCGCGAGAGAGGAGACTGAGACCGTGAGCCGGGGGAACGCGCGCGACCAGACTGAGGGCCGGAGCATCGAGCACGTGGGGGTGGCTGGAGGCTGGCAGCTGGCGGTATTAGAAACACAAAGGACAGAGACACGACAGCCCTGGAAGTGAGGGCTGGGACACCGGGTGTGGGGCGCACATGCCGGGACGCTGCAGGGTTGAGCAGCACCAACAATAACAGAGTTAGAGTGGCCAGAACATCAGTGGAGAACGGTCCGCAATCCCTCTGTTCTGAGACAGAATGAGATTCTGCCACTGCTGCTCTGAATCTCAGAAGAGGCATAGCAAACCGCCAGGGAAAGCCGCCAGAGAACAAAAGCCTGGAAATACTGGCTCACAGTGTGCCCATCCCCATCCCCCCTCGCAGGGGACACGGAGACTCTACCCAAACAGGGTTGCCTGAGTATTGGCGTGGCAGGCCCCTCCCACAGAAGGCAGGCTGAAAAATCAAGAAGCCCACATCCCAGGGCGCCTGGGTGGTGCAGTCATTAAGCGTCTGCCTTCTGCTCAGGATCCTGGTGTTCTGGGATCCTGGTGTTCTGGGATCGAGTCCCGCATCGGGCTCCTCCACTGGGAGCCTGCTTCTTCCTCTCCCACTCCCCTGCTTGTGTTCCCTCTCTCCCTGGCTGTCTCTCTGTCACGTAAATAAACAAAATCTTAAAAAAAAAGAAGAAGAAAAGAAGACCACATCCCTAAGATTCGTATAAAACAAGGGTGCACGGCCTGGGTCCCGGTCAATCATTTGGCCTCTGGACAACCCCGCAACCTCTCCTCATCAGAATGACGAGAAGGAGTAATCGCCCCCAGCAAAGAAAAGACAATGAGTCTGTGCCCTCTGCGACAGAACTAATGGATATGAATATAACCAAATTATCAGAAATGGAATTCAGAGTAACAATGGTCAAGATGATGTGTAGACTTGAAAAAAGTATTAACGAAAATGTTAATGAGAATATAGATTCTCTAAGGGCGGAAATGAGAGTGAATCTGGCAGAAATTAAAAATGCTATGAGCCAAATGCAGTCAAAACTAGAGGCTCTGATGGCCAGGGTGAATGAGGCAGAAGAATGTATCAGCAAATTGGAGGATGGGTTAGTAGAAGAAAAAGGTAAAATAGAATCTGGACTCAAAAAAATCCACGCTCAGGAATGTACATTATGGGAGATTACTGATTCAATGAAACATTCCAATGTCAGAATCATCGACATCCCCGAGGGGCTGTAGAAAAACAGAGGTCTAGAAGAGATATTTGAACAAATTGTAGCTGAAAACTTCCCTAATCTAGCAAGGGAAACAAACATTAGTGACCAAGAGGCAGAGAGGACCCCTCCCAAGCTCAACCACAACAAACCTACCCCATGTCACGTCATAGTGCATTTCGCAAATATTAGATCCAAGGATACAGTATTGAAAGTGGCCAGATCAAAGAAATTTCTCATATACCAAGGCAAAGGTATCAGAATTACATCAGACCTGTCTACACAGACCTGGAATGAGAGAAAGGGTTGGGGGGCATTTTTAAAGCTCTTTCAGAGAAAAACATGCAGCCAAAGATCCTCTATCCAGCAAGGCTGTCATTCAGAATGGATGGAGAAATAAAGACCTTCCAGAATTGCCAGTCATTGACCAATTTTGTAACCGTGAAACCAGCCCTACAGGAGTTATTAAGGGGGGTTCTATAAAGGTAAAAAGGCCCCAAGAGTGATACAGAACAGAAAGTCACAATCTATAGAAACAAAGACTTTACTGGCAACATGGCATCATTAAAATCATATCTCTCAAAAATCAGTCTCAACGTAAATGGCCTAAATGCTCCCATAAAACACCACAGGGTTGCAGATTGGATAAGAAGACATGAGCCATTCATTTGCCATCTACAAGAGACTCATTTTGAACCTAAAGATACATCCAGACTGAAAGTAAAGGGATGGAGTACCATCTTTCACACCAATGGACCTCAAAAGAAAGCTGGGGTAGCAATTATATCAGATAGATTGGATTTTAAAATAAGACTATAGTTAGAGACACAGAAGGGCACTATATTATTCTTAAAGGATGTATCCAACAAGTGGATATGACAATTATAAATACATATGCCCCCAACAGGAGAGGAGCAAGATACACAAGCCAACTCTTAACCACAATAAAGAGACATATAGACAAAAATGCACTAATAGTAGGAGACCTCAACACTCCACTATCAGCAATAGACAGATCACCTAAGCAAGAAATCAGCAAAGAAACAAGAGCTTTGAATGCGATACTCAACGAGTTGGACTTCATATATATATATAGAACACTACACCCCAGAACCAAAGAATACTCATTCTATTCTAATGCCCATGGAACATTCTCAAGAATAGACCATGTTCTGGGTCACAAAACAGGTCCCAACTGATACCAAAAACCAGAAATTATTCCCTGCATATTCTCAGACCACAACGCTCTGAAATTGGAACTCAACCACAAGGAAAAATTTGGAAGAAACTCAAAGACTTGGAGACTAAGAACCATCCTGCTCAGGAATGACTCGATAAACAAGGAAATCAAAAATCAATTTAAACAATTTATGGAGACCAACGAGAATGAAAACACAACGGTCCAAAACCTATGGGATACTGCAAAGGCAGTCCTAAGGGGGAAATACATAGCCATCCAAGCCTCACTCAAAGAATAGAAAAATCTAAAATGCAGTTTTTATATTCTCACCTCAAGAAGCTGGAGCAGTAACAGAGGGACAGGCCTAATCCACGCACGAAGCAGCTGACCAGATTAGAGCTGAAATCAATCAAGCAGAAACCAGAAGCACAGTAGAGCAGATCGACAGGACTAAAAGCTGGTTCTTTGAGAGAATCACTAAAATTGACATAATGCTGGCAAAACTTATCCAAAGAATAGAGAAAGGACCCAAATTAATAAAATTATGAATGAAAAGGGAGGGGTCACAGCAAACACCAATGAAATTGGAAGGATTATTAGAAACTTTTATCAACAGCTATATGCCAATAAATTAAGCAATCTGGAAGAGATGGAATCCTTCCTGGAAACCTATAAACTACCAAGACTGAAACAGGAAGAAATTGATTTCTTAAACAGGCCAATTAATTATGAAGAGATTGAGTCAGTGATAAACAACCTTCCAAATAACAAAACTCCAGGCCCGGACAGTTTTCCTGGGGAATTCTACCAAACATTCAAAGAAGAAATAATACCTATTCTCCTAAAGCTATTTCAAAAAATAGAAACAGAAGGAAAGCTACCAAACTCATTCTATGAGGCCAATATTACCTTGATCCCCAAACCAGGCAAAGACCCCATCAAAAAGGAGAATTACAGACCGATTTACCTAATGAATATGGACGCCAAAATCGTCAACAAGATCTTGGCTAATAGAATCCAACAGTACATTAAAAGGATTATCCACCACGATCAAGTGGGATTCATACCTGGGATGCAAGGGTGGTTCAACATTCGCATATCGATCATTGTGATACATCATATCACCAAGAAAAGACTCAGGAACCATATGATCCTCTCAATTGATGCAGAAAAATCATTTGACAAAATACAGCATCCTTTCCTGATTAAAACCCTTCAGAGTGTAGGGATAGACGGTACATTTCTCAATCTCATAAAAACCATCTATGAAAAGCCTACGGCAAATATCATTCTCAATGGGGAAAAGCCGGAAGCCTTTGCCTTTAGATCAGGAACACGACAAGGATGCCCACTCTCACCACTATTATTCAACATAGTACTAGAAGTCCTTGCAAGAGCAATCAGACAACAAAAAGGGATAAAAGGTATTCAAATCAGCCACGAAGAATCAAAATGACTCTCTTCGCAGATGACATGATACTCTATGTGGAAAACCCAAAAGAATCCATGCCCAAACTATTAGAAGTTATAGAGCAATTCAGTAATGTGGCGGGATAGAAAATCAATGCTCAGAAATCAGTTGCATTTCTTTTTTTTTTTTTTAAGATTTTATTTATTTATGTGACAGAGAGACAGCCAGTGAGAGAGGGAACACAGCAGGGGGAGTGGGAGAGGAAGAAGCAGGCTCATAGCAGAGGAGCCTGATGTGGGACTCGATCCCAGAACGCCAGGATCACGCCCTGAGCCGAAGGCAGATGCTTTAACGACTACGCTACCCAGACGCCCCATCAGTTGCATTTCTATACACAAATAATGAGACTGAAGAAAGAGAAATTAGGGAATCCATCCCATTTACAACAGCACCAAAAAACATACCTTACCTTGGAATTAACTTAACCAGAGACGAAAAGGATCTTTATTCTAGAAACTATAAATCACTCTAGAAAGACATTGAGGAAGACACAAAAAGATGGAAAAATATTCCATGCTCATGGATTGGTAGAATTAACATAGTTAAAATGTCCATGCTACCCAGAGCAATCTACACTTTCAATGCTATCCCGATCAAAATACCGAGGACATTTTTCAAAGAACTTTAACAGATAGTCCTTAAATTTGTATGGAACCAGAAAAGGCTCCAAATTTCCAAGAATCGTTGAAAACGAAAAACAAAGCTAGGGGCATCACAATGCCAGATTTCGAGCTGTACTACAAACCTGTAATCACAAAGACAGCATGGTACTGGCACAAAAACAGACACATCGACCAATGCAACAGAATAGAGACCCCAGAAATGGACCCTCGGCTCTTTGGGCAACTAATCCTTGATAAAGCAGGAAAAAACATCTGGTGGAAAAAAGACAATCTCTTCAATAAATGGTGCTGGGAAAATTGGACAGCTACATGCAAAAGAATGAAACTTGACTGCTCTCTCACGCCATACACAAAGATAAACTCCAAATGGATGAAAGACCTCGATATGAGACAGGAATCCATCAAAATCCTAGAGGAGAGCATAGGCAGCAACCTCTATGACATCGGACACAGCAACCTTTTTCATGACACATCTCCAAAGGCAAGAGAAACAAAAGATAAAATGAACTTGTGGGACTTCATCAAGATAAAAAGCTTCTGCACAGCCAAGGAAACAGACAAAAAAACTAAGAGGCAGCCCACGGAATGGGAGAATATATTTGCAAATGATGCTACATATAAAAGACTGGTATCCAAGGATCTACAAAGAAATTCTCAACTCAATACGTGAGAAACAAATAAATCATAAAATGGGCAGAAGATATGAACAGACACTTTTCCAATGAGGACATACAAATGGCCAATAGACATGAAAAAATGTTCAACATCATTAGCCATCAGGGAAATTCAAATCAAAATCACATTGAGATACCACCTTACGCCAGTTAGAATGGCAAAAATTGACAAGGCAAGAAACAACAATTGCTTGAGAGGATATGGAGAAAGGGAATCCCTCCTACATTGTTGGTGGGAATGCAAGTTGGTACAGCCACTCTGGAAAACAGTGTGGAGGTCCCCTAAAAAGTTAAAAATTGAGCTACCCTATGACCCAGCCATTGCACTACTGGGTATTTACCCCAAAGATACAGACGTAGTGAAGAGAAGGGCCATATGCACCCTAATGTTCATAGCAGCATTGTACACAATAGCCAAATCGTGGAAACAACCGAGATGCCCTTCAACAGATGACTGGATTAAGAAGCTGTGGTCCATATATACAATGGAATATTACTCAGCTATCAGAAAGAACGAGTTCTCAACATTTGCTGCAACATGGACAGCTATGGAGGAGATAATGCTAAGTGAAATAATCCAAGCAAAGAAAGACAATTATCATATGATTTCTCTCATCTATGGAACATAAGAACTAGGAAGGTCGGTAGGGGATGAAACAGATAAAGAAACGGGGGGTAATCAGAAGGGGGAATGAAGCATGAGAGACCATGGACCCTGAGAAACAAACTGAGGGTTTCAGAGGGGAGGGGTGTGGGGGAATGGGATGGACTGGTGATGGGTAGTGAGGAGGGTACGTGTTGCATGGTGCACTGGGTGTTATACGCAACTAATGAAGCATCGAGCTTTACATCGGAAACCACGGATGTACTGTATGGTGACTAACATAATATAATAAAAAAATAAAATAAAAAAATTATATAATAATTATATCTCAATGAAACTGGAAAAAATAAAATAGAATAAGGGAATATTTCACAAATATCTTTTCTTATCAGAAGGGAGAACTTTACTATGTATGGGAATATATATAGTATGCATGTGTTTGTCTCTCTGTGTATTTTTAGATCTATTTTTTTAAAAGATCAAAAGTGCTCCTCAACTCCCTCCAGTTGAATTCTACAGTTTAACACTTCAGTTCAACTATCTGGGGTGGCAGCAGCCACCCAATGAAAGTAGAATAAATTCCTGCTCCCAAATTATAATTTTGGCAGACCTTAGTGTCAAGAAAATTCTTTGTGCATTCAAACATCAAAGGCTCTCAATGAATAAATCACTCAAAAAACGGGCTGTTATGCCGACTAGGATATCAATTTTCATGACTCAAAAAGTGCTGTTACCATGTAAAAGACAAAAACACATCTCTACCTTACAGAGATGATGCTGAGAAAGTGAGCAAACTTCAAGTCATAAACCCTCATGAAACTTTTTGCTCGTGGATGCTGTGTAGCCAATAATAAATTGTTAACAAGAGTGCAGTCTCATTACAGATGGCTCCAAACCAATAACAGAAGAAAAACATTATCAAATATATCATCTAAGTACACTCATACTCATGTACACATGCACACATCAACATAAAAGGAATAAAAATGAAAAGGTCCGAAAGTTCAAGTAGCCTCTTTCAGCAATAACTCACGAGAAAGAAAAAGAAAATTTCAACAATCATACCAACCTTTAGGGTCATTTGCTAAAACAGTCTGAAATAACCTAAAGGGCTACATGGGGACGTGTCTTCTAGAACTGTGGCATTCCATCACATTCCCCATGTTCTCTACTCCTGGAGTTGTTCACCGTGAAATGGAATTTACTTATCAGTGTCATATTAGAAGCACAGAGTGAACCGGGGAGAAAACTTGTTACTATAAAGAACGAATAACCCCTTTCAACCCATGGAGCGAGTCAACAGGAATGAGCATGAGAAATCTGATGCCATGACTCTGATACTGACCTATAGGAGAATCTAAAACTTGTTGCAGACTCAAAAAATGAATAAAATTGAAGGTAAAGGAAGAAGAAAATAAATAAGAAGCTCATGTCCCAGGTCAGCTGGTGTTGCTATAGTGACTGCACCATCAAAAGAGTAACCTGTCCAAACAACAAAATACATTTGTTCTAAGAATAGCATGAGAGTATCTATCTGATCACCACTAGGGAGCCTGAGCCCCAAAGGCCCATCAAGGGGCTCCTGAGGGAAGGAACATTGGCACATAACTGATAATCTTCTCTCATGAACTCTCACTTCTGGAATTCACAAGACACTATATCCCCAGGGAGGAATCGAACACAGATTCCAGAGAAACATAGATAAGTCTCCTGTTGTGCAACAAATATGCCAATTTCTCTCCAAAGCAGTATCATGCCTCCAGCAATGTAAGCACCCTCTCTGGGCTGCTCTCTGCCAAGGACGTCGTGCCCTCCATCGTGCCTGCCTTCTGCAACAGTGAAAGCAGAAGGTCTGTAAGGAGGTAGGTTGAGAAGACATGCAAACATAGGACAGCTCTTAGGTGGGCCCTGTAGCTCTGCCTTCTTTTACGTGTTTGTGGAAACAATAGCACCTCACCTTACATGAAGAATGTGTGGAGGTTCATCTTTACAACTGAAGGGAAGACAGTCAGAAAATGAGAGAGACGAGGATGAGGAAGTATGGAAAGTCCGACCTTATTACCCAGGAGGTGCATCCAGTTAGAACAAG
Organism: Ursus arctos; assembly: GCF_023065955.2. Classification (NCBI taxonomy): domain Eukaryota; kingdom Metazoa; phylum Chordata; class Mammalia; order Carnivora; family Ursidae; genus Ursus; species Ursus arctos. Next base: position 1,563,024 of record NW_026623056.1, on the reverse strand, counting down.
GTCTTTGGGGGAAATAGCATGTTAGTGAACTGACATCTGGAAATGACTGACAAATCGGCTCTGAGGAGCAGGCAGATAAAACTTCATCTCTCTCCAATTTTAGCCGAGTGTGGCTCTGCCACAGAGCAGATGCGCAGGCATCGTGAGGAGGGAGAACAACCTGACGGAGCACTGCTGGGTGGTGGGTTCACTCCCACATGGCTTACAAAGCCCTTGCAAACCTCATACACATTAAGCACCAAATACTCCCTTTAGACCTCTTTCCCAGGGTTTCTTTGTCTTCTGGGTTTCTCCAAATTCTTGACATAGAGAAATTGCTCACAGCTCATTTTACCCAAACATGATCTTGTCACAGACCCAAGAGGAGCATTACGGAGAAGTGTGGTGTAGAAAATTCTGAATTACTCTGATCTCTTGTGTCACTGATTCCAATCATCAAGATCCTCCTCTGGAAAGTAATGCATTTTATAACTAACACAATCAATTTTTCTTTGCTAGAATACTTTTATTAAAAGCATCTGGATCTCTATTCTGTACTTATATTTTATGAAAAAACATCACCACTCAATCATGTCGCTTGGGGCACTTAGGCCCAAATGATGACTGTTCCTCAGTAATGGAGTGGCTCCTAAAATAAACTAATAAGTTAAGACCAGACGACTAATAACAGAATTGTAGGCAATTTCATAGGCTTTGTTTTGCTTTTCTCACCATGGAAATCACACACATCTAAGTCTAACTCAGAGAAGGAAGTTTCCACAACGATTCTCCTTCAACTGCCCAAAACAACGCCAACTTTCCACACCTAGAGTAGGATGAGGGTGACAGAGGGGTGAGGAAGTAGAAGGGGAATCTTTGTCCAGTGGGAAAGTTTATGGCTGCCACCACTGTTCTTGGTTCCCAGAGGCCTCTGCTTGGCATTATCTGACCTTTGGGAGTCTCTGCCTCTATCCATAAGCCAGAAGATTAGAGGCTTTTACAAGACACTTGGTGACACTTCAGGCAAAACCCTCAAAAATCCTTAAATGATACGCTAGATACATTGCTCAGTTTTTCTACCTATTAGTAGAGATGTAACCTAGACCCACGTTTTACAGAAGTATTTTAATTCAACAGGTAGAAGACGGAACTGATATGAAACCCATTATGTAGGTGTCTGGGAGTTCAAATTTTTATTGACTTAACAAAACATGATGAACACTGAAGAATGGATGGTACCTTTGATGCTTTTTGTCTCAGTTATCAGACACCAACACTTAGAATTCAACCCTGATCCAGAGTAACAGTGAAATGCATAAAGATTTCAGTGTGTTTTTACCTTTCTCCCTCTTCTGATGCCTAACAATGGTGTCTCTAATTCCAAAGATTTAAGTGATTGAAATTCTGTGTGCAATATCAAGGGTCTATATCTCTTAATCTATAAATATAAATACATGATTTTCATACCTACTTACATTTGTGAGTACTGTCATTAACCTTTTCCATGCTGCTTATCACATAACATCCTGTCTTTTATTGTGAGAAAATCCTGAAAGAGAAATGTGAGAATACAAAGATTCAAAGTCTGATCATACCAACCACTCTCCAAAGGTCATAGACTTCAGCAGTATAGTTATATTATTTATTTAATGGAATAATAGAATCTGAGGGAGTTAGGGATCTCCAAAAAGGAAATAATCCTGAGGATGGTAGATTAAGGCCATCTTTGTCATTGTCACTTTTCTTCTCCATCCCTTAGGAAGCCATGAATATGTCAGGAGTCAGCACAGTGACTGAATTCGTATTCCTGAGTTTTCCATGCTCCAGGGAGGTTCAGATCCTCCTCTTCATGCTGTTCTTTCTGTCCTTTCTGATGGGGAACGGGGCCATTGTCTGTGCAGTGAAGCTGGATTGCAGGCTTCACACCCCCATATACATTCTGCTGGCCAACTTCTCACTCCTGGAGATCTGTTACATCAACACGACTATTCCCAATATGTTAAAGAACTTCCTATCTGAGACCAAAACCATCTCTTTCACAGCTTGCTTCTTCCAGTTCTACTTCTTCTTCTCCATGGGCACCACGGAGACCTTCTTACTGCCCCTCATGGCTTTTGATGGGTACTTGGCCATCTGCCAGCCTCTCCATTATCCTATCATCATGAACAGCCATCTCTGCATGAAGCTGGTGGCCCTGTGCTGGGTCACAGCCTTCCTCTGCTATCTGATCCCTATCTACTTTATCACACAATTCCCCTTTTGTGGCCCCAACACCACTGACCACTTTGTCTGTGACCCTGGTCCTCTTCTGGCCCTGTCCTGCGTCCCTGCCCCTGGAATTGAGCTTTCCTGCTCTATATTGAGCTCTCTTATTATCTTCATCATCTTCTTCTTCATCCTTGGGTCCTACACCCTGGTTCTCAGAGCAGTGTTGTGTGTCCCTTCAGCAGCTGGCCGACGTAAGGCCTTCTCCACCTGTGGTTCCCATCTGGCTGTGGTGTCTCTTTTCTATGGATCCATCATGGTGATGTACATCAGCCCAACCTCTGGAAATCCAGGTGGGATATAGAAGATTGTAACCTTGCTCTACTCATCGGTGACCCCACTTATAAACCCACTGATCTACAGTCTCTGGAATAAGGATGTGAAAGTTGCCTTGAGAAAAATTTATCCGTGCACAGAAATTAGTCAAAGCAAGTGAGAACTCATGAGTGGACAAAGATCATAAAATTTTTCCTCATTTTTTCCCACTGAAGTGGTCTTTATTCATCCATACACCTGGAGATACAGACTGGAATTCATCTATTTCTGCCTAGTTAAATATAGGACAATAATATGCCCAATTAAACCAGATCTTGCCTTGAAATCAGGGCTTGATTGGTGGTAACTTGAATTAAGTGACCTGGGTGTCTGAACTTTGGACTCTTCTACCCTGACCTCCAATAACTGCTTGCTTGTTATCTGTGGTAACTCACCTAGTCCTTGACCTCATAATTTTTTTGACTTTTATTACACGAATCCATACTTACACTTGGTTTTTCTAGTCAAAAGTCTCTGCTCTACTTCTAGTGGGAGAGAAGAGCATTGACACCTATTACTCACGTTAAAGGAAATTAGTGCTAACCTGAAGTCTAACTGAACCAAATTTTTATTATTTATTTATTTATTTATTTTTAAAGATTTTATTTATTTATTTATTTGACAGAGACAGTGAGAGAGGGAACACAAGCAAGGGAGTGTGAGAGGGAGAAGCAGGCTTCCCACCAAGCAGGGAGCCGAATGTGGGGCTTGATCCCAGGATCCTGGGATCATGACCTGAGCCGAAAGCAGATGCTTAATGGCTGAGCCACCCAGGCACCCCTGGACCAAATTTTTAAATTTAATTGACCCCTTAAAGACTAAAATGTTCTAAAACACTGTGTCTCAGACCTGTCTACCTCATAATTGTTTGTGTATCTTTTAACTTTTTAATTTTAATCTTAATTTTCTTTTAGATTTATTTATTTGACAGTGCAAGTGGGGGCAGGGGCAGGAGGAGAGGGAGAGAGGGTATGGCAGATTTCCTGCTGAGCACAGAGCTCAATGCGGGACTGCACCCCATGACCCTGAAATCATGACCTGAGCTGAAATCAAGAGTCCAATGCATAATGGACTGGGCTATCCACATGCCCCTATTTGTGCATCTTTCTACAAAAACAGTTTCCCAGGTGTTTCTCCTGATCTTCTAAATAAGAATCTTTGAAGTAGACCCAGAAATTCCTGTTAATGTTACTCAGGTGATTCTAGTGCACCTAGACCAGCACCAATCCACGCAGACTGATCTTATAGAGCCACTATAGACACCATAAATAAGTGACATAGAGGAATAAAAGTCTTATATTGGAAAAAGTGAAAGAAGTTACAGTGAATACCATAGGTGACTCAATCACTCATGACAGCAGGAGTTTCTTTTCCTGCATCAGTTTTGAAATCCTCCGTTTATAAAATAAGGACTAGATTACATTCTTAGCTTTTCTTAGCTGTGCAAGAAAATTAAGATACCTGGAAACAGGTCTATATTTTTTAAAGGTTGGCACTTAGAGGTTGGCTGGGTGGCTCAGTCGGTTAAGTAACTGACTCTTGATTTCGACTCAGGTCATGATCTCAGCATCCTGGGATCAAGCCCTGTGTTGGGCTTTGTGCTCAGTCCTGAGTTTATTTAGGACTCTCTTCCCCTGTCCCTCTGCTCCTTCACCCTGCTCTTTCTCTTTCTCAAATAAATCTTGAAAAAAATAAAAAGAATAAAATGAAGATTTGTGACTCATAAGATACTATATTAGTAAGAAGTTCTGTCTCCAGTTATGAATTTCCTTTAAAGTAAATTCAACATTTCCCTATTTAAACTATATTAGATAATGTAGTTAAATGCCCAGCTTGGTATATAAAAATCTAAGTAATTCATAATATACTTGTACATATGAAACTGTATTCCAACTAACACCCATCCTGAGAAAAGTTCTTAGCAATCTGGGGATAGACAGAAACTTCTTTGATCTGTAGCAGACATTTCCAAAAATCTGATCCAACATCATACTTGTGAAAATGAATGATTCTCCTCTAAAATCAGGACAAAATGTCTGCTCTCACCACTTCTATTCAACATTATACTGAACGTGTTAGTGCAAACAGGCAAAGGAAAAAAAGTTATCTAGATTGACACAAATAAGATTTTCTTTCATTAGATGTGGAATGATTATGTAGAAAATCCAGTGAAATCTACCAAAAAAAGGCTACTAGAAGTATTGCATACGTTTTTCAACATTTCAACATACAAGATCCATATACAAAAAGTTTGTACTTCTATATGCCATTGCTAATAACAATCAGAAGTTGATATTAAAAATGCCATATACAAGTCACAGAAACATTTAATAGAGATAAGTCTGATAAAAGATGTGAAAGACCTATGCAATGAAAACTACAAAACTTTGCTGAGGGAAATTGAAGATGTATATAAATGTAAATATATAACTTGTGCATGGGTTGGAAAAGTACATATTTTTTTTTAATTTGAGTATTGTTGATACACAATGTTACATTAGTTTTTGATGTACAACATAGTGATTTAGCAGCTCTATACATTATGCTATTCTCACCACAAGTGTAGCTAACCGTCTGCCACCATATAACACTATTATAACTAAGCTGTATCTTTTATTCACATGACTTATTCATTCTATAACTGGAAGCCTGTACCTTGCACTCCTCTTAAATCTTCATTTTGCCCATCTCCCAACCCCCCTCCCTTCTGGAGGACACCAGTTTGTTCTCTGCATAGGTGTGATTCTGCTATTTGTTTGTTCATTCATTTTTTTCTCTCTTTTTCTTAATAATATTATTTATTATATTATATTAATCACCATACAGTACATCCCAAGTTTTTGTTGTAAAGTTCCATGATTCATTACTTGCATATAACAGCCAGTGCACCATGCATACGTGCCCTCCTTAATACCCATCACCAGCCTATCCCATTCCCCCCCCCGCCCCGCCCTGCAGCCCTCAGGTTGTTTCTCAGAGTCCATAGTCTCTCATAGTTCATTCCCCCTTAAGTTTACCCCCCCTTCTTCTTCTCTTTCTTCTACTGATCTTCCTACTTCTTATGTTCCATAAATGAGTGAAAACATATGATAAGTGTCTTTCTCTGCTTGACTTATTTCGCTTAGCGTTATCTCCTCCAGTCCCTTCCATGTCGCAGCAAACGTTGAGAAACCATTCTTTTTGATGGCTCAGTAATATTCCATTGTATATATGGACCACATCTTCTTAATCCAATCATCTGTTGAAGGGCATCTTGGCTCCATCCACAATTTAGCTATTGTGGACAATGCTGTTATGAACATTGGGGTGCATGTGGCCCTTCTCTTCACTACGTCTGTATCTTTGGGGTAAATACCCAGTAGTGCAATGGCTGGGTCATAGGGGAGCTCAATTTTTAACATTTTAAAGGAACCTCCACTGTTTTCCAGAGTGGCTGTACCAACTTGCATTCCCACCAACAGTATAGGAGGGATCCCCTTCTTCACATCCTCTCGAACAGTTGTTGTTTCTTGCCTTGTCAATTATTGCCATTCTAACTGGTGTAAGTTGGTATCTTAGTGTGGTTTTGATTTGAATTTCCCTGATGGCTAATGATTTTGAACATTTTTTCATGTGTCTGTTCGCCATTTCTATGTCTTCATTGGAAAAGCGTCTGTTCATATCTTCTGCCCATTTTTTGATTTGTTTCTTGTGTATTGAGTTTGAGAAGTTCTTTGTAGATCTTGGATACCAGTCTTTTATCTGTAGCATCATTTGCAAATATATTCTCCCATTCCGTGGGCTGCCTCTTAGTTTTTTTGTCTGTTTCCTTGGCTGTGCAGAAGCTTTTTATCTTGATGAAGTCCCACAAGTTCATTTTATCTTTTGTTTCTCTTGCCTTTGGAGATGTGTCATGAAAAAGGTTGCTGTGTCCGATGTCATAGAGGTTGCTGCCTATGTTCTCCTCTAGGATTTTGATGGATTCCTGTCTCACATCGAGATCTTTCATCCATTTGGAGTTTATCTTTGTGTATGGTGTGAGAGAGAGGTTTCATTCTTTTGCATGTAGCTGTCCAATTTTCCCAGCACCATTTATTGAAGAGACTGTCTTTTTTCCACTGGATGTTTTTTCCTGCTTTGTTGAAGATTAGTTGCCCAAGGAGCCGAGGGTCCATTTCTGGGTTCTCTATTCTTTTCCATTGGTCTATGTCTCTGTTTTTGTGCCAGTCCCCTGCTGTCGTTGTGATCACAGCTTTGTAGTACAGCTGGGAATCCGGCATTGTGATGCCCCCAGCTTTGCTTTTTCCTTTTCAACAATTCCTTGGTGATACAGGGCCTTTTCTCATTCCACACAAATTTAAGGGCTGTTTGTTCTAGCTCTTTGAAAAATGTCATTGGTATTTTGATTGGCATGGCATTGAAAGTGTAGATTACTCTGAGTTGCATAGACATTATAACTATGTTAATTCTTCCAATCCATGAGCATGGATTATTTTTCCATCTTTTTGTGTCTTCTTCAATGTCTTTCAAGAGTGATTTGTAGTTTCTAGAATATAGGTCCTTTACGTCTCTGGTTAAGTTAATTCCGAGATAATGTATGATTTTTGGTGCTATTGTAAATGGAATGGATTCCCTAATTTCTCTTTCTTCAGTCTCATTGTTCGTGTATAGAAATGCAACTGATTTCTGACCATTGATTTTGTATCCCACCACATTACTGAATTGCTCTATAACTTTTAATATTTTGGGAGTGGATTCTTTTGGGTTTTCCATATAGAGTATCATGTCATCTGCGAAGAAAGACAGTTTGACTTCTTCTTTGCCAATTTGGATACCTTTTATCCCTTTTTGTTGTCTGATTGCTGTTGCAAGGACTTCCAGTACTATGTTGAATAATAGTGGTGAGAGTGGGCATCCTTGTTGTGTTCCTGATCTTAAGGGAAAGGCTTCCAGCTTTTCCCTATTGAGAATGATATTTGCTGTAGGCTTTTCATAGATGGTTTTTATGAGCCTGAGGAATGTACCCTCTATTCCTACACTCTGAAGGGTTTTAATCAGGAAAGGATGCAGTATTTTGTCAAATGCTTTGTCTGCAACTACTGAGAGGATCATATAGTTCTGGACTCTTTTCTTGTTGACATGATCTATCACACTGATTGATTTGCAAATGTTGGATCCCCCTTGCATCCCAGGGATGAATCCCACTTGGTCTTGATGGATAATCCTTTTAATGTACTGTTGGATCCTATTAGCTAGGATCTTGTTGAGAATTTTGGCGTCCATATACATCAGGGATATTGGTCTGTAATTCTCCTTTTTGATGGGGTCTTTGCCTGGTTTGGGGATCAAGGTAATACTGGCCTCATAGAATGAGTTTGGTAGTTCCTTCTGTTTTTATTTTTTGAAACAGCCTCAGGAGAATAGGTATTATTTCTTCTTTGAAAGTTTGGTAACATTCCCCAGGGAATCCGTCAAGCCCTGGACACTTGTTTTTGGGGAGGTTTTTGATCACTGCTTCAATCTCTTCATAATTAATCAGTCTGTTTAAAAAATCAATTTCTTCCTGTTTCAGTCTTGGTAGTTTATAGGTTTCCAGGAAGGCATCTATTTCTTCCAGATTGTTTAATTTATTGGCATAAAGCTGTTGATAAAATTTCTAATGATCCTTCCTATTTCATTGGAGTTGGTTGTGATCTCTTCCCTTTCATTCATAATTTTATTAATTTGGGTCCTTTCTCTATTCTTTTGAATAAGTCTGGCCAGTGGCTTATCGATCTTATTTATTCTATCAAGGAACCAGCTTCTAGTTCTGTTGATCTGCTCTACTGTGCTCCTGGTTTCTAATTCATTGATCTCTGCTCTAATCTTGATCAACTGCCTTCTCGTGGGTGGGTTAGGCCTGTTCTTCATTTCCAGCTCCAGCTTCTTGAGGTGAGAATATAAAAACTGCATTTTAGATTTTTCTATTGAGAGAGGCTTGGATGGTTATGTATTTTCCCCTTAGGACTGCCTTTGCAGTGTCCCATAGGTTTTGGACCAATGTGTTTTCATTGTCATTGGTCTCCATAAATTGTTTAAATTGTGTTTTAATTTCCTGGTTTACCCAATCATTCTTGAGCAGGATGGTTCTTAGTTTCCAAGTGTTTGAGTTTCTTCCAAATTTTTCCTTGTGATTGAGTTCCAGTTTCAAAGCATTGTAGTCTGAGAATATGTAGGGAATAATCTCAGTCTTTTGGTGTCGGTTGAGACCTGTTTTGAGACCCAGTATATGGTCTATTCTGGAGAATGTTCCATGTGCATTTGAAAAGAATGAGTATTCTGTTGTTCTGGGGTGTAGTGTTCTGCATATATCTATGAGGTCCTTCTGGTCTGTTACTCAAAACTCTTGTTTCTTTGTTGATTTTCTGCTTAGGTGATCTGTCAGAGTGTTGAGGTCCCCTACTATTAGTGTATTTTTATCTACATGTCTCTTTATTCTGGTTAAGAGTTGGCTTGTGTATCTAGCTCTCCCCTGTTGGGAGCATAGATATTTATAATTGTCATATCCACTTGTTGGATACATCCTTTAAGAATAATATAGTGCCCTTCTGTATCTCTAACTACAGTCTTTAGTTTAAAATCGTATCTGTCTGATATGAGAATTGCTACCCCAGCTTTCTTTTGAGGTCCATTGGTGTGAAAGATGGTATTCCATCCCTTTACTTTCAGTCTGAATGTATCTTCAGGTTCAAAATGAGTCTCTTGTAGACAACAAATGGATGGGTCATGTCTTTTTATCCAGTGTGCAACCCTGTGGCGTTTATGGTTGCATTTAGGCCATTCACATTGAGAGTGATTATTGAGAGATATGATTTTAATGATGTCATGTTGCCTGTGAAGTCTTTGTTTCTATGGATTGTAACTTTCAGTTCTGTATCACTCTTGGGGCCTTTTTACTTTTGTAGGACTGCCCTTAATATCTCCTGTAGGGCTGGTTTCATGGTTATGAAATTGGTCAGTGACTGGCGATTCTGGAAGGTCCTTATAATTGCATCAATTCTGAATGAAAGCCTTGCTGGATAAAGGATCCTTGGATGCATGTTCTTTTCAAATAGAAGTTTGAAAATACCCTGCCAACCCTTCCTAGTCTGCCAGGTCTCTGTAGACAGGTCTAACGTTATTCTGATATTTTTACCTCTGTACGTAAGGATTTTCTTCCCCCTGGCTGCATTCAATACTGTATCCTTGGATCTAATATTTGCGAAGTGCACTATGATGTGATGTGGTGTTGGTCTGTTCTCATTGATCTTGGGAGGGGTCCTCTCTGCCTCTTGGACACGAATGATTGCTTCCTTTGCTAGATTAGGGAAGTTCTCAGCTACAATTTGTTCAAATATCTCTTCTAGACCTCTGACTTTCTTCACCCCCTTGGGGATGCCAATGATTCTGACATTGGAACGTTTCATTGAGTCAGTAATCTCCCGTAATGTACATTCTTGAGATTGTGGTTTTTTTTTTTTTATCCAAGTTTCTGTTTTAACTTTCTCTTCTTCCATCCTATCCTCCAATTCACTAATTCATTCTTCTGCCTCATTTACCCTGGCCATCAGAGCATCTAGTTTAGACTGCAATTGATTCATAGCATTTTTTATTTCATCCAGACTAGCTCTCATTTCTGCCCTTAGAGATTCTATATTCTCGTTAATATTTTTGTTAATATTTTTTTTCAAGCCTACACATCATCTTGACCATTGTTACTCTGAACTCCATTTTTGACAATTTGGTTATATCCATATCCATCATTTCTGTGGCAGAGGCCACAGACTCATTATCTTTGCTGGGGGGGGATTTCTCCTTGTCATTCTGATGAGGAGAGGTTGCGGGTATGCACAGAGCCCAAATTATTGACCAGGACCCAGGCAGTGTGCACTTGTTTTATAGAAGCCTTAGGGATGTGGGCTTCTTGATTTTTCAGCCTGCCTCCTGGGGGAGGGTCCTGCTGCACTGATAGTCAGGCAACCCTGTTTGGGTAGAGTCACCCTGCCCCTGTGAGGGGGGATGGGGATGGGCACACTGTGAGCTGGTATTTCCGGGCCTTTGTTCTCTGGCGCTTTCCCTGGCGGTTTTCTGTGACTCTTCTGAGAGTCAGAGCAGCGGTGGCTGAATCCTAGCCTCTGTCTCAGAACAGAGAGATCGCAGTCAGCTCTCCACTGAGCTCTCTTGGCCACTTTAACTCTGTTTCTGTCGGTGCTGCTAAAAACCCTGCAGCGTCCCGGGTTGTGCACCCCATAGCCTGTGTCCCAGCCCTCACTTCCAGGGCTCACACGTCTCTGTCCTTTGTGCTTCTAACACCACCAGCTGCCCCCAGTTCCCGAGCACACTCCCAAGCTCCCTGTTTCAGTGTGGTTTACGCGCGCTCTGGAGTGCCAGTTTTCAGACTGGTTGCATGGGCTCCCGAGCTCCTGGTTTCAGTCTAGTTCGAGTGATCACTCTGGAGCTCCGGTTTTCAGACTGGTCGCATGCATGTTCCCAGGCTCATGTTCTCAGTCTGCTTTCTCGGGGGTGGCGGTCTGGGAGTTTGGCCGTCTCCCCAGTGCAGGTGGCTACTGCTTCCCGGTGCCAGAGCACGTTGGCTCCCTCCCCTTCCATTTATCTTCCAATATCTGTGTGCAGATTCACGCCTCCCCGCTTCATACCTCAATATTCAGCGCTGGAGATGTTCATTTGTAGAGATCCAGATGTATCTCCCTGCATCTCAGGCTGATCTCGTGGGTGTTCAGGATGGTCTGGTAGATATCCAGCTTGACTCAGGGGACCAGCTGAAAAAGTGGTCTCCTACTCCTCTGCCATCTTTTTACCAATCTCCCTGATGTATTTTAGATGCATTATGAAGGACACATAGCACAGCCTGGGAATGTTTGGAAGGCTTTCTAGTGGAAATGATTTCTGAATCACATCTTAACAAAAGAATAGGTGTTAAGTTGCAGTAGGAGGATACGTGTGAGCTGTTTTATACAAAATAATTTCTGTGCCTTTTTTAGCTAACAAGTTCAGTTGAATCACTAAGATATTAGTGCTGAATTAAGGCAAAACTGTGGTGGATAGTTTAGTAGCTTCCCAAGTAGATGTCTAATTCCTGTCCCACCTTTTTTCAGTCCTTCTACTTACCTTGAAGCATAATGCTCTGTAGTTGCACAAGAGTTTCAAAGAGATGTCTTTTGGTCTTCAGGTGAGGGTTTTCTTCATTTCTTAAGCTATAGCGTTTAAAAAACCTTTGTACTCTATTTAATTGCTTGTTTTAGACTTGGTAGGGTCTAAACACAAAGGAACTTTATTTTTTCTCACCACTTTTACTTTGGACACTTTCTGATGTTCTATTCGTCTCCATCTGTGGATAATATCTTGGGCCAATGTGATAGCTTTTCTGATTACTTTTAGTATTAAATAGGGTCTCTTTATCCAGATATTGGAAGTTCTAGTATAATCTAAAACCAAAATTTTTTATTTTTTATCCAAATTAAGATTTATCTTCCAGACTGGGTCTGACTCAGGCTTGATGTACTTCTTCTCCTCTGCCTTTTTACTCCTGTTTCCCACATGACTATACTGCCTCTGGTTACTCTAGATTTCACGTGGGAGAAAAGTAAAGGTAAAAGGCTTTTCCTTGACTGGTATAGTTGCCTTATTGTTTGGGAGAAGTTTGTATGTTGATTTTGGTGGTGGTGTGGGGAGCTCCCTAAACTGCAGTTCTCTGATGTAAGTAATGCTTCATTGTTGGCTGCTTATGACTTCTTTCATCCCTGGATTCTGGTGACCCGTGCTATATAGACTCACTTTGGGGGTTGCTTTATTCTCCAAGTAGTGCTTTTGGGTGAAATCCCTTTCAAGATGGTCTAAGTTGGTTACTTTCCATGAGCCCTAACTAGGCTAAAGGTGAATATTCTGTATTTGCTCTATTAGTGGTGGGAATTCAGTTTGCTCCTGTTATGGCCCATTTTCTTTGTGGGAATCGCATACTAACAGCTCATCAACTATATATTTCCTCATGGCTTACACCAAACTTCCAGTCTCTCTTTGTGCACTGTTGATGAGGGTGAAACTGAAGTTACAGTCTCTTAGTGTAGCCAACATTGATGTGTGGGGTTTCTGCCAAAATTTAATAAAAGGTGAAAGATTTATATGATCTGAAGAGAAACCAGAGTATTCTGCCAAAAATCCAGGACAAAAGGCATTTTATGTGTTATGTGCCTTTTTAACAAAGCATCAGGCAGCCATATAAACAATAACCAATTTGATTAACATCTCTTAACAAAGTTGTATGGGCAGAAATTGCATACTGAAAAAGTCAAAACCTTCCTGGAAGTTAATATTAAAATTTTTAGGAGTTATTTTTTTTCTTTGTAAGGGGTGGCAATCTCTTTCCATGGAAACACATTTATGAAACTAAAAGCACATCAAAGTATGATCAAATACATGATGAATTTTTCTTTGCACCACAGGACCATCATAGTTATGAATAAAGCCAAATCTGGGTTAAAAGAGGAGGATTACCGTTCCACTGTCAGAAAATGAATCATTGTCTTTCACAAAACCTATTCACAAAGGCTGGACGATTCTCATTCCACAAAAGACCTGACAGAGGGCAAATTTCACGTCCTTGTTGTGTAGGCTGTAGATGAGGGGGTTTAAGACTGGAGTCACTACAGAGTATATCATGGTGATGATCTTGTGCATAGCAACTGAGTTGCCAGATGTGGGACTCACATACATCACCATTATGGTTCCACAGACATAAACACTACAACTACATGGGATCTGCAGGTAGAGAAGGTCTTTTGCCGCCCAGCTGAAGAAGGAACTTGAAGCACAGCTCTGAGCACCAGGGCATAGGACCCAAGAATGTACTAAATGGTGGTAATGATGATAAGAGAGCTCACAGAATGGAATACGTGCTCTATGATGGGTTCAGGGGCACATGACAATGCCATCACACAGAATGTGATCAATGATGTTGGGACCACAAAAGGGTAGTTGAGAAATGAAGAAAATAGTAATTGCATGTCCAAGGAAACCAATGATCCAACAAAGAGACACCAGAATGACACAGAGCTCCCCAGTCATAATAGAGGGATAGTGCAGTGGATGGCAGATGGCCAGGACCGATCATAGGCCATGACACAGAGGAAGAAGCACTCGGTTGTGCCCAGGGAAAAAAAGAAGTAGAATTGAGTGAAGCAACCAGAGAACGATATGGTCTTGGTTTTGGAAAGAAAATTGACCAGCATGTTGGGGACTGTGCAAGTCACATACCAGATTTCTAAGAAGGAAAAGTTGGCCAGGAGCACATACATAGGGGTATGGAGTCGATGGTCCCACCTCACCGCACAAATGATGGCTATATTCCCAGTTAGAGTCAAGATCTAGATCAACAAAATCATTGAGAAAAGGATGCTCCATATTTTCCAGGTACCAGGAAAACCCAACAGGACGAAGTGTGTCATAGTAGATATCCCTGACTTATTCACGGTCTCCGGACTGTGGAGAGAAGACAGACAGATTTAGTGACAAGTCACTTTGCTGCTGAAACATTTGACACTTCTTAGGACAGGCAGTTTGAGTGATCAGGCAAGTGTATTACAAATCCTAAAACAAGTCTTGAGTAAATCCTGCTCTGTTCTGAGTGAGCCATTTGGCCCTGATTCTTTGTAACTGTACAATTCTAGGTTGTTTGAACTCTTTGTCAGTGGGCAAAATCAGTTAAATTTCACCTTCTTTTGATAGAAAGAAATACTTGAGTTAGAGGCAAAAATAGTTTGTCTTATATTTAATTTTTTTTCAGTGAAAGTTCATATGTAGCAGTTAGTGCTATAAATTCACTTCAAAATGTGAGTATACTTACGCTATCATTTAAAAATAGGTTTGTATCTAACACATTTTATAGATTTAAATGGCTTGAGCTTCGATGTTATTACAAATTCTCTACCTGTCTGTCTCCCCCCACCTTTTTCTTGAGCTATTTCCATTAGGAGATTTATTTTCTATCACTTTTTCATGATACTGGAAGAAAATCAACAAAGATACCTGGATAATTAATTCTTACTGCTATTTCCTATTTAAAGATTACTTTCACATGATAATTTATCATACACTTCATATCCATTTAAAATATGTCATTAAAGATTAATATAACATATGCAGTGTATTGGGGAAGAAAATTAAAATCACCAGGAGATTGTCTTCTAAAGCTTTTCTCACTGCTGTCACAAGTCTTTCTTCAAGTTCACTGTTTGGAAGATTTTACTTCAGTTTCTTTAAAAAGTACCCCCAATTTTGATAGAAAACAAGACTTGCCCTTATTCCCTTTACAACACCATCACCAAAGATGATGTCTTTTTAAGAATCAACTACAACTCAGAGAAAAGAGCACAATGGTAGCTTTAACATATTGTAACCTCCAGACATTTTTTAACAAGAAACCTCTTTGATAAGAGGAGAATTTTCCTTAAAAACAGTTGATAGAAGTGGTGTACATAGAATATTCATAGTACTCACTGAACATAATCAAATGGAAAAAATCCTCCTATTCAGTCAGGTTATATTAAGTAACATAAAAGTGTTTATAATGAAGCAGCTGTTGCAGGTTCACTAAATGAATAATGCCTAAAGTGAACTATGAACCTATTCCTCTAGAAGCAAACATGACCTTCCTATTGGACTGGTTCAGCCAAAGAAGGTTGTAGTCTTGTGGAAAAGAAACCAAGAGAAAGACATTGAAAGATGGGGATACATTCTTTTTTCTTTTTTGAACTAGGATGATTATAAAGAAGTAAACTACCCTGCATTGATCATCATTTTGATCAGGGTTCCAGAGAATAGATCATCTTGTGAGAAGCAAATGGTTCCTCACTATGGGAACTCCGTGCTTTCCAAGCAAGAGACCTCTGTTCTCAACAAGACAAGAAAGCAATGATGCAGAGAGCAGCCACTTACCACCTGGAACAACAGCCCAATAACTTGAATCAGATTCACAGACTTTGACTCGAAATCAAAATGCACAAGACTTAGGTCTATGTATTTGAGCCATAGACTACTCTTTTAGAAAAAGACCTCACGGAACAACTATTAGCCATAGGGAAAGCATGGTAAATGAATTTCACAAATAATTTCCAACATGATTAAAGAAGCAATTCCTAATATATTCACCATTAAATTATATGTGAATCTTACTCATTATATACACTGATTTGATTTTACCCTTAAAATTTTTTTAATGCCACCTCTCCTGAGGGTGGAGAAGAGTAATGCAATGGACAGAGGGGAGAGCTGAGAGAGGAGACCAAAACAAAACAAAACAAAACAAATCCCTATTTTCTCTTGGTTTTGGTCCCAGTGGATGGAACTAGTTCCATACTGTTTTGTTCAAAATATCTATGAAAATCATACCATTCTTGGTGTTCCAGTCACTTCCTGAGAAGGGGAAGATCTGTGGATGACTTTGGCACCATTTAGTACACTTATCTGGGGGAGTGTGAGTTCCAGGGTTATCTAAATACTCTGAAAGTTCTGTCTTTTGAGTTGTGAGGAACCAATATTCCTTGATACTCAATCTCTTGAGCATATTGAATGAACAAATGTAGGTGAATAGACCCACCTGTGGTGCACAATAGCAACACCCATTAGAGATGCCTTTTCCTGTATATTATGAAGCTTTCCCAGGTCCTGGGGAGAGTTCATAGGGAGGTCACAGATTCTCTCTTTCACTGCCCTTAATGTGGAAGCCCTGTGTGAGAGCTTCATGCAGGCTTATTTCACCTCCCTTGCACCAAAAGGTTCTAGTGGCCTGCTTCCAACAGAGCATGACAGAGATATGTGCTGGTGTTAATTTATGTGTCAGTTATCCATTGTTGAGAATTCTGAGTTATGTCTTCGTATGATCCTAGAACGTTCCATTTCTTCCCTAGGGACCTTCTTTCTTCTTGCCTGGGGGTTTCATCAATATTTCTGATAAGTTGGCCCATAGTGATTAGTAGGTAATGTGCTACATTGACTCTCTGGGGACCCCATAATCTCTTTAAGTTTGTTTTCTCAAACAGGGTATGTGATTCTGTGCCATGGGATACACACAGCCCCTAATTAAATGTCTTCCTGAAGGGACAGTTTTACTCAGACAAGATAATTTTGTATTACACTAATTATGTATGGTGGAACAGAAAGTATAATTTGTGATTATTTTTAAGATAAAGCTTTGACTTTAAAAGAAACATTGTCCCCAGATGCCCATGTTCTCTGACCACGGTGTGCCAAACACTATTTGGTGGTGAAAAGATTTGAGGAATGGTGTATGAGAGTATTTCATCACCTAGCACCAGCAAGCCTATCTTCCTGGCACATCTAATTTCATTTCCAATACAGCCATAACTAAAAGGGTATACTTTCATTTTAAGTAGATTGGCCTCTCAGCTAATGGCTTTTCTGTTTCAACATGGGGTTTGGGCAGAAAGCTGGAATTTGTTCTTGGTATAATTTTCTCTTAATACTTTTCTGACTGAGCCATTGCCCTATAACTTTCTGAGAGGCATAAAAATATGTTTAGGACATTGTTATTCCATATTGCAAGTGGCATTGTCACAGTTTATTTGGGGGAAGTGCTATGAGTAAAGATGTCCAAATGGAAGAACATATAGATAGATCTTTG
This sequence comes from Ursus arctos, assembly GCF_023065955.2. Classification (NCBI taxonomy): domain Eukaryota; kingdom Metazoa; phylum Chordata; class Mammalia; order Carnivora; family Ursidae; genus Ursus; species Ursus arctos. The sequence goes on along the minus strand of NW_026623056.1, from coordinate 1,545,812 downwards.
TGAAATGCAGGCTTAGAAGACTGAATGGAGCAGTGTAGTGAATGAGAGCTTTGACTGGCAGGAGAGTTTGTACTTTACGTAATGCAGGTATGAAGCATACTCTGTTTTTGGTGTAAAAGACAGCTTTAAACAACGGCAATGTCTGTTACTGGGTGGGTTTATTTTTTGGTGCCCCTTTGGTCCATTGTCTTTAAGAATATTTTCTGAATTTAGACGATTGCACTCCTATTGAAAGGCTCCAGGTACACATGCATTTCATTCTTTCCACCAGCTAAGATTAAACCAGGAAAGATACATCAAAAACAACATACATATAATAACAAAATGTAATTACTTAGCAAGGTAATGCATGTTTAAAATGTTTTATTTAGCATTTTTCACTGATGAGTTGAACTTGAACTGCTAAGGAACTATGGGAAAAAAAGTATCTTCCTCTACTTAAGTATGAGCCAGAACATGACTTACTGAAGCCATTCTCTATTGTTTTTATAAATAATGACACATTCTGCTTCTTTCTTTCTTTCTTTTTTAAAATGTTTTATTTAAATTCAATTGAGTTAACATAAAGTATATTATTAGTTGCAGGGGCAGAACTTAGTGATTCATCAGTTGCATATACCAGCCAGTGCTCATTACATCAAATTCCTTCCTTGATGCTCATCACCCAGTTACCCCATCCCCCCACCCACTGCCCCTTCAGCAATCCTGTTTGTTTCCTCGAGTTAAGGGTCTCTTATGGTTTGCCTCCTTCTCTGATTTATCTTATTTTATTTTTCCTTCCCTTCCCCATGTTCATCTGTTTTTGTTTCTTAAATGCCGCATATGAGTGAAACCATAGAGTATTTGTCTTTCTCTGACTGACTTATTTTGCTGAGCATAATACCCTCTAAAAATGTCTCAGTTTTGGTTAGTTCTTAATCCTAGGGCTTTCTTTAGGGCATCTTTCATGTCTTTGTTTCGGAGACTATAGATAAGGGGATTTAAGAGTGGAGTCACTGCTGAGTATACCAAAGTGATGATCTTCTGCATTCCTGTTGGAGTCCCTGATGTTGGGCTCACATACATCACCATAAGGGTTCCATAGAATAGAGACACCACCATTAGGTGGGACCCACATGTGGAGAAAGCTTTAGTTCGACCAGCACCAGAAGGAACATGAAGCACAGCTCTGAGTACCAGAGTGTAAGATCCCAGGATGGAAAGGAAGGGCCCAAAGATAATCAGTGAGTTGAAGGTGTAGCATATAAGCTCAGTGGAAGGAGCAGGGATGCAGGCCAGTGTGAACAATGGGCCTGGGTCACACACAAAGTGGTCAATGATGTTGGGTCCACAGAAGGGAAGTTGGGAGATGAGGACAATGGGGACTGGATAGCAGAGAAATCCACTCACCCAGCAAACACAGACCAGGACCACACAGAGCTTCCCAGTCATGATGGAGGGGTAATGTAGTGGGCGACAGATGGCAAGGTATCGATCATAAGCCATGACCGATAAGAAGAAACATTCTGTTGTACCCAGTGAAAAAAAGAAATAGAATTGGAGGAAGCATCCAGTGAAGGAGATGGTCTTGGTCTCAGAGAGCATGTTGACCAGCATGTTTGGGACAGTAGAAGAACTGTACCAGATCTCTAGGAAGGCAAAGTTTCCCAAGAAGATGTACATGGGCGTGTGAAGCCGCTTGTCCCATTTCACTACACAGACAATAACCCCATTCCCCAGCAGGGTGAGGAGATAGACCACCAGGATGAATGAGAAGAAAAAGTTCTGCATCTCCCCCTGACCAGGGAAACCCAGAAGGACAAACTCAGTCACAAAATGCTGTGTTGTTGTGTTCTGGGATTCCAAAGCTGTTAGAGAAACAGAAGTAACTAAGGAGTGAATAATAATGAACATTTATAGGTTTTGTTAACAATTGACTTGTACAAAGTATTTTTATTTTACATTATCTCATTGATCTTCCAAATGACCCTTTGAGCTGTAGGGAGGTGTGCTTCTTCATCCTTCTCTTTCACAGATAAGAAAACTGGAGTTCAGAGAAATTTAAGGGGTTTACTTAAATGTGCAAAGGCAGGAATTCCTGGATACACTGGCTTATTTGGAGATTGGTTTGGAGCAAACTTCACTTCATTTCGAATATTCCTGTAACATTGAGTCTCAGTAATGTCTCATATTTCATATTAAGATCATTGCCTCTTGGATATTCTACATGTAAGTATACACTTTGGATACATTCTTTTACTTTGAAACAAAATTTGAGAATAAATCTGAAACAATAAATTATCTTCTTAGAATTTCACATTCAAAAGGCCAATAAAAAGAGAAGTAGAACTGTGTGGTGGGAGTCTTGAGCCCCCTTGCATTTCTGCTCTGAGAAAGATGCTCTATAAACCTCAGGATTCTGTAAAATGATGGGAAAATCATTTATGTAGCCCCCTCTAAGTCACATTCTGTTAGGTGGCATCTGGATTTGTAGAACAGTTTAGCTCATTCCCTCTTGAGGAGCTCTGGTTCTCTCAAAGTACTTTATGTTGAGCAAAATCTGTCTCCTTTTTACTTCTATGCATTGATCCTGCTGGGACTCTCTTTTGCTGAAGCTCTACCAAATAAGTCTCATTCCTCTTCCATTATGGTGATGATGGGGGGGGTAAATAACAGATGGAAGCTATTGTGTCCAATATACATGACCTTTTTTTGGATGCCACCATTTTTTCCTGGCTTGTTTCCCCCTAAGCTGCACTATTCTACATCATGGCTAGGCTTTTGAGGTATCTTGCAGCTGGTATGCCAATTTTGTGTAGTAACGAAACCATGTGCCTTTTTTTTTTTCCCTTCTGGGAATTAAGCCTTAAACACCATAACTCACCATTTATCATCTTGCTTTTACCTAAATTAAATAATGAATTAGAAAGTTCACCTTAGGATACGCCAAGACCAGAAAGATCATCCTCATATTGGCTGAGTTAGGAATTAAGACATGAGTATAACTTTGGATGTTGCTTAAAACCTTTCTGAAGCTCTTGATCCAGGCTCACTTGCTTAATTAATTATTAATTAATTAATTAATTATTAATTAATTAATTAATTTTGCAAGGGGTGGGGGCAGAAGGAGAGAGAGAATCCCTGAGATCATGAACTGAGCCAAAATCAAGGGTCGGCCGCCTGACTGACTGAGCCACCCAGGTGCCCCATGTCCAGGCTTAATTTTTTGTCCTAGAGGTTCCTGGTTAAAATTCAAGACATTTGGCTGGGTAAAACCACCATCAGGATTTTAAATTTAGTAATATCATGACTAAAGATATAGGATAATTGACCGTATTATTAATGTTGCTGTTAAGATATGAAATTGCATCTTTATGCCAATTAATCTTCAGAGATCATGAGGCCCGCTTCTCAGTATTTGATCAAACCTGGAGCAAACTGAGAGGTAAATGTTTTACTGTCAAGGTAACTTTGGATATTTGTATTGATCAACAATATTTTTAGAATGATGAGAAAGACTCTAATAAACATGACTTTTATGAAAATCTAAATTTTGTCCAAGTAGGTTCGTTCAATGGACTATAATATGACCATATATATCAAAATTTCTAGAAGAGTTGTAATTTCAAATATACCTCCCATAACTATACCTGTATTTGCTAGACCACATGCTATCATTTTTGATCAGAAAATATAGTTATTTGGCTTGTAATTAAAAAAAAGTTGAATGTTGAATTTAAATTGTAGCATGTTATCCATTTACTTATTCATTTCAGCATTAAACAAATGTTTATTCACTGTTATATTCCCAGCAGTGTGCTACATCCAGGGGTACAATGGTAAGCATAAAAAATAAAATTCCTCCCCTTTTGGAACTTATGACTTACAAAAGCAATCAAGACTGCCACCTCCATCTGTAGTGTCTTGAACTGTGTGTTTCCATAGCACATACCCAGTTATATACTGTGAGCCTGAAAAAGCTATTTATTCCAGCTCATAATAACTTAGATAAATCTATGTAGTGAGGGTAATAGCATGGTTGCCAACCTTATTTGACATAAATGAGCTATTTTTGGCTTTTCAAGACAGTAGGCAGAGACCTGAGACACAAATTGATTTACTTTACTCACAACCCAGGAAGTTCTTGTCACCAAGAAAAGAAATATAATTCCAATTCATGGTTTTTGACTTGGAACCAGACATCATTATTCTTACCTCCTTCCTGGTCATCTGACTTCATGATGTCCAGGACCTTTTGACGTTTGTGCTGCAGTGAAATTTGAGTGACCTATGGAATATAGGATCAGAAAAGGGGGCAGGGGGGGCGCCTGGGTGGCACAGCGGTTAAGCGCCTGCTTTCGGCTCAGGGCGTGATCCCGGCGATCTGGGATCGAGCCCCACATCAGGCTCTTCCGCTATGAGCCTGCTTCTTCCTCTCCCACTCCCCCTGCTTGTGTTCTCTCTCTCGCTGGCTGTCTCTATCTCTGTTGAATAAATAAATAAAATCTTAAAAAAAAAATTAAAAAAAAATAAATAAAAATAAAAAAGAAAAAGGGGCAGGGGCGCCTGGGTGGCACAGCAGTTAAGCATCCATTTCTGCTTCCTTCACCTCAAAGTATATCTATCAGTAGCTCAAAGGGTGAACTTAAATCCACTTCTTTCATCTTTCTATTCACCTCAAGTGATACAATGAATGAACATTTGGAGAGATGAGGAGGAACAAGGAGCGTGGATAGTCCATTCCGTACAAACAGATAAGGAAGCCAGATGCTCCTCCGTAACCCCAACCACTTGCTCGACATTTAAGCCACTTGCCCAGAGAAGTGAGGGATTCTTTTTCCTTTAAATATTTATATATTTAAGGTTAATTTGTGGATTTGGTAATTTGGTAAATCTAAAGGACAAGGGAACCTGCAGATGACTTTCTTGTTTTCCATTTCCCACTTGTCACTTATCAAGAACTCTGAAAAGTAAGAACATTCCGCTTTCGTTGCCCTTGCCGAAGGATATTGTCCAACAAAACTTTACTGAACAATATTAGAAACAAAGTGCAGTGCAAGACTCAGACTACCTTCTAACTGAAGATTTAATGGCCCCCAAAATGTCGAAGACATTTGAACCCCACCTTCCCTAAGTGAGTTGTAGAGTGGGAACTCTGTGATGCTAGAGTGAGTCCTTAATGTGACTATATTACCCCAAACAGAAGTGCGTTAGGAAAAGAGAACTGCAGGGCCTAACACATTGTTCTTTTTTTTTTTTTTTAATTTGCACAAGGTTTTACTAAGTTAGGAAATGGATTGCAACTCAGGCAGTCCCATCCCAAGGCTGGCATCTTTTTTTTTTTATAATGTTTTTGATTATATTATGTTAGTCACCATACAATAGACCAGTGATGGGTAGTAAGGAGGGCACGTATTGCATGGTGCACTGGGTGTTATACGCAACTAATGAATCATCAAACTTTACATCGGAAACCGGGGATGTACTGTATGGTGACTAACACATTGTTCTTAACAAAGAACAAAGGAACAAAGAATGAATGGATTTGCGGAAGAACCAGCATGCTCTTAGTATCTGACAGCAGCGGGTACATGGAGCAGTGATGCCCTGATGCAGGCAGACTCTCCTTACATACCTGGTGGTGCTTCTGGCTCCAAGAGGAAGATGTGAGGGAAACACCAGCCACAAGAGTATCCTCATTTAACAATCTAAAAGGCTCCTTCATGGGTGGAGAGCAGTTTCTGTGGCCCCATAGACTTCCTTCCTTTAGTATTCTGAACCAAATGAAATGCATCTTTCATGCTAGTCGTTATTAAGAATTTACATGTCCCTGGGCGCCTGGGTGGCACAGTGGTTAAACGTCTGCCTTCGGCTCAGGGCGTGATCCCAGCGTTATGGGATCGAGCCCCACATCAGGCTTCTCCGCTGTGAGCCTGCTTCTTCCTCTCCCACTCATCCTGCTTGTGTTCCCTCTCTCGCTGGCTGTCTCTATCTCTGTCAAATAAATAAATAAAATCTTAAAAAAAAAAGAATTTACATGTCCCTCCTGAATAGGATCTATAGTTCCCCCCCATGTTCACTGGTGATCCTCTGTTCATGTATCTCTGTGCATGCATCTAATCCTGTCTGTATTTGTGTATATTTTCCCTAGTGGTTTGATTAGTAAGGCACAGAGGTCAGAATAAATATCCAAGAAAGACAGGGAAAATTGTCCTCTTGATGGAGATATCCTTCCTCTAAGGACCTGATCTACCTGGGGGATGAAGTGGAGGAGAGGAGTGAGTGGGACAGGTTAATGGGAGAAGAGAGGAGAGGAGAGGAGAGGAGAGGAGAGGAGAGGAGAGGAGAGGAGAGGAGAGGAGAGAGATGGAGAGACAGAGAGAGAGGGAGGGAGAGACACAGGGTGTGGGGTGGGTGGGTTTGGGGCCAGGAGGGTGAGCTATCTTTCCAAAATATACCTGTTTTATCTTGGTGCCAAAGTTATAAGCACTTAAATTTTAAAAAATTGTTTCTCTATACATAATTTACTTAATTTTTGTTCAACATAAGGTAAAGAATTTCCATTTTCAATTTTAAGTATAACTTGAACACATTTGTTTGGAAAATAGTCTTCTATAAAAATAGATTTGTAATGTTGTTGACTTACATGATGCAATATTAGTAAAAATGAAGGTTTAGCACTGTAAATGGCTCAGAGGTAGGAAGTATGAATTGTTTTCCTGGTATCAGGAGAAGGAGAACAAAGAAGAGACAGAGCATCTGAGAGGTAGATGAATTCAATCATAGCAAGAACTCCAGGAGAGAACACTACCGGGTTTAGGAGTGAGGCTGTGTAAGGACAGAGCAGGTTCTCAAGAATGTAGTCCCTATACCAGCAAAATTGTTAAAATGCAAGTTCTTGGGCTCCTTTCTGACTTAGAAACTCAGTGTGGGCCCAGCAATCTGTTTTATCAAACTTGCCATGTGTTTCTGTTGCATGCCGATGTTTGAGAACCACTGTGTAGATGATAGAGCATTAGAGTCTGGGTTAAGGAGAGGGTGTGTGAAACAGCTTGGGAGGGATTTCAGTAGGATCAGGAATTAATTGATCATGGTTTGGAGAGAGGGTTAAGAATGATATTTGTAGGGATATTTGTCACTAGAAGCTGAGTTATGGATGACTGCATCTGGAAAAGCTGGATTGGATTGAAGCATGGGGGGGGGGCTTTTGAAAGAGGCCTGGGAGAGGCAGGGAAGTGGGGGAGAAGGTTATTCAGGCATCATATGAAAAGAAGTGACCTGGGATAAAAAGGGGGCATTTTTTATGGGTGGAAACAGAGTTGAACTTAAAGAGAAGGTGGTGGGGTAAAAGAAAACTAGGACACAGAAAATTTTGGTTCTAGCCTAAATGTTTTTACTTACAGCTATGGGAGCTTGGTGGGCTCATTTCACATTTTAAATATTAGACACATAATTTTTCCTTGTATTCTCCATAAGGTTGATATGAAACTGAGATGAGATACTAGATATGAGAATATTTTGTAAATGTCTATATAATCATAGTATGATCAATATGGTTCAAGAACTTCAGGAGTATATTTGTAATTTGCCACTATCTCTTTTTTTTAATTTTTTAAGTTCTTATTTTAATTCCAGCTAATTAACATACAGTGTAATATTAGTTTCAGATCTACAACATGATGCAACCACTTTATAGGTTAGGCTGTGCTCATTACAAGTGTAGCTGCCATCTGTCACCGTACAGTGCTATTACAATATCATTGACTACATTCCCTATGTAACTTTTATTTACATAATTGGAAGACCCTATCCTTCACCCATTTGCCCTACCCCTCCCCTCTAGTAACCATCAGTTTGTTCCCTGCATTTATGGTTTGATTCTGCTTTTTGTTTTTTATACATTTGTTTTTTAAAATTCTACAAAGAAGTGAGATAATATGATATTTGTCTTTCTCTGTTAAAACCCTAGTACATATAAGATAAATTCATTTTTTTAGCTTTGTTTTTTCTTTAAAATTTTTTAAATTTAAATTGTAGTTAGTTAACATATAGCATAATATTGGTTTCATGAGTAGAATTCAGTGATTCATCACTTACATATAAAAACCCAGTGCTCATCACATGCTCTGCTGAATGCCCATCACCCATTTAGCCCATCCCCCGCCCACCTCCCTCCAGCAACCCTCAGTTTGTTCTCTATCATTATGAATCTCTTACGGTTTGCTTCTCTCTCTCTCTCTCTCTCTCTTCCCCTATGTTCATCGGTTTTGTTTTGTTTTATTTCTTAAATTCCACATGCGAGTGAAATCATACAGTATTTGTCTTTCTCTGACTTATTATGCTTAACATAACACACTCTAACTTCATCCACTTTGTTGCAAATGGCAAGATTTCATTCTTTTTTTTTTCATTTTAAAAAGTATTTTATTTATTTGAGAGAGAGAGAGCATTCCCTCAGAGGGAGTAGCAGATTCCCTGCTGAGCTGGGAGCCCAAGACAGGGCTCGATACCAGGACCTTGAAATCATGGTTCGAGCCAAGGTAGACACTTAACAGACTGAGCCACCCAGGAGCCCCTAGATTTCATTCTTTTTGATGGCTGAGTCGTATTCCATCGTGTGTGTGTGTATACCACATCGTCTTTATCCATTTTTTAGCTTTATTTTAAAAATTTTTTATAAGATGAATTCCTGTTTAATATTTCTATAGCATGTTATATATGTCTTCACTAGATCTTGTGCCATAATGATGAAATCATGTATTTGTTGCCCCCTAGATTGAAAACTTTTATAATTAATGAATGACATTAATTTATCTTTATATTCTCAGTTGACTGAGTTTATAATGCATACTAGGCATTTATTGAATGAATTAGTGGTTGAATAAATTTCAGACTTGCCATCTTATCACCAAAAAGCTAATCTACTGAGTTCATGAACTATCATTGAGCACCCAATCTGAGCATCATCAGACAGTCTTAGTGACACTGACCAAATGTGTAGCAAGGTCACATTTAAACCTGTGGCCTACTAATCCTTTCTTGCCTCATATCCCTGTCATGTCAGTGCCCATTCTAAATATAAGCCTCCTTAGTCATTTGCTCTTTTATATTTTCAAATCTATAATCACCATTCTGCTCAATACTTCTTATGCCATCTTTTCCTTTATAAAAGCTCCCTCCCCCTTTTGTATGTTTCTTGGTGCGTGGCTCCACTCTTGACATTTGCCAAAGCCAGAAACTTGATCATTCAAGACATTTTCTAATTCTGTCACCTCCCATAGGCAGGCAGTCACCGTATCCTGTTGATTTTCCCTACCAAATGTTTTTCAAACCCATCCTGGGCACTTAGGAGATCGATGTAAATGCTTTCTTTGTTTGGATGGTCCAGCAATGGAGTGGAGCTGCTATACATGTAATCTAGAAAGAAAAATGGGCTTTATTACAAAGGACTGAGAGCGTGGTTTTAGGAGAAAAGCACCTGGTTTGGTGAGGAAGGAAGAGATCACCCACTCTGGCAATATCTATGTGGTGACATACCATAGCTGTATCAGGTTCACAACTGATTGACTCAATCTAGTACTATATAACTCAGTGGTCCTCTTCTATCACTGTACTTAAAGGAAAATAAATGATAACATCATGTTGATTTAGAATCAATTACCATATGACATACTCTGTGCTCTTGAGCAAGTTAACACCTATTTTTCAGACCTCTTGTGCAGATACTGTTGAATACATACACCTGGTACAGTTCCTGGAATATATTAGACCTGAAAAAATTCATAGCTGTTGTTAACACTACCAACAAATATGATTACAAAGTAGCTAGGATAAAATTTTCAGCATACATTTATAAACCTAAATGAAAAACAATATTAAATGAACCTAAGAAACATTAAAAAGTCATTAAGTTTCAGTGTATCACACAGCAGAGCTATGGGTAGCTCTCTTTTAACTCAGATTTATTTTACTGTCTTTCTTATGTATTCTGGCTCTTAACATAGAGCTTCGTCTGCTATAAAGGAAAAAGACATTAAAACATGGTAGTGTTAATAACTCAAGATATAGAAAATAAATGGTTAAAGGAAGGGCACTACATTACCTGTGATGTACATAAGAGTTAAGGGGGGATAAGTTATATTTAATTTGGGGTGTTGTATGTAGAAAATGAGTTATTGAACACAACACTGAACAGTCTTCTAATACCAAATTATATAATTTATCAAATTTCTGAATAATGAGGCATTCCTTTGTGAATCATTAGGCAAGATATTTTTAGGGATTGTTAAGCTGCAGGTGATCTGAGTCTTGGGCCCTGGAGTCAACAGTTCATGTAACACAACTTATTATTAAGTTACTGGAGATACTGTGGATAAAATCACATATCCAGAGACATAAAATCCACACAAGTTTGCAAAAATGTATTAATATTAAAACGAGATTTTACTGGAGCTAGCATCCTCTTGTAGCTGTCTTAGAAGAAATGCAGTGATGCCTAGACAGAAAAGTTACTTACCCTTCATGATAGGGCTACATGTGGAGAAAGCTGGGAATAAACACTGAGTCTGTATCTTCTCATTGATTCCTCTCTTTCCTTTATGTGCACTAAAAATGCAGCGGCCTGACCCTGAGAACCCTGGGATATACAAATGTAATGGTTGCAACTCCCTTTCTTCCCTTCCTGAAGTGTTCAAAAGAAACAGTTATAGCAATAGGGTACTTATGTTGGGCAACAGTGAAAAGAAGCACAGCCCTATAATCCGTCCTTGAGGTGTGGGCCTCAATTGACATATTGATATTTTCATGAAGAGCTGTCTAAGAGACCTCAGTCACCCCCAGACACCCAGATATTTTATTTGTCTCACTCAGCAGAGGAAATTTAACAGGTGAATTTTATATATTGGTTACTTTTGCTGTAGAATGGCTGAAAGAAGTGAGATCTGAACCTTATTAGGAGATTTCAAGATGGGGATACAGATGAATAAAGGTGAAGAGTGTATTGTTGAGACTCGAGGGTGCAATTAAAGTTTCATCGTAGATTATTGTGAAGTCTTCAGTCTCCCCTTGGGATGGTTTATGACTCCCCCAAGACTGCTTGGTGTGACATCCTTTCTTTATCCATAGTTTTCATACAGTTTGGGTTAAATTGGCCCCCAGCGTGAGGGCGGGAATAATATCTCAAAGGCAATGGTGAGGTGTCTGTGTGATTTGGGGAGAATTTTTGTTTTTGGGAGAAATCTTTTTCACTGTGAAATATAGAAAATGTTTACAACATACATTGTACCCTGGGAGTGTGTTTTCTTCACACATGTGACATTTGTAAATTTTTGCTTCTAATCCTTAATTACTAGTAGAATATTTGTTTTCTGTCTTATCTGTTCTTTGTTTCTTCTTTCTTGCTTTCTTTTGTATTATTTGAGTACTTTTAGGTCTTTTTCCTCTATTACCTCTTTTTCATGGTTTTATAATATTTTGTGGTGTGGTAAAATACATATAACATAAAAATAACCATCTTAACCATTTTAAAGTGTACAGTCCTGAAACATTAAGTTCATTCACATTATAATGCAACCATCACCAACATTCATCTCCAGAACTTTTTCATCATCCCAAACTGAAGCTCTGTACCCATTAAGCAATAATTTCCTATTCCACTCTCCCACAGACCCCGACAATATATTGGGGCAGGTGGAGAAAATGGTATGTGTAAATTCAAGCAACAGTTGAACCATGGTCACAAACTTCCAGGGATGGCTAATTTTTGGTTTTCCTCTGAAAGGTGGTCAGGTTTAGTTCTGGCTCATACTTCCTTGAGGATGAAGACCACTAAGGGTTCGCTTATGATGTTCCATCACCTTGATGTGAGCCCTGGGTTCCCATCTCCATCTCTTCAGCCAGGCATTGCCATGATGCATACGGATTTGAACTATAGGCAAGTGCACTGTGAACATGAATGACTTTAGTGCTTGCCATTCAGACTTCCAAAAAAAAAGTTGACTTAGGAGTTTCGTGTTGTCTTTCCAGATTGTCAATATTTTTAAGTTTTGGTTTGGTTTGTTTATTTATGAATATTTTATTTATTTGACGAGAGAGAGAGAGACAGAGAGAGAGAGAGAGCAAGCAGGGGGAGTGGCAGGCAGAAGGAAAGGGAGAAGCAAGTTTCCCACTGAGCAGGGAGCCTGATGTGGGGCTCTATCCCATGACAGGATCATGACTTGAGCCAAAAGCAGATGCTTACAACTGAGCCACCCTCGTACCCCAAGTTTTACTTTTTTAATTCAGTATTTTTTGGGGTGCCTGACTGGCTCAGTGGGTGGAGTATGTGACTCTTTTTTTAAGGTTTTATTTATTTACGTGACAGAGAGACAGCCAGCGAGAAAGGGAACACAGCAGGGGGAGTGGGAGAGGAAGAAGCAGGCTCCCAGCAGAGGAGCCCAATGTGGGACTCGATCCCGGAACGCTGGGATCACGCCCTGAGCGGAAGGCAGATGCTTAACGACTGCGCTACCCAGGCGCCCCGGAGTATGTGACTCTTGATCTCAGAGTGGTGAGTTCAAGCCCTATGTTGGGCGTAGAGATACTTTTAAAAATTCAGTATTTTTCTTTATTCTTATTGGGATGGTAGATTGATGTAACCAGCTTTCTATTATGAAAACTTGTGTTTACTAAAAATTTTATTTTATCTTAATTATTTGAGAGAGAGGGAGAGAGGGCATGCACACATGTGCGTGTGAGCTAGGAGGGAGGGGTAGAAGGAGAGGGAGAGAGAGAATCCCAAGCAGGTCCCAACACCCAGAGCCTGAGCTGGAGCTCAATCCCATGACCCTGAGATCATGACCTGAGCTGAAATCAAGAGTTAGTGGCTTACCTGACTGAGCCACCCAGGTGCCACCCTACTAAAAATTTTAAAATAATAATTCAGTTTGGACTTCAATTTACATCATATTTTATAGTCATTTTTATGGGGGGAGCTCATTACTCTCTAGGAGTCGTTATATAGTGGCTTATAGAGGAGTGCCTAGACATATTATTTTCCTAAAAAATTAAAATTAATTATTTTATTTATTTATTTTTTTATAATTTTTTTTATTATATTATGTTAGTTACCATACAGTACATCCCTAGTTTTTGACGTAAAGCTCCATGATTCATTACTTGCGTATAACACCCAGTGCACAATGCAATACGTGCCCTCCCTTTTTAACTTCAAGTGTAGTTGACCTTCAATGTTACATAAGTTGCAGGTACAACATAGTGATTCAACAATAATATAACCGCCTTCTATTCCTGTGACTTACTCATTCCATAACTGGAAGCCTGTATCTCCCACTGCCTTTCACTCATTTTGCCCATCCCATCACTCCTCTCCCTTCTGGTAATCATCATTTCTCTGTATTTATAGGTCTGATTCTGCTTTTTTGTTGATTCATTTGTTTCATTTTTTGGATTCCACACATAAGTGAAATCATATGGTATTTGCTTTTCTCTGCCTCATTTTACATAACATAATACACTTTAGGTCCATCATTTGTCACAAATGGCAGATATCATCCCTTTTTATGGCTGTGTAATATTCCATTGTATATACCACATCTTCTTGATCCATTCATTTATTGATGAACACTTAAGTTGCTTCCATATCTTGTCTATTGTAAATAATGCTGCAATTAACATTGGGGGTGCATATGTCTTTTGAATTAGTATTTTTGATTGTTTTTTTGGTAAATACCCATTACTGGAATTATTGGATTCTATGGTATTTCTATTAATTTTTTGAGGAACGCTCATACTGTTTTCCACATTGGTCATGCCAATTTACATTACCACGAACAGTACACAGGGTTACTTTTTCTCCACATCCTCGCCAATCCTTGTTATTTCTTATTTAGCCATTCTGACAGATCTAAGGTGATATCTCATTTTGGTTTTAATTTGTATGTCCCTGATGATTAGTGATGTCAAGCATCTTTTCATGTGTCTGTTGGCCATCTGTATGTCTTTAGAAAAATGTCTATTTAGGTCCTCTGCCCATTTTTAATTGCTATTATTATTTTCTGGTATTGAGTTGTGTAAAGTCTCTGTATATTTTAGATATTAACTCCTTATGTGATACATTATTTGCAAATGACAGATACCTTCTTCCATTCAGTAGGTTGCCTTTTTGTCTTACTGATGGTTTCCTTCACTGTGAAAAGCTTTTTATTTTGTGTAATCCCAGTAGTTTGATTTTGCTTTTGTTTCCCTTGCCTTAGGAGACATATCTAGAAAAATTTTTCTATGGCTGATGTCAAGGAAATTACTGCATATGTTTTCCTTTAGGATTTTTATGTCTTCAGGTCTCATATTTAGGTCTTTAACCCATTTTGAGTTTATTTTTTGTGTATGGTGTTAGAAAGTGGTTCAGTTTCATTCTTTTGTGTGTAGCTGTCCAAGTTTACCAGCACCATTTATTGAAGAGCCTGTCTTTTCCCCATTGTAAATTTTTTACTTCTTTGTCATGGACTAATTGACATATAAGCATGGGTTTATTTTTGGGCTCTCTGTTCTATTGATCTATGTGTCTATTTTTGTGAGAGTACTATGCTGGTTTTTTGTTGTTGTTGTTGTTGTTTTTTTTGGGTTTTTTTGTTTGTTTGTTTGTTTTTTCCAGAGAGAGTGAGTGAGTGGGAGAGGGAGAGAAAAAATTTTGAGCAGGCTGCATGCCTAGCATTCTTTTTGGAGTCTGATGCAGGACTCCATCTCATGACCCTGAGATCATGATCTGAGCTGAAATCAAGAGTTGAACACTCGGAGCACCTGGGTGGCTCAGCCGTTAAGTGTCTGCCTTCGGCTGAGGTCATGATCCTAGAGTTCTGGGATCGAGCCCCACATTGGGCTCCCCACTTGACAGGAAGCCTGCTTCTCCCTCTCACACTCCCCTTGCTTGTGTTCCCTCTCTCTCTCTCTGTCTCTCTCTTTCAAATAAATAAATAAAATCTTAAAAAAAAAAAAAAAAGAGTTGAACACTTAACCTACTGAGTACCCAGGCATCCCTGTGCCAGTGCTATACTGTTTTGATTACTACAGCTTTGTGGTGTATCTTGAAATCTGGGGTTGTGATACCTCCTGCCTTGTTCTCCTTTCTTAGGATTGCTTTGGCTATTTGGAGTCTTTTGTGGTTCTATCCAAACTTCAGGATTATTTGTTCTAGTTCTGTGAAAAATGTTGTTGGTATTTTGATAGGGATTGAATCTATAGATTGCTTTGGGTAGTATGGACATTTTAACAGTATTAATTCTTCCAAAACATGAGCATGGAATATCTTTCCATTTATTTTTTTTTGAGATTTTATTTTTATTTATTTGTCAGAGAGAGAGAGAGCACAAGCAATGGGGAGCAGCAGACTGAGGAAGAAGCAGGCTCCCCACTGAGCAGGGAGCTTGATGTGGGACTTGATCCCAGCACCCTGGGATCATGACCTGAGCTGAAGGCAGATGCTTAACCAATCGAGCCACCCAGGTGTCTCTACCTTTCCATTTATTTGTGTCATCTTCAATTTCTTTCATGAATGTTTCATAATTTTCAGAGTACAGGTCTTTTGCCTCCTTAGTGATGTTCATTTCTAGGTATTTTGTTCTTTTTGGTGGAACTGTAATGGGGATTGTTTCCTTAATTTCTCTTTCTATTACTTCATTATTATTATATAGAAACATTACTGATTCCTCAGTATTAGTTTTGTGTCCTGAAAATTTACTGAATTCATTTATTCTAATAATATTTTTGGTGGAGTCTTTAGGATTTTCAATGTACTGTATCATGTCATCTGAAAATAGTGACAGTTTATCTTCTTCCTTACCCATATAGATGCCTTTTATTAGAAGCACTTTTGTTTTGTAACCTGAGGTGTACTTGCAAAAAGAAAATGCCCTATGATTAGTTATGCTTAAATCTTCTTTCATGTGACACAAATCCATGCTTGTGCACATGCTACTTCTCATGATCTTTCATAGTATTTAGTCTTTCCCCTATTGTACTTGTACCATTTAATAAAAAGAAAACACAATTTTATTATGCATCTCTACTATGAGACTGTGAGCCCTATGAGGGAAGAAAATGTCTCTTATGTACTTATGTATCAATTTCCCAGTTCAATGTCTGGTATTGTAGTTGTTTAACAACAAGAGTATATAGTTGAACAATGAGAGGGAGGATGTCTAAATATAAATGTGATACAGTAGTTACAGTTTGCCACAGGATATTTGTAGAAGCTCTAAGAGGAAAAAAGACATGTCTCATATTTTCTCTGAAGTGCCAAAAAGTCTAAGTGAAAAAATGTAAAGATGTTCTTTGGACCCTACTTCAACTTTTTAATAAATGGATAGGCTCCTAAGGACTCCTAGAGTTGTTGGGGGGGTATTGGGGGAATGATTTTCTATATCGAATTATTTAAAAATTCCTCTAGAAAGTTATTCTTTATTTAAAAACAACTGTATTATTATTTATTTAAAAATTTAAAATACATGGGGCACCTGGGTGGCACAGCGGTTAAGCGTCTGCCTTCGGCTCAGGGCGTGATCCTGGTGTTCTGGGATCGAGCCCCACATCAGGATCCTCTGCTGGGAGCCTGCTTCTTCCCCTCCCACTCCCCCTACTTGTGTTTCCTCTCTCGCTGGCTGTCTCTATCTCTGTCAAATAAAATAAAATCTTAAAAAAAAATTTAAATACATTATTTAATTTAAATGAATTAAATAAATTTTTAGTAAATATTATATTTAATAAATTTAAATAAAATTTTAAATTTGGTTAAGATGGCAGAGGAGTAGGGATGTCTTTTTCAGTCGGTCTCCTGAGTCGAGCTGGATAGGTACCTGACCAGCCTAAACAACCACGGAATCAGCCTGAGATGCAGGAAGATACATCCGGATCTCTACAAATGAACATCTCCAGTGCTGAGTATTGAGGTATGAAGCACGGAGCCGTGAAACCATGCACAGATATCGGAAGATAAACGGAAGGGGGAGGGAGCTGCCGCGTTTGTGCGCCGGGAAGCGGTAGCCACCTGCATGGGGGAGCAGGCGGGCTCACGGACCAGCACCCACGAAACAGCAGACTGAGACCATGCGCCAGAAACACGCGCCACTAGGCATCTCGCAGAACTCTGGAATCCCATTGTGCTCACTGGATTCAGACTGAGACCAGGAGCTCCGGGAGCGCGCGGGGCGGCTGGCGCTTGGTGGCATTAGAAACACAAAGGACAGAGACGCACCAGCCCTGGAAGTGAGGGCTGGGACGCCGGGAGTGGGGCGCACATCCCAGGATGCTGCAGGGTTGAGCAGCACCAACAGACACAGAGTTAAAGTGGCCAGAACATCAGTGGAGAACGGGCCGCAATCCCTCTGTTCTGAGACAGAGGCTGAGATTTGGCCTCTGCTGCTCTGACTCTCAGAAGAGGCACAGCAAACCGCCAGGGAAAGCTGCCAGAGAACAAAAGCCTGGAAATACCGGCTCACAGCGAGCCCATCACCATCCACCTTCGCAGGGGACACGGAGACACTACCCAAACAGGGTTGCCTGAGTATCGGCACGGCAAGCCCCTCCCCCAGAACAGAGAAGGCAGCCTGAAAAATCAAGAAGCCCACAACCCGGGGCACCTGGGTGGCGCAGTCATTGAGTGCCTGTCTCCGGCTTAGGGCGTGATCCCAGCGTTCCGGAAAGGAGTCCCTCATCGGGCTCCTCCGCTGGGAGCCTGCTTCTAGCTCTCCCACTCCCCTGCTTGTGTTCCCTCTCTTGCTGGTTGGCTCTCTGCCACATAAATAAATAAATAAAATCTTTAAAGAAGAAGCCCACATCCCCAAGATCCCTATAAAACAAGGGGCACGGCCTGGGACCCAGTCAATAATTTGGGCTCTGGACAACCCCGCAACCTCTCCTCATCAGAATGACAAGAAGGAGAAGCCCCCCACCCCCAGCCAAGAAAAGACAGTGAGTGTGTGGCCTCTGCCACAGAAATAATGCATATGGATGTAACCAAATTATCAGAAATGGAATTCAGAGTAACGATGGTCAAAATGATGAGTAGAATTGAAAAAAGTATTAACGAAAAGGTTACTGAGAATATAGAATCCCTAAGGACAGATATGAGAGCAAATCTGACAGAAATTAAAAATTCTATGAGCCAAATGCAGGCAAAACTAGAGGCTCTGATGGCCAGGGTCACCAAAGCAGAAGAACGTATTAGTGAATTGGAGGATGGGTTAATAGAGGAAAAAACAAAAATAGAAGCTGGTCTTAAAAAAATCCACGCCCATGAATGTAGGTTAGGGGAGATTACTGACTCAATGAAACGATCCAATGTCAGAATCATCAGCATCCCCGAGGGGGTGGGGAAAAACAGAGGTCTAGAAGAGATATTTGAACAAATTGTAGCTGAAAACTTCCCTAATCTAGCGAGGGAAACAAACATTCGTGTCCAAGAGGCACAGAGGACCCCTCCCAAGCTCAACCACGAAAAACCTACGCCACGTCACGTCATAGTGCATTTCGCAAATATTATGTGCAAGGATACAGTATTGAAAGTGGCCAGGGCAAAGAAATTTCTCACGTACCAAGGCAAAGGCATCAGAATTACGTCAGACCTCTCTACACAGACCTGGAATGAGAGAAAGGGTTGGGGGGGGCATTTTAAAAGCTCTTTCAAAGAAAAATATGCAGCCAAGGATCCATTATCCAGCAAGGCTGTCATTCAGAATTGATGGAGAAATAAAGACCTTCCAGAATCGCCAGTCATTAACCATTTTTGTAACCGTGAAACCAGCCCTACAGGAGATATTACGAGGGGTTCTATAAAGGTTAAAAGGCCCCAAGAGTGATACAGAACAGAAAGTCACAACTGATACAAACAAAGACTTTACTGGCAACATGGCATCATTAAAATTCTATCTCTTAGTTCTTAGTGTCAATGTAAATGGTTTAAACGCTCACATAAAGCCACACGGTTGCAGACTGGATAAAAAGAAATGACCCATCCATTTGCTTTCTACAAGAGACTCATTTCGAACCCAAAGATGCATTCAGACTGAGAGTAAGGGGATGGAATACCATCTTTCACGCAAATGGACCTCAATAGAAAGCTGGGTTAGCAATTCTCATATCAGATAGATTGAATTTTAAACTAGAGACTATAGTTAGAGACACAGAAGGGCACTATATTATTCTTAAAGGAAGTATTCAAAAAGTGGATATGACAATTATAAATATATATGCCCCCAACAGGGGAGCAGCAAGATACACAAGCCAACTCTTAACCAGAATAAAGAGACATATACATAAAAATACATTAATAGTAGGGGACCTCAACACTCCGCTATCAGAAACAGATAGAACACCCTTGCAAAAACTAAGCAAAGAATCAAAGGCTTTGAATGCCATACTCGACGAGTTGGACCCCATACATATATATATATATATATATATATATATATATATATATATATATATATAGAACACTACACCCCAGAACCAAAGAACACTCATTCTATTCTAATGCCCATGGAACATTCTCAAGAATAGACCATGTTCTGGGACACAAAACAGGTCTCAACTGATAAAAAAAGATTGAAATTATCCCCTGCATATTCTCAGACCACAACACTCTGAAATTGGAACTCAACCACAAGGAAAATTTGGAAGAAACTCAGACACTTGGACACTAAGAACCATCCTGCTCAGGAATGACTCGATAAACCAGGATATCAAAAATCAATTTAAACAATTTATGGAGACCAACGAGAATGAAAACACAACGGTCCAAAACCTTTGGGATACTGCAAAAGCCATCCTAAGGGGGAAATACATAGCCATCCAAGCCTCACTCAAAAGAATAGAAAAATCTAAATTGCAGTTTTTATATTCTCACCTCAAGAAGCTGGAACAGCAACAGAGGGACAGGCCTAATCCACTCACAAGGAAGCAGTTGACCAAGATGAGAGGAGAAATCAATGAATTAGAAACCAGAAGTACAGTAGAGCAAATCAACAGGACTAGAAGCTGGGTCCTTGAGAAAATCAATAAAATTGATAGACCACTGGCAAGACTTATCCAAAAGAAAAGAGAAAGGACCCAATTTATTAAAATTATGAATGAAAAAGGAGAGGTCACGACCAAGACCAATGAAATTGGAAGGATTATTAGAAACTATTATCAACAGCTATATGCCAAAAAACTAAGCAATCTGGAAGAGATGGAGGCCTTCCTGGAAACCTATAAACTACCAAGACTGAAACAGGAAGAAATTGATTTCTTAAACAGGCAAATAATTATGAAGAGATTGAATCAGTGATAAACAACCTTCCAAATAACAAAACTCCAGGCCCGGACAGTTTTCCTGGGGAATTCTACCAAACATTCAAAGAAGAAATAATACCTATTCTCCTAAAGCCATTTCAAAAAATAGAAACAGAAGGAAAGCTACCAAACTCATTCTATGAGGCCAATATTACCTTGATCCCCAAACCAGGCAAAGATCCCCATCAAAAAGGAGAATTACAGACCGATTTCCCTAATGAATATGGACGCCAAAATCCTCAATAAGATCTTTGCCAATAGAATCCAACAGTACATTAAAAGGATTATCCATCATGACCAAGTGGGATTCATACCTGTGATGCAAGCGTGGTTCAACATTCGCAAATCGATCAGCGTGATACATCATATCAACAAGAAAAGACTCAGGAACCATATGATCCTCTCAATTGATTCAGAAAAAGCATTTGACAAAATACAGCATCCTTTCCTGATTAAAACCCTTCAGAGTGTAGGAATAGAGGGTACATTTCTCAATCTCATAAAAGCCATCTATCAAAAGCCTACTGCAAATATTATTCTCAATGGGGAAAGGCTGGAAGCCTTTCCCTTAAGATCAGGAACATGACAAGGATGGCCACTCTCGCCACTATTATTCAACATAGTACTAGAAGTCCTTGCAACAGCAATCAGACAACCAAAAGGGATCAAAGGTATCAAAATCGGCAGAGAAGAAGTCAAAATGTCTCTCTTTGCAGATGACATGATACTCTATATGGAAAACCCAAAAGAATCCATGCCCAAACTATTAGAAGTTATAGAGCAATTCAGTAATGTGGCGGGATACAAAATCAATGCTCAGAAATCAGTTGCATTTCTATACACGAATAACGACCTGAAGAAAGAGAAATTAGGGAATCCATCCCATTTACAATAGCACCAAAAACCATACGTTACCTTGGAATTAATTTAACAAGAGCCATAAAGGACCTATTTTCTAGAACCTATAAATCACTCTTGAAAGACATTGAGGAAGACATAAAAAGATGGAAAAATATTCCATGCTCATGGATCGGAAGAATTAACATACTTAAAATATCCATGCTACCCAGAGCAATCTACACTTTCAATGCTATCCCGATCAAAATACCGAGGACAATTTTCAAATAACTGGAACAAATAGCCCTTAAATTTGTATGGAACCAGATAAGGCCCCGAATCTCTAAGGAACTGTTGAAAAGGAAAAACAACGCTGGGGGCATCACAATGCCAGATTTCAAGCTGTACTACACAGCTGTGATCACAAAGACAGCATGGTACTGGCACAAAACCAGACACATAGACCAATGGAACAAAATAGAGAACCCAGAAATGGACCCTCGGCTCTTTGGGCAACTAATCCTTGATAAAGCAGGAAAAAACTTCCAGTGGAAAAAAGTCTCTTCAATAAATGGTGCTGGGAAAATTGGACAGCTACCTGCAAAAGAATGAAACTTGACCACTCTCTCACACCATACACAAAAATAAACTCCAAATCGATGAAAGACCTGGATGTGAGACAGGAATCCATCAAAATTCTAGAGGAGAACATAGGCAGCAACCTCTGTGACATCGGCCAAAGCAACGTTTTTCATGACACATCTCCAAAGGCAAGAGAAACAAAAGATAAAATGAACTTGTGGGACTTCATCAAGATAAAAAGCTTCTGCACAGCCAAGGAAACAGTCACAAAAACTAAGAGGTGGCCCACGGAATGGGAGAATATATTTGCAAATGATGCTACAGATAAAAGACTGGTATCCAAGATCTACAAAGAACTTCTCAAACTCAATACGCGAGAAACAAATAAACAAATCAATAAATGGGCAGAAGATATGAACAGACACTTTTCCAATGAAGACATACAAATGGCTAACAGAAACATGAAAAGATGTTCGAAATCATTAGCCATCAGGGAAATTCAAATCAAATCCACACTGAGATACCACCTTACGTCAGTTAGAATGGCAAAAATTGACAAGGCAAGAAACAACAATTGTTGGAGAGAATGTGGACAAAGGGGATCCCTCCTACATTGTTGGTGGGAATGCAAGTTGTTACAGCCACTCTGGAAAACAGTGTGGAGGTCCCTTAAAAAGTTAAAAATTGAGCTGCCCTATGATCCAGCCATTGCACTACTGGGTGTTTACCCCAAAGATACAGACATAGGGAAGAGAAGGGCCATATGCACCCCAATTTTCATAGCAGCAATGTCCACAATAGCTAAATCGTGGAAGGAGCCAAGATGCCCTTCAACAGATGACTGGATTAAGAAGTTGTGGTCCATATATACAATGGAATATTACTCAGCTATCAGAGAGAACGAATTCTCAACATTTGCTGCAACATGGACGGCACTGGAGGAGATAATGCTAAGTGAAATAAGTCAAGCAGAGAAAGACAACTATCATATGATTTCTCTCATCTATGGAACATAAGAACTAGGATGATCGGTAGGGGAAGAAAGGAATAAAGAAAGGGTGGGTAATCAGAAGGGGGAATGAAACATGTGAGACTATGGACTCTGAGAAACAAACTGAGGGCCTCAGAGGGGAGGGGGGTGGGGGAATGGGATAGACCAGTGATGGGTAGTAAGGAGGGCACGTATTGCATGGTGCACTGGGTGTTATACTCAACTAATGAATCATCGAGCTTTACATTGGAAACCGGGGATGTACTGTATGGTGACTAACATAATATAATAAAAAAAAACCCACCCCCTCCCCTCTGAGGCCCTCAGTTTGTTTCTCAGAGTCCATAGTCTCTCATGCTTAAATTTATTTTTAAATAAAAATACAGGCACATACACAAAAATTTAATTCAAAAGGAGGTATGAAGCAAACACCTCCTTTACAGTCTTTCCTCAGGCACCAAATTCTCCTCACCTGAATACACTCCTCTTATCAGTTTCTGGATCTCCTTCAGGAGATAGTCTATACATTTACATGAAAGGTAGTTACACTCAGCTACTCGCATTGCTTTCTTCACTCAACAGTATATCTTGGATGTCAACTATACTTCAAAAATAATAATAAGTCCCAAAATATAATATATCTTGGAGATATTATACCATGTTACATATAGAACTACTTCACATTCTGTTAGATTGAAGACAGTATTCCATTGCATGACTGAACCATAGTTTGTTTAACTAGTCTTCTATTCATAGGAACTGACATTTTCCTCAGTGTTTTGCTATTACAGCAATACTGCAATGAATATTCATATACTTTCATCATTTCCCACGTGTGTGAGAATATCTGGACTGAGTACCTTAGAAGTTGGATTGCTGGGCTACAGGGTGTATGTCTTCTAAATTTTGATCACAGTTGCCTGATTGTCCTGTATAGAGCTTATAACATTTATTCTCCCACAGGCAAGCATGAGAGAAGCCATTGCACTGTCCTCAACCACACAGTGGTTATCAAACTGCTTAATCTTTGTTATTTGGATGGGTTAAAAATGAGATACCATCATAGGGTTATTCTACCTTTATCTTTTTATGAATGAATTCATGCCCTTATGTTTAAGAATCTTTTCTGCATGTTGTCTATATCCTTTTGCTTATTATCTTATTGGGATATTGTTCTGTTCTCTTACTGTTCTTGGAGTTTTATGTATAATAAGGAAACAAACACTGTTTAATTGGCAGATGATTGAGACTTCCTAAATTACTATGGGAAAATAACTGAAAAGTCCTAAAGATAGAAATACAGGATTAGTAGGTAACAAAAAAGCAACTTGGGCTAGTGAAAAGGGTGGTGGATAGGAAATTTTTATTTTTTACCATCAAAGTTATTATCCTCAACATGCCACTCCTGATTCCCAACCTTTGTTTTCTTCATCTGCAGATCAGGTCATTGAATTAGTAAAGACATTTCAGTATTAAGATGGCCTTTCATTTAGGACTTGGGAGGGAGTTCGAGGAGAACCAGTCCAAGTGACTAATATAACTCCTGGGTAAATATATTTACTGATTTACAATGCTGAGCACCTCCTATACAGAAAAAAAAAAAAAGCCTTAATCTGTTCTCTGTGGTTCTGGTGTTAGCTCTTCTTTTACTGTAAGCAGGACTGCCCTGCCCCCACTTCTCCTTGGGAATCTGTAGCTGCTTGCAATAAAAAGAAAAGCAGGTCTGTATCCCAAACTTGTGTTTATGCCAGTCCCTATATCCACTCATTTCTGATTTGTCTCAGTATTTTTGCTTGGTTTTCTATAAGATCGTCTTTGGAAAGTGAAGGAAGTGAGACCATGTGGAATTTAGATGCAATAAAAGCAATAGAAAAGAATTTCTGATTTTGTCATGACTAAGCAGCTTGTCTTAAACAAACCTTCCCACCAAAAATAACCATAAAATCTGGACAGAATACCATACCTTGAAAGCACTGGAAAACAGTCAACACAGGGGACTTCAGGGGTTACAATTCCAAGAAGGGAAGGACAAGGAAACAAGTTCTACATTCACCTCGAGTGATTTTTTCCTGAGGATGTTTGACAGTTCCCTGGGTGGGGGCAGTATGGGGATATGGAGGCATGTGGGAAAGAATGGTGGAAAGGAAGAATAAAGTCTCAGCAGAAAGCAGGAATTTCACTGATTTGAGAAGATAAAGGGTTTGGTGTTTGTGGCCACTAGAGAAGCTAGAGTTTGAGAACGAAGTCCCGGAGAGAGGAGAACCATAGAGAAGTGAGGCTAAAATATGATGTGGTATCCCTTCAAGGCATTTATTGATTTCTAATCCATTAAATGCAAGATAAGATTTCGAGAACTCTAGCAGAAAGCAAAACTGGGAGGCTAAAGATCTGAGGAGAGGTTTCAGGAGCACGGGGTTCAAGGAGCGCAGAAATAGGAAGCCAGGGTACGCTGAAGTGGAGGGGCCCTGAAAACAGTCCAGGCTAATAGATGAGACTCAGAAGACTTTCCTGGAGTATGAGTCACATTCCAGGAATAAAGGCAACACTGGCCTAGGCTATTTTTATACTTAAATTATAGTCCTTAAATGAAATCAAAATTTTCAGCCTCATTTTCTCTACCGCTACAAGAAAACTTAACTTTTGTTGATTTACTATACCTGTTGTCTTTACAATTTTTGAAATATAATGTTTAGCTTCAGTTAAAAAAATTGCATGCTAAGAAACAGGACAAATGATCAAGTACCAGGGAAAGAAATAAACAACAGATACATTCCTATAGGTGCTTAAGGTTTTTGGTCAGCAGTACAATGAATACTTTTGGGGAAAAAATTATTTTTTTTTATGTTCAACATCTCTGATCATCAGGGACAATGTAAATCAAAATCGCAATGAGATATCACCTCACATCTGTCAGAATGGCTAAAATAAAAAACACAAGAAACAACAAGTGTTGGCAAGGACGTGAAGAAAACAGAATCCTTGTGCACTATTTTTGGGAATGCAAACTTGTGCAGCCACTGTGGAAGACAGTATGGAGGTTCCTCAAAAAATTAAAAATAGAAATACCATAAGATCTAGTAATTCCACTACTGGATATTTAACGAGGGGAAACAAAAATACTAACTCGAAAAGATATGCACATCCCTATGTTTATTGCAGCATTATTTACGACAGCTTAGACATGGAAGCAAGCCAAGTGACCAACAACAGACAAATGGATAAGGAAAATACACACAATGGAATATTACACAGCCACAGAAAAGGGTGCGGTCTTGCCATTGAGACAACTTGGATGGACCCTAGAGGGCATTTCTCTAAGTGAAATATGTTAGAGAAAGACACAATGCCATATGATTCCACTTACATTCCACTTGTAAGTGGTATTTTAAAAAATGAATAAACAAAAAGCAGAACCAGACCTATAAATATAGAGAATAAACAAATGGTCGCCAGTGGGGAGTGGAGTGGGGGTTGGGCAAAATGGGTGAAGAGGAGAGGGAGGTACAGGCCTCCAATTATGCAATGAGTAAATCACATGAATAAAAAGCCAGAGCATAAGGAATACAATCAGTGATAATGTAATAGCAATGTAATGAGACAGATGATAGCTATACTTGTGGTGAACATAGCATGATGTATAAGCTTGTCAAATTGCTGAGTTGTATACCTGAAACTAGTGTAATATTGTGTGTCAACTATACTCAAATTTTTAAAAACAAACTAGTTTTTTTAACCTGAAAATAAGTTAAATACAATTTTTGTAAATAAGTTAAATATAATATTGGGCTCTAATTTCCCAAGAGCCTTTTTGGTGAATACTGTTTACATGCCCAGAAGTTTCTGCAGTGCATTTTTCATATCTTTGTTCCTAAGACTGTATATCACAGGATTAAGGAGTGGGGTCACAACAGAATAGAACAGAGTCACAATCTTTTGTGTTCCAGCTTCATGCTCAGATGTTGGGCTCCCATACATAACAAGTACTGAGCCATAGAACAGTGGAACCACGGCCAGATGAGACCCACAGGTGGAGAAAGCCTTTCTTTTCCCAGCTGCTGAAGGGACTTTGAGTACTGCTCTTAGGACCAGAGCATAAGACACCATGATTAATAGAAAGGGAATGACGAGGGGCAGAGGACTTAAAGTGGAGAAGACATGCTCTACTACAGGAGCTTTTTTGCAAGTGAGTGCTAGAAGAGGACCCGGATCACACAGGAAGTGGTCAATGACCCTGGATCCACAGAAGGACATTTGGGAGATGATGATGATGGGAATCAAGAACCAGAAGAAACCAAGTATCCAGCAACTGACCACAAGATTGGTGCAGAGACGTCCTGTCATAATGGTTGGATAATGTAGAGGCCGGCAGATGGCAAGGTACCGATCAAATGCCATAATAGCCAAGAAAAAACATTCTGTAGAACCCAAGGAGAAGAAAAAGTAGAACTGGAGAAAACATCCAGAGAAGGAGATGACCTTGGTGTCAGAGAGGAAGTTGGCCAACATGTTGGGGACAGTGGAGGTGACATACCAGATCTCTAGGAAGGAGAAGTTGGCGAGCAAGATGTACATGGGAGTGTGGAGTCTCTGATCCCAGCGCACAGCACAGATGATAGATGCATTGCCCGTGAGGGTCAGGAGGTAGAGAAGGGAGAAGAGCAGAAAGAGGAGGATCTGCCCTTCCCTGGGGCAAGGGAAGCCCAGGAGGATGAAGCCAGTGATGGTGCTGGAGGTGTTGGGGGTGTTGGAGATTTTCATGGGTCTGGGAGCTGTAAAAAGACCATCAAATTACTGAATGACAGTGTAAAGACAGGTGGGAACCCAGATTATATTTAAACCATCTTGGGAAAGAAAATAGAGACCTATATCTTAATAATTACTTTTTGTCCTTGAATCTGAAATATTGATCTGGGTTACTTTTTATTCTCACCGACATTTTCACTGTGGACTCAAGATAACTTTGGTTAGAATTGATAAGGTCTTGAAGGACAGTGTTGTAGAGGTGTTTTAAGAGTATATTAGACCTTATATTTAATAGAGTTTCTATCCACCTACTTACCTATTCTTACAAAAATGGAATTTTTTCCATTTTCAGAAGAGGTGACATTGCAGTTGTGGCAGAAACTATTATGTAACACAAGCTAGGAACTTTTTTGAATGACTTCTTTTACATGATTTTTGAAACTGGCCTTATTTAAAACTAAGTGATTAACTTAATAATATTATATGCCAATTTTATGTGTAAAACAGTCAAGGCAACTGAAGGGAATTAGCCTTAGTTTCTGTTGTGTTGAAACAACAATTTTAGCCATCCACAGTTGACCAAGGTGAGAGAATTGTTAATAGGCCATGTAGAAACAGGTCTGTGCTTACCAGAAAAAGAGATGTGAATTTTCCCAGTTTACAGTTACAGATATAATTCTATTTCAATAATATAAACTATGGATATTATTAATAACATGGAATTCTAAATAGTGGTGGGTTTGTAGGGGATGCAGAGCTAAACTTCACTCCATCCCTCACTAACTACTGAGGATGATCTCAAGGCAGAGTGACTTTTAAAGGTTGAATATTACATATAATGCTTTCCTTTTGTTCTAAATGAGTTAGAATACCTTTGTTAAGCAATTATGCACTTGGGCCTTGGAATCAATTAGAAATCTCTGTAAATAAATGTATAAATAAGCAAGAGAAGGTCTGTGTTCCCCACCCCTCCTTTTATGTTAAGTCTATATTTTGCTTTTGGAAATTTGGCACAGGGACCCAGGCAGTCTAATAATTTCTTACTGTGAGTAGTCAAGTCCTGAGAAAACTGTAGGACCAAGAGCAGAAGGTGACAGCAAGCAGCTGATACTCCTCAAGTATTAGGTCTGGGCACTTAGAGAGTTGCATTGGAGGGAGAACACAGTTGTGTAAAGGGAGGTGGCAGGGGATGAGACTGGAGGAATTGCAACACAATAAATATTCTTTTAAAACCCTTTCTGGGTCATTTTAAACTCAGAATCCCCTGTTCTGATGGCATGGGGGATTCTTGGGGCTGATAAAATCTCCACAGATCTGCCCAGCTCTATTTAACATGTAAAAACTGGAATAAGGTTTAATGGACTCTGCTGTTGGTGGGGGAAAAGTAAGCTAGATTCTTCTGGTACCTGCACAATGAACTTCCATTTCCTAGAAGTCTTTTCTTTTTCTGCTTTTAAACTCATTTGTGTAGGGGCCTAGTAAATTTCTGAGACCACACATTTATCTTTTAAAAAAGGGAGTTGGAAGCAGGCAACAAAAGAGTGTAATATATTTTTTAAAGTCACTCTGTACCAGCTTCACTCATAATTAAGGATGTTAAGCATTTAGCCTTTTTTTTTTTTTTTTTTTTTTTTGCAGCACACCCTGCGGTGTGTTCTCAAAGTTATGTTGGAGTCACATGAGCCCGTTGATTGCTAAAGAATAAAACAGGGACACACAGGAGGCATTCTGCTATGTGTAAAGGTTCTTAATGGAGTCTAAAAAAAGGTTACGTCTGTAAGTCTAGTACCAATTCAGATGAAGATGACTTAACTATGATCATTTAAAAACAAGGGTTACTAATAATGATTAGTATTTTTGACCAGGGTTGTTTTGCTGGTATTTGTGAAATTTCATTTTAGGAGTAAGCATCTGCTCAACAATCTAATAATTGGCCCCTGGATTAAATGTTTAAGAACTCTATTCCCCCCTGGTAGAACTTATTTCAGTGTGGTATTTCTTGCCTTTCTTTTGCCCTCACATCTCATTCATCAGCAATTTCTGTTCATTTGTCTCCAAAATAAGTCTCTGGTCCACCTACTTCTCTGTAGTTCAAGCTGGACCAAGGTGATGCTGTCCTGACTGCTTCTACCCTTCCTCTCTACAACCTGCTAAGCATGCCACAGCCAGAGTGACTATTTAAAAAAGGAAAGTCAGATCAGTCCTTTTTCTTGCATGGAGACTTCAATTAACTTCCCAAAGCACTTAGAGTAAATAAAATCTCCAAACAAGCGTCTTTGATTTGACCCTGCTTAACATCTCCAACTTCATCTCATAATTCTGTACATGTACATACTTTCTTTGTCCATCATACACACATGCCCCCCGACATACACTGTTGTGCAAAGGGGGTGCACACACTTCACTGACACCAGGACTTCAAATATGAAATAGGGTTCAACAAGCAGAGGTGTTGCAGAGTGTGCCCTTCTCTGTGCTGATCTCACTGAGGGGTGTACATATTTGGATTATACTCACACTAGCCAGCATTTCAGTAAATACGGACCCATTTCTGTAATGCTTTACACCAAGGGTCAGCAAATTTTGTCTTAGAAATTTTGGCCTGCAGGGGCGCCTGGGTGGCTCAGTCAGTTAAGTGTCTGCTTTAGGCTCAGGTCTTGATCCCAGGGTCCTGGAATTGAGCCAGTGGCCTCAGGCTCTCTGCTCAGTGGGGAGCCTGCTTCTCCCTCTCCCTCTACCTGCTGCTCCCCCTGCCTGTGCTTTCCCTCTCTCTCTTTCAAATAAATAAATAAAAATCTTAATTTTTTTTTTTTTTTTTTGGCTTGCAGGCCATGTAGTCTCTAACTACTCACCTTTGCTGTTCTGTGAAAGCAACTATGGACAATACCCAAGTGAATGCACATGGCTGTGCTCCAATAAAATGTTATTTATGTCCACTGAAATTTGAATTTCATGTAACTTTCATGTGTCGCAGAATGTTATTCTTATATTGATTTTAAAATGTAAGTTAAAAATGTAAAAATTCTTAGTTCACTGGTCATAAAAAACAGGCAGCAGGCCAGGTTTTTTCCATTGGTTATAGTTTACTGACTCCTGCTCTTTGTATTTATAATAGGAAGGCAAGGACCATCCATTTGTCTGTGGGATGATGGCAACTTGGTCCAACAATAATGACATTTTAAGAAAAAGAGGGGTTAGCAATTGGAATCAGCTTGTTCTGCTGAGCAGACCTGTTTGGACA
This sequence comes from Ursus arctos, assembly GCF_023065955.2. Classification (NCBI taxonomy): domain Eukaryota; kingdom Metazoa; phylum Chordata; class Mammalia; order Carnivora; family Ursidae; genus Ursus; species Ursus arctos. The sequence goes on along the minus strand of NW_026623056.1, from coordinate 1,515,117 downwards.
GCTTTCAGCTAAATTACAAAAATGAATTTATAAAGCTATCAGGATTTGCCTTTTTCTCTCTGTCTCTTTACACACACACACACACACACACACACACACACACACACACGTATGTGAACACAGTGGTTCAGAAATATAACACTGGCCTTCCTCTAGTTTCTAGAAGCAGTCAAGTACTTTCCTGACTCAGGCTCTTTGTTTTTTGTCCTTCAAGTTCACTTTTTATCCCCAGTGCCCAGCACCATTTGAAGAAAATAGTATTTTGTAAATATTTGTTAAAGAAATGATTATCTACATTGTTACAGAGTATAGATAGATAAGTATTTACCAATTATTTCATTTGAACTTGAAAAATCCTGTGAGATGAAATTTTAGGTAATGAAGTGTAGAAGAAAGACGCCAAATGACCTGAGACTACCAGACCATTGGCCCGGACTTGAGAGGAATTCCGTTCAAAGGAAGCAATGCAAGATGAATGTTCTGGATAGTAGGACATGTTTCCACCCCGACCCGGAGATTTTCTCTCGACTGCTAAAGATAGTTGTGGTCCCACAGCTCTGGAAGTTGAAGTAGGAGAGAGTGGGATGGAAATTCTAGATTCAGTGTCACAACAGAGTTTCTTAGTGGCTCTAATGGAGGTTTTTGTTTTGTTTTTTGTTTTAAATCTTTATAAGCTTTGATTTCTTTATATGAAAAGGGAGTAACAGCATATGATTTTAAATCAATTTTATTATAAAATGCTTACTCCTATTCCAAGTACAGCAAAAGTACACATGCTATGAAGACTTTACAGACCTGGAGGTGGTATTTTAGTCACATTTATGTCTCAGATAAAACATCAGTTGGATAGATTGTTGCTTGTATAGGAAAACCGAAACATCCAGGCCAACAGCCTGTCAGGGCAATTCTCCCATGTTGAGAGTCTGGCAGAGCTGCCCTAGAAAACAAGAAGAGTGTCAAAAAGGATTCTCTGTGTGCCATCACGATTTTATGCTTGACCTAACTAAACTGACAGTGAGTGAAAAAAAAAGACATTTTGAACAAGACTGCATTGTTACTCACCTTTTATTAGTTGGCATATCTGTACAGAGAGCAGCAGCGTTTTTCTGGCATGGGGCTTTGGTCAATGGCAGAAAGATTCTCCAGACTCAGTTTTAGAAAGTACTGTGTCCGATGTAGTGCACATATGGGTACAGTGCTGTCAAAGCTGTGGTAGGTACTCAGCATGTGTAGACTGAGTTAATTAAAAAGTCCAACAAAATAAACTACACTCTCACCTTCATTATATCTTGGAAAGGTTGGGAAACGCCCAATCTAGGACAGCCAGGTCCTGAGCTGTAAGATGAAAGACGTCTCTCTGATATGTCGCTTTTTTCCTGAGGCAGGTCCAAGAAGACACCACAGTATGGAAGTACTATCGGCCTGCTCTCATAGTAGCACACCCATCTACTTCATTTGGTTTGGACAGATGATCCCACCTGTCCCATTTTTGCAAAGCCCTTTAAAATAGGAAGTGTTCTCATTTATGAGAAGTGATAGGCAGCTAAGCATAGTAGAAAAGCAAAGTATTTGGAGTAAGGAGCCTAGGGTTTGAATTACAAATCATATTTTACCAACTGTATGAACTTTGTCAGTTATATAAATCATTTCCCAGTTTGTTCTTCTGCAAAATGGGCTGAGTAACAGTTTCACCAAGGGGTTGGGGACTCTGAGATAACATGTGGAAGAACCTTATCTAGGTCCTGACACAAAAATGCTTAGGAATTGTTAGTCCTGAAGCATAGTGAAAGGGAGCCTTGTTTAGGGGGTAGTAGTTTTTCTAGCTCTTTTACGTTTATTTTCTCCTTTAAGCATTACATCATTGCTTTCAAGGGGACAAAAGGGGAATCCAAACCTGAAGTTTCTCTTACAGTGTCTGATCTTCCTGGAGAGGAGAGCGAGTATCTTCCACAACAACCATCAATGAGAGACGGTGTAGAAATAGGGTGCTCTCTTGGTGTTTGCCAGGGGTTGGAGGGATTATAAGCAGAGCCCCCAGAGAGTGAGCCCTCCTCCGTGAGGATCCCCTTTCCACTTCTAGAAAGAGAACCATGTCAGGAGACTGTTCTGTGCTAGTTCTTTTCTTCCCCTGGGGCCTGCCTTCTCTGGAGACTCTGATGCCTTCCACCTTTGTTTTCTAGTAGGGTAGAAAATATTACCTTTTCCAGCCCCAGACTTCTCAGGGATGACATGAGATCTAGTCAACCTCCAAACTCACTCAGAGCACCTGCCAGCTGCCCGAGGGAAAATCTGTCAAAGTAACAGAAGATGTGGTGGCTGTATGCAGGCAGCTACTCACTGGGCCTCTAGTGAGTGGTGTGAATCATGGGTTTTAGGGACAGAGCCTCTTCTGACTTTCCAGAAAGGAGAGAGGGGGGGAAGGTGTGATGAGATCTCAGGCATAATGGGCTGTGCAGTTGTAGCAGGAATTGATCTTCTTGGCTCCTACCTGGTTTCTTTTTAGATCTTTTCCTTTCTTGTTTATGACTGGGCTCTGTGAGCCCCAAGCAGCTGAATCTTAGGGCTCACTTTCAGGTCCAGGAGAGGCCAGAGCGGGGCATTTCATAGTCCCACTCCAGCAGTTGCATCCGGGAGTCGGGCTCTATGCCTTCCTCATCTCTGATGGAGTGCAAGTCTTTTGGCACAACTCATTCTCTGTCCCTCTGTTTCCAACTGTGGAAGAAGGTTCCTCTTAAAGACTGATTAGTTCATTTTGCTTCCTTGTTTGGACAGCTTTAATGAGTCTCTCTGTTCACAGCACAAGATTCAAAACTGACAAACAAGAACACCTGCAATTCAGCTCTAACATTATTATTCCTGTTATTTTCCTTTCTCCACCATTTCTGACAGATGTCCTTGTGTCATGGCCACATTAAGCTACTTAGGCATGCAATGGAAGGTCATATATTTTCATGGAGTGAATAATTTCACCCTCTGAAAAGTAGAGAAGAACACTGCATTGCTGACTGGCAATGGGAGAGTTAAGCCCTGTGGTGTGAGGGACCCGGGGAGACTAATTTACTCATGTAGATAGAGAGAACTAATGTATGATGTGTCCTCTTTGTATTCTTTCTATTTGTTTGTTTGTTTGGTTGGTTGGTTGGTTAGCCTCTCCTCTCATTGATTCCCTCAGCCCAGGTTTTTTCTCACAGAATTCTTGGAGGTGGTGTTAGTACAGTGTAACAGAGGTCATCGGTTCCCTGTTCATATTCCCTCCATATTTCCTCCTTTGTTTCACTTTAGTGTACCTGCCAACCTCCACATTTATTTCCCAAAGGATTTTGTTGTTGGTTTTATTTCGTTTTGTTTTCTGACTGGGAAACTGGCATTGCCTGCCTGTTCTTCATTTCTCCAGGCCAGAAGTTCTGGAAGTTAATGACCTCTGCACTCCCCAGAAGCCCTCAACTATGGACAGATGAGAACTGGGATATCAATATTCCAGCTTCCTTGCCCCTATAGCGGGATAACTCTGGGACGTCTACTTGGCTACTTTGGGGTTCTCCAGAGGGTCTATCTCTAGTTACCCACAGTGGTAGCTGGCTTGACAATGTACCTATCTTTGTGGGAATACTTCCTTGTTTCACTTTTCTCTGTCAATGTTCCCTTCATTACCCAAATGAACTACTTGCACTGGAATCCTTGTCTCAGGATTTATTTCTGGGGAGACCAGCAAAGACATAGTGGCAGGTACATTATGGCCCTACCACCATTTGTAACACTGTTTAGATGAGCAAATTTGTTTCAAGTTTCAAACAACCAGTAAACATGTTTTTTTTCCAATTAAACTTTTTGACAATTTAAATATTGTCAGATGGTTGCTATTCTTTATAATGGTTTCTTTAAGAGTATTACTAACTTAGCTTGGAAAGGTGAATTATGAAAGTTTATGAAACAAAAACATCAACAATTTGCCCTTAAATTTCATCTATAAATAACTCTCCATACTATCCACTCTACAACTTTTTGCTTTACCTAATTCTGTCATCTCCTTTTCATTGGTCATAATAGCTGGACAAGATTAGATCTGGGGCAAGTTTTCTGCTTCTCTTTATGAGAATTATGAAACCAAACAAGCATAGCCACTCGGTTTTCACCAATAAACTTTGGTCAAAATTGATTTTTTTTTTCTGCTTTTGAGTTGTAGACGTTCTTTATGTATTTCAGGTTTTAACCTCTTGTCAAATATATGCTTTGCAGACACTTTGCCATTCTGTAGGTTGCCTTTCCATTTAGTGCATTGTTTCTTTTGCTGTGCAGAAGATTTTTAGTTTGATGTAGTACGACTTGCTGCTTTTTGCTTTTGTCGCATGTACTTTTGGTATCATATTCAAAAGTCATTGCCCAGACCAGAAACTTTTCTGTGTGGTTAAGAAGGTTTTCCCCATATGGTGTCTTCTAAGAGTTTTACAGTTTTAAGTCTTATGTTTATCTTTAATCAGTTTGAGATGATTTTTGTATATGGTGTAAGATATGGTTCCACTTTCATTCTTTTGCATGTTGATATCCAGTTTCTCAACCCCATTTATTAAGGAGACTATCCTTTCCCCATTTGGTATTCTTTGGTCCTATTGCCAAAGATTAGTTGACCTTATATGCATAGGCCTAGTAGATGTGTCTTCTTTCACCTTTGTAAGCTTACTGTTATAATTTTGAAACCTGCTACAATGTTGGATGTGCTAATTGTTAATTTTCCCATCTGCTGTCTGAACTGGAGAATAGTATGCTGTACTTTCTTTTCCAAAGTAGTCACTTACACAGTCAAAACAGATGTGTTCACATCCTACTCAACATGTATGTTCCTTCAAAATATTGCTACAGTCAGAATATTTCAGGTTCTTATCCAGTTGGTTGTATAAGTTTCTTATTGCTAATACAACAAATGCCACAAATGTAGTGGCTGAAAACATAATGTTAAGCAAAAACAATCAAGATAGTTTATATTATATATTTCCCTAATTTAAGACAACCATACTCTATAAATTTACGGGACTATATGTGTATATTGTGCATGGTTATATAAGGTATATGTGGAGTACAAGTGTGTGAAAGTGTGTCTCTGTATAAATATATAATTACATGGGTATGGAGAATAACATAGAAGGATATGCATTGGGTCATTAAGCTTATTTAATAGAGTGTGAGGTGGTTGTGGAGAGGAGAAGTGGGGAAGGAGCAAAGGGAGGAAGAGTAAGTAAAGAACAAGTAAAGAAAAGTAAAGAAAAAAGCAAAGGATGCCTTCCATAGAGACAGCAGCATGTCTGTTGTGGCCATATATGTAAAAATATATATGTGTGTGTGTATAAATTATTTATATCCATTAATATAAATTATATACTATATATAATATGCATATGCAGATAGACACATCTGAGGAGATGGTTACCTAAAATTTAATGATAGCTCTCTTAGGATAGTGGGATTTGGGGTGATTTATATCTGTTTATACTTTACTATCTAAAAATGTTTATAATAAAGAAGCATAGTGTAAATGGAATTAAGATGTTTTCATTATAAAAATAATTGCTCATGCTTCATGAGAGACTATGGACTCTGAGAAACAAACTGAGGGCTTCAGAGGGGAGGGGGGTGGGGAATGGGATAGGCTGGTGATGGGTGGTGGGGAAGGCATGTATTGCATGGTGCACTGGGTGTTATACGCAACTAATGAACTTTACATCAAAAACCAGGGATGTACTGTATGGTGACTAACATAATATAATAAAAAATATTTAAAAAATAAAATAAAAATAATTGCTATATTACAAATGCATATTGAATAGAAAAAAACTGATTTTACTTTGAGATATGCTGAATGTAAAGGGTAGGGTAAAGAGCTGACACAGTTTCCAGCTCTTATGGTTCCTACCCAAAGGGAAATCAGATGGTCTATTTGAGTTTCCATGTCTCTTGAAGAATAACTTCCATGTTTCCGTTATATGATATAACTTTCATTTGCACATGTTGTGTTTTAAAAATGTATTTTGATTTTAATTTTTGTCATATTTTATGTTTAGACTTTTGCCTGTAATTGCAGTAAATTAGAGAACACGAGTTGGACTTTAAGAGCTTCATAGACACTTCCTAGAGACACTCCTGACCTTTATTTTTCTGTGACCCTGTAGACCATGAGCTGTAGTTAGCTGAGTGGAAATAGTTCATTTTCCAGTCTTTGTCCCTCACCTCTCCCTACTTTGCACTATTTTCCAGCCAACTTCCATAGCAACTAATATCTCTCTTGGTTGTAGTCCATCTCACAATTTAAGTTTTTTCTCATCATAAACTGTAAACTCCATGGGGGACTAACATGATTTATTCACCTTATTTGATTCATTTCCTAGCTCTGTACCCAACACATTGAAGTTATTCATTAATTTTTTTTAAAGATTTATTATTTATTTATTTATTTTTTATTTATTATTTATTTAATTTAGAGAGAGTGCATGAGTGGGAGAAGGGGCAGATGGAGAGAAACAGACATTCTGCTGAGTGCAGAGCCTCACACAGGTCTTGATCCCATGACCTCAAGATCATAACCTGAGCCAAAATCAAGAGTCAGATGCTTAACCGGCTGAACCACTCAGGAGTCCCTCATTAAATGTTGTTTTTTTTTAAGATTTTATTTATTTATTTGACAGAGAGTGAGAGAGATAGCCAGCGAGAGAGGGAACTCAAGCAGGGGGAGTGGGAGAGGAAAAAGCAGGCTCCCAGCCGAGAAGCCTGATGTGGGGCTCGATCCCAGAATGCTGGTATCATGCCCTGAGCCAAAGGCAGACGCTTAAGGACTGCCCCACCCAGGCGCCCCATAAATGTTTTTAATTAATGAGTAAACAATAAAGAATATAAATATAATAGTTCTGGAAAGAGTCTGCCTATAACTTTAATGCAGTTTATTTCCTCCCACAAATTCTCAGATGACAAAGTGATTCCCACTTGCTCTTGCAGAACTAAGAAGTCTGAATGAAATGATGTCTGTGGGCTCTTAGATCCTGGCTCCTTCATATGCTATGGAAGGCGGCCTGCTTTATAGATTCCTCAAGGAACCCAGGAATTGTGAAGGAACTGTTCATCAGGATCCAATTCTTGGAAAATTTTCCAGGAGAGATGACATCAATAAAATTTGGTATCCAGGATAACAATAAAATTTGGTATCCAGGATAACAAAGTACACGGTGAAAATAAATCTTTTCTTTTGTATCCAAGACACCCTCCATCCTCTCTTCCCAAGTGCAACCATTGTTAGGCTTCATATCTATCCTTTGAAAGCATAGTCTATCCTTTTTAAACAAAAATGCACAAATTTATAATTTTATACATAAATGACAGCAATACATCATTTATTCACTTAACAATATAACTTGTAAGTTATTTCATATCTGTACATTTAAACTTCTCATTTAAAAAATGTTGTATCATTTGCCATTGCATGGGCACATCATAAATTACCTAAACAGGTCTCAATAAATGGGCATTTAAGGGGTTTCTAGTAATTTGCTATTACAACGCTGCAACAATGAATAGTCTTCTGCATGCATATTTTCACGTATGTATGACTGTATGTGTAGACCAGGTATTTAGGAGTGAGTGTAATTTCTGGGTTAATGGATAACGTGCATTTTAAAGTTTGTTAAATTGTGATTTGTTCTAAGTAGAAGTTGTACCAGTTTACATTTCTATCAGTAATATATATATTTCTCCCTCCTTGGATGAAAGACTATTTGACGGCTGCATATCTGAATGGCAAAAATGTTTTCTTATAGTTTATTAGGTATTTCTTTCTTTATGAGTAGAAAGAGCAGCTCTTTAAAAAATAAAAAAAGATTTTTCTGTGCATTATAAAGTTATGACCAGAGCAGGTGACAAAATTTCCATTCTCCAGCTTCTTCATCTATAAAATGAGGGAATTGGATAATGTTTCTGAGTCCTTTCTTGCTCTGAAGATTCTAGGAAAAGTATAAACACCCACAATGAATAAGTTCAATGATAAGGTTGAACAATTCTCAGAGTGGTATTGGTTATTAATTTTTTTCACCTGAAAAAGTATGAAGGTAGGCCAGTTACCCAAAGATATTTTTTTTACCAAGGTCAAAATTTTTATATTCCTAGAAATTTCTGCAGGGCATGTTTCATATCTTTGTTCCTCAGACCATAGATCACTGGGTTAATGAGTGGGGTTCCTACAGAATAGAACAGGGTCACAAGCTTCTGCATCCCAGATTCATGTTCAGATGTTGGGCTCAGATACATGACCATCACTGAGCCATAGAACAATGAAACCACAGCCAGATGGGACCCACAGGTGGAGAAAGCTTTTCTTCGTCCACCTGCTGAAGGCACCCTCAACACAGCTCTCAGGACCAGAGCATAGGACACCATGATGCAGAGGAAAGGAATAAATAAGAGCAAGGAACTTAATATCATCCAAAAAAACTCCATTACTGAGGCTCTGGCACAGGTGAGTGCTAATAGGGGACCTGGATCACACAAGAAGTGGTCAATGATCCTGGATCCACAGAAGGACATTTGAGAAATAACAATGATAGGGACTGGGAACCAGAGGAATCCAAGTATCCAGCAACTGACCACAAGATTGGTGCAGAGACGTCCTGTCATAATGGTTGGATAATGTAGAGGCCGGCAGATGGCAAGGTACCGATCAAATGCCATAATAGCCAAGAAAAAGCATTCTGTAGAACCCAAGGAGAAGAAAAAGTAGAACTGGAGAAAGCACCCAGAGAAGGAGATGACCTTGGTATCAGAGAGGAAGTTGGCCAACATGTTGGGGACCGTGGAGGTGACATACCAGATCTCTAGGAAGGAGAAGTTGGCGAGCAAGATGTACATGGGAGTGTGGAGTCTCTGATCCCAGCGCACAGCACAGATGATAGATGCATTGCCCGTGAGGGTCAGGAGGTAGAGAAGGGAGAAGAGCAGAAAGAGGAGGATCTGCCCTTCCCTGGGGCAAGGGAAGCCCAGGAGGATGAAGCCAGTGATGGTGCTGGAGGTGTTGGGGGTGTTGGAGATTTTCATGTATCTGGGAGAGATGAAAGAACCCATAATTACTGAATATTCCTGGAACAGCAGCAGGACTCCATTTTCTTTGTCCAAAGAAGAAACTGAGAATAGTTTATTCATTGTGAATTCAATATGTATTGAGTGTTTACTGTTTGGTAGGTATTTTTTTTATAGATACTGGAGATATAGCAGTGAACAAAATAGATTAAAAATCCCTATTGCATTTAGCTTATCCCAGGTAGAAGAATGCAGTGTAGACTGACACTATGTGTAATTCTTTTTCTCTCCTCTTAAACTAAATATACTGGGTTAACTCTCTTCTTGACAAATGCCTTTTTAAGAGTAGGCTGAGGTTCTTGTTATGTCCAGCTGCAGTGTCATGGAGGTGACTGGGGGTACAGATGATCTTCGCGTTTAGAAGGGTTTCTGTAATTTTTTTTAATGAATGGATAAATGCCTTTAGGAACTCCATGAACAGTCACCTAATGCACCTGCTTGTAGGCAGGTGCCTTGTTCGTCATGTGATTCTGGAGCAAGAAAAATGTGGGACTTTTGATGTCACTTAAAAATTATTTGACATTTAGCTATATTTTAAACTAACCTTGTGATTCACTCTCTCTAGTGCCATTATCTCCCAATTCATTGGGCAAATCCATCAAGTTTCCTGGAGAAAACTACCTGAAAAAATATCACCTAAGGCCATTTGGGTAGATATCCTAAAAAATAAAATTAACATCAATAATCTGAACATATTGGAAAAGGTCTGTTCTCTGGGGTAAGGATGCAGTGGTGTGCTGGAACCCCTTCTCTGGGCCGTTTGTTTAGGACATTGACTTGATTGCCAGGTCAAGGGGTACTCATGCGTCCCCTAAGAACTTCTAAGATTCTAACCATCTCTGTCTCAATGTGTATTACCACAGGGCTTTCCTGGCCTCTGCTAGGATTGGAAGGGATGGGGAGATGATGACTGCATTATGAGCTCCATCTTCTGTATGCGTTCGCCCAGCTTTAAAATCGTCGGTGTCAGAGCTCAGGTTAAGTTCCAAATGATTATATATTTATTTCTCATAAAGGGGAGCTGAAAGCAGGTTTTATTTAAAATCTCTAATTGATAAACAACTCTTTTCGTGTAGGATAAAAATATTCAGGACTTTTTGCCTTTGTTGGAGAAAAATTGTTATCCTAATTTGCCTGTCTTTTTGTAGAATGTGTTATAACTAATATTGGAGTGACTTGGTACATTGCTTACTCACAAGCGGCAGAGGGTGGAATTTGATATAACCCATGAACTCAGGCTATCCAGTCTCAGAAGTTAAAACAGAAATTTTATGAAGCTTGTGAGTTTATAATATTAATTTACAGATGTGATTCCTGGATTTAATCAATTTAAGGAATCTGTTGCTTAGTAGTGATTGTGTGGTTTTGGTTTGGATTGTTTGCTGGGTTTCCTCAAATCTCAATTTATACTCAGTCATCTATTTGACCATCTTATTACTGGAAATGTGTATAGTTGAGTAAATCTTTGAGGGCTTTCTTTTTTTTCTGTATATTTTAATATCATATCTCCCTTTCTCATCCTTTATAACTCAGTTGCAATTTCTATTTGTTCTTTTTCTAAAATTTGTCTTGATGTGTCTGCTTTTCTCTCTTTTCCCTGCACCTCCTTGTTCAGACTACCATTATTATTTCTCTGGATTACTACAAAGCCTCCTGAATGATCTCTTTTCTTCCTGCCCTGTGTCTTTACAAGCAATTCTCTACAGCAGCTATACTGACCTTTTAATAATGTAAATAAGATTGTGTCATTTCTTTGTGTGAAAACATTCAGTAACTTCCCCAACCTAGAATAGAATCCAAGTTCCTATTTATGGAGCATGAGCCCCTCAATGATCCAGCTTTCACCTACTTCACCAGTTTCTTCCCTTCTTCCTCCTTTTCCCCTTGTCTGCCTTTCCCTCTTTCTACTTACTCAGTTACATGGGCCTTCTTTCTGTACTAGAAAAAGCCAAGCCCATCTCTGACCAGGTGCTTTTACTCTAGGTTTTTGTTTTTGTTTTTTCTTGGTCTGGGAATCTCCTCTGGAACCCATTCTTCAGGTTTCACTACAAATATTCTCTTCTTCAGAACACTCGATGTTAGTTCCTCTGCCATTCTTTCGTTCCTAAATTTTTATTTATTTTCTTTTTAGCACTTATCAAGATCTGAAATTATTTTATTTCTTTACTTATTTGTTGTATTTGCCAGTTGAATGAAGTCAGAGAACTTTTCTGTTGAATTCATTGTTTTTGATTATAGTTGTGGCACATAGCAAGTATTCAATAAATTGTTGTATAACTGCTCTTTTTTTCAAAAAAAATTTCTGATTATGAAATACATGTATCATATGAAACTTCGGAAAAATACATGAATTGTAATGAAGAGAATAATAAAAGCTTTTAAAAAAAATAAAAGTCACTTTAGGAGAAATATGTTCTAAGCCTTAAAATGATATTATTTATATGAAAGTGATTTTTACACCATGGGAACCAAAAAATAATGTGAGTGAAATTTGCAGGAATGTATTCTTCAGTAACTTCTGTGTATTACCTTGAGTTACTAGATTTCAGGGAATCTATTTTTGAAAGGGGGTTATGAGAGATTGAATGTTCTTGGTAAGAGAAGCTCTTCTATTTTTAAGTGATCTCTTCAGTTGCTAAAGAATGGCTGGCAGAGTGGAAAAGTAGAAAGACAAAGGCCTCAATTCTGTTGATTAAAAAACTAACTTGTTTATGGATCTAGCATAGTAATTTAACATCTCTTAGTTTCTTAAGTGTAGAGTGGGAACTGAACCACAGAATTCTTAATCCTATTCATGTCTGAGATGTTTGTTGTTATTCTAGGAATGCCCAGACTGCACAGGATAGTTGGACTTGCAAATCTAGAAGTGATATATAATCCTGGAATGAAAACCCTTGCTGGATGTTGTATTAATTATATCTGAAGATACAAGACACAGGACAGCTTGCAGAATAGTTTTCCAGGTAAAAGCCTGACAAAACTGTCTTGGAAAATAGGAAATATGTAAAAATATTTTATGCTAATTCTAATAAAATTAAATGTGGTTAAAGATAGAGGTATTTCTGCTAAGCTGTTTTGTTACTCACCGTTTTTCAGTTCGGTCCTAAGTGTAGAAAGCAGATGCTGTGTTAACTGTCAGTCTAAGTTGGCTGGGTCCCACTGAATTGGCCTCAGAGGTGGTGTGGCCAACATTGTGGAAACATGAACACAGGAGCCTCAACTGTGTCTATGCACTCAGGCTGCTCCGACAGAGAATTAACAAAACAAAACAAAGAAGCTTCACTTTTTAACTTGTGAAAGTATTATCCATAATCTTGACGCATCCAGCTGGTCCCAGAAACATGGTGGAGTGCGAGTCTTGGTATCCTCACTAGTTAAGTTCTTCAGGCAGCCAGCCAGCCAATTCCCCTGTGAGCATAACCCTCTGCCTTACACCTGGCAGGAGGGGTGGGAGGTGGGGGGTAGGCAGGCGGGGCTGCTCCACGGAGGACCACATCTGGGGTCAAATCCTACCTTCCCCATTTCCAGCTGTGAATGCATATTCACCTTTCTATGATTTGGTTTCTTTTCTGGAAGGTAGAGAGAGTGAGAGTATTGACTACAGAGGGTGCTTTGAGGATAGGAGTGGGGTGGGGAAATGGGATAGACTGGTGATGGGTAGTAAGGAGAGCATGTATTGCATGGTGCACTGGGTGTTATTCACAACCAATGAATCATTGAATTTTACATAGAAAACCAGGGATGTACTGTATGGTGACTAACATAATATAATAAAAAAGATTATTATAAAAAATAAATAAATAAATGGAATCATAAAAAAAATAAATAGTATTTGTAAAATGCCTGGCAACCAGTTAGTGATATATAGCCCTCTATCCCATTGTAGAAACTTTCTTGGAAGCCCTTGAAAGTAAATGTACTTATCCATTGCTGATAAGCTGTAGGCAATGCTGCATAATAGAAGTAGACCAGGATTTGAATATGGGAGCCCAGGATTTGAATTCCAGCACTTACACTGCATTGTTGTGGGAAATTCTACAGGCCAGTTATTTCTTATCTCTTAGCTTCCTCAAATGTCAGAGGGCGGTGATAATGCCTTCCCGAAGGGTTGGTATAAAGACAGCTAAATGATATAACAAACTGACAAGGTGGAAGCACTTTGTTCATATCTGGCATATAATAAATGTTAGATGTGTTTTGTAAGACTGTAGCAGAATTAGCGGGAAACTTTTTTTCAGAGATGTAGATTCTCCAGCTCTATTTTAATATTTTTCCCCTCTGAAGCACTACATTACCTTCCTTCCTGAAGCAGGAAAGGGAATCCCAACGGAAACTTCTCAGCCAGTTTCTTATAGGCTTTTCTGAGAGTAGAAGTAGCTGCCTTTGTGGTAACCAGCTGGAGAGAAGGTGTAAAATAGGTTGGAATGGAGATGAGTGGATGTATGTGCTGTAGGATCCAGGAATTATAAGCAGAGTTTGTCTTTTGCTCCTTGAGGATTCATTTACTCTTTCTAGAAGGGGAACAGCGCCAGGAGACAGGTCTGCACTACTTATTCCCTTGCTTACTCCCTACCTTCTCTGGAGACCCTTGTCCCTTCATTTCTGTCTTTGTTTTCCCCAGTGGTGGAGGAAGTAATATTTTTACTGGGTCTAAGTCTCTTAGAGATAGCCAGAGATGCAATCAGTAGCAATTGCTCCCTCACCAACCTGTTCAGCATATCTGTCATATGCTCAAGGGAAATTCTGCCAAACAGGACCCTAGATAAGGTACCAGTGTTACAGAAGTTTATTTTTTGGCCTTCTGATACATTGATGTCAATCATGGGTTTTGGGGACAGATTCCCCTTCTCCCTACCAGAAACAGATCGGTTGGGGGACCTTAGCCAAGGGACTGTGGAATCACTGTCTTCCCAAGACCACCATGACCTCCTCTTCTTTCAGATCAAGGTTCTGAGTTAAAACAGTTTCACTGAAGAATCCTGCCTCTCTGGAACACTTACCAGCCTGAGGATGCTCTTGGCCAAGGGGGCCACATAGCAGGGTCATTCTGCCGTGGTGTGCAGAGAAGCTGCCCTTGGGGTGTAGACTTCAAGTTTTCTTCATCCTCAACAGAAGAGCAGATCTTTTAGCACAGCTCACACTCCTTGAAGGAGATTTCCTCCTAAACATCTCACATCCTGTTGAAGCACCTTTGACATTTCCCCTACCCACAGTGTAAAACTCGAAGTCTATAGCCTGGTCAGTAAAGCCCCTGCAGCACAGCTCCGCCCTATCTTCAAGTCTTGCTTCTCAGAGTTCCCTGCTCCAGCCATATTACCTATGCACACACACAATTCCAGCCACGTATTTGCTGAGTGAGTCATTTTACCCTCTGAAAGGCTTGAAAGAACACCCTGACTCCGAAAGCAGGAGAACCCACCTGGAGTGAGCTGAATTCAATATCCAAATAGCAGGTTTACAAGTTAGTTGTATGCAAGAGTATCCATGTGTTTCTGTGCTTATTTTTCTTCCGTTTTATTTGCTATTCCTACCCCTCCTGGTACCTGTATTTAGATCTCAGAACACATCTATGCTATGAGCAAGTACATCATGGATTGGATAGGATACTGTGTGCTGACGTAGGCACCTAATCACCATTTATAATGTGTAAATGGGAAAAACTTGTTGCAAATTTCAGTCAGTCTTGGCTTGTATTTGTATTTTCAGCAATGATTACTTTAAAAGCATACACTTTATATGGGAAACTTGTCACATAAGAGGATGGAAAACAAAAACATCGGTGACAACTAAATCCTCAGGAGAGTTGATGGTGTTTATTTCACAATATTCTCCTTTTCCTGCACGTTTCCGGTCAGCTATTTTTAAGGATGAAGTTCAAGATATTTGCACATCATCGTATGCTGTTAGTAACAGTAGGTGCAACGATCAGCTGTAACAAAATTCTCTGTTTCTCTTTTTGTTAATTATGACCACAAATATATTTCATGTGGTTCTATCACGACGTAAAATGTGGAAACTTCTTCTGTAGTGTATTGATCCTTTGTGTTATTTCTTTAGAATTATTTTTCATATTTTCTCAAATATACACACACAAATGTACATACACACATATATGTATGTATCTGTATTTAAATAAAACTGGGTTCTGAGTTGTGATTTTTATTATCGTTTGCAGACCAACTTACTCTAGGTGTTCATTTACACTTGTTAGATAAATCCATTTAAATAGTAAAAATAAAGTCTGCCAACTTTTGGGGGACATATTACCTTGGAATGTGAGGCATACGAACCTGCAGTCTGTGATTGATATGTCTTCAGTTTGCCGTATTGCTAGAATGACTTCATCACGATTTACATCTCATCAGCTGATATAAGAGTGCAGTACCCATGAGACTGACTGAAATGAAGCTGGTGGGCCAAGAGGGCTTTCTCTTGCTAGCCACTCTGAAGTGTTCATTATTTAACTTCCTGCCCTGCCCCCATTCTCTCAAGGGACTTAGCGCTCTCTCTTAGCTTAATTCTGAGAAATTTCAGAAAACACGTTTTGAAGTGATAAGCTTTATTACAAGAAAGTAAGGGACAACTTGGTTAGTGAGATTTTATGTAGATGAATATCCGTAAGTTATGCCAGTTCTTTTGAACTGGGAAACTCTGAGCCAGATTTATCATTCTTATTATAATTAAAGATAGTTTATTATAATAACAAATAAAATTATTAATGTATAATTACTTGATAGAGAAACATTTTAAAATAAAACCTAAGATTGGAAAAAAAATAGGAAAAAGAGACCTCCATATTATTACCTAAGCATTGTCATTTAAACTATTTTCGTGTTCTGGCTGAAAGAATAAGTTCTGAATGTAATATGTTAAATATTAGTATAATAATTGTACTTTGTTCTTTAAAGATTGATTTTTATATTTCAATACGCAAAAGATTTTAAAAATTATGTTCAGTTAGCCAGGCATTTTTTATTGTTCTCTGATTCTCTTTAACATCTATTTATCTTGATTGTTGAATTGTGAATTATATTGCATCTTGGAGCCATATTTACCTTGATTAAGGATGTTCATCACTCATTAGTATATCAATAGGTTTTGCCAATCATAAATCATGATTAGTAATCATGAGTAGTAAGTGCCATATGGACACCTATTCTAGAAACGCTTCTTTTCTGTGTATTGCAATGTACTTGTAGATAGATTGTGATCTCTGAATGGTTGAATGCATTTTTCAGAACTTGTCATGCTTTCTCACCCCTTAATACTCTTGGCTTTTACCGTACTCTTTTTTCACTTGCTCCCATGTCAACTTATGATTTCTTTGTTGCTAGCACATCTTGTCCATTTACCACTAGTTTGTGAGCCCCACAAGAGAAGGAGATATGTCTTACTCACTTCTGTGTGTTAGTCATCTTCTAGCTCAGTGCCTAGCGTATTAAATATATTTAATTGTTTAAATGAGTAAGGGCTCATGGAGAAAAATGGTACAACAAGAATAAAAATATAGCCACTTTCACTTTTTCGTAGTTTATGTACTCTCATAGGTCCTCAGAGGAGGAAGACATTTCTACTTTGTTCTAACAGAACCAAAGAATTTTAGTGAGATGACATCAAGAGGTTGTCAGTTTTCTTCTTTTCCATTTTTCCATCAACAATCAGTCCTCTTCTTAATTTCCCAAAGAATCAAAGAATTATGAAGAAGTGTTTCTCTGGTCCTAATTTCATAGTGGAATAGTTTTAAAATTTATTTTTTTAATGTTAAACCATTGATTGTTTAAATGTGTGTTTAAATCCAGTACACGCTTATAGAGAAAAATTTCAAAAATACAAAAGCATACGCAGTGAATGTCTTCTTTCCTGGCCCCAAATACCCAGTTCTCTTTCTCAAAAGCAATCACTGTTCTGCTTTCTTCTTTCTTCTTCAAGAAGCATATAGTATTTATGAACACAAATATATATTTACCCATAATCTTTCTCCCCATGAAAGATAGCTCAAGATAGAGAGTTTTTTCCATCTTGCTTTTCCTTTAATGATGTACTTTGAGGATAGTTTTAGATCAATAGACATGTACAGATCTTCATTTTTTACAGTTATATAGTATATTTCATTCTATGGATATATAGTAATTCAATACTTAATTGATAGGAATTTAGATTGTTCTACTCTTTTGCTATTAGAAACAGTAGTCAATATTCTTGAACATAGGCCATTTTTCTTACACGTGAGTATACTACTCAAATCACGATCTAAGAGTGGAATTGCTGAGTCAAAAGTCCCTTAAATTTTGATAGTTTTTGTCAAAATGTCCTCCATAGCTGTTGTAACAACTTATGCTCTACTAGCAAGGGAAGAGATTGCTGTTTTCGCCCACATGATGTTTTATCTTTGTCAATTTTTGTATTTCTCCAGCTCTGAATAAAATAGAATGTCTTTTTAGATATTTGAAAACATCTGCTATTTATTTATTTTTCATACATTTGGCAGTTTTTCTTTTGTGCTGATGCTATTTTTCTTACTGATCTGAAGATATATCTTCAGATCTATCTATATATGTATATATATATGTATATATATGTGTGTGTGTGTATATACATACATATATATATATGTATATATATATATGGCTATTAATCCTTTGTGTATAATTGATGCTACCAACATTAAGTTTCTGGAGGGCAGAAATTTAAGCTCAATCAGAAGAATTAGGTCAATTTGTTGTTGTTGAAAGGATAATAGAAAACTTTAGGTTTGGGGCGCCTGGGTGGCACAGCGGTTAAGCGTCTGCCTTCGGCTCAGGGCGTGATCCTGGTGTTATAGGATCGAGCCCCACATCAGGCTCCTCCGCTATGAGCCTGCTTCTTCCTCTCCCACTCCCCCTGCTTGTGTTCCCTCCCTCGCTGACTGTCTCTATCTCTGTCGAATAAATAAATAAAATCTTAAAAAAAAAAGAAAACTTTAGGTTTTGCCATAGAGTTATAATCTTGTGTAATTTGTGAGGCTAAATACAAATGAAAAAATACAGGCTGAATTATCCCATTGAAAATAAGGGAAGAGACTTTCTGCTCTCCCCCCTTTTTTTTCCTTGAGCA
The DNA here is from genome assembly GCF_023065955.2 of Ursus arctos. NCBI lineage: Eukaryota > Metazoa > Chordata > Mammalia > Carnivora > Ursidae > Ursus > Ursus arctos. The sequence goes on along the minus strand of NW_026623056.1, from coordinate 1,496,916 downwards.
TTGACTTTAGAAAACTTGTAATTAAATTATTTTTCTCTCTTTGAAATGTATGTAAAAATTAAAAATCTGAAAGAGCCTCTTTTTTATTTTTTTTTTTTAAAGATTTTATTTATTTATTTGACAGAGATAGAGACAGCCAGCGAGAGAGGGAACACAAGCAGGGGGAGTGGGAGAGGAAGAAGCAGGCTCATAGTGGAGGAGCCTGACGTGGGGCTCGATCCCAGAACACCGGGATCACGCCCTGAGCCGAAGGCAGACGCTTAACCGCTGTGCCACCCAGGCGCCCCAAGAGCCTCTTTTTTAAATTATGTTCAGTTAGCCAACATATAGTACATCATTTGTTGTTGATGTAGTGTTCAATGATTCATTAGTTGTGTGTAACACCCAGTGCTCATCACAACACTTGCCCTCCTTAATACCCATCACCCAGCTACCCCAGCACACCAACCCCCACCCTTCCTTAACCCTCAGTTTGTTTCTCAGAGTCCAGAGTCTCTCATGGTTTGTCTCCCTCTCTGATTTCTTTGCCTTCAGTTTTCCCTCCTTTCCCTTATGGTCCTCTGTGCTATCCCTTATGTTCCGCACATGAGTGAAACCATATGATAATTATCTTTCTTTGCTTGACATATTTCACTTAGCATAATCTCCCCCAGTTCCATCCATTTCGATGTAAATAGTAGGTATTCATCTTTTCTGATGCCTGAGTAATATTCCATTGAATATATGAACCACATCTTCTAAATGAGCCTTTTGCCAGCTTTTTGATGCAGAAATATCTTTGTCAAGGACCTAGGAAGTGTCTTTGAAGTGTAATCATCAAAGTGGGTAGTGCCCCAGTCTCCCAGTTTCTGTGGGGGTGTAGGAGCCTAGCTTTTTTGGCCTGTCTTCCAATGTGAAAAACTATCCCAGGTAGCATAGATAGGTTTATTTTTCCTTTGTTGGAAGCCAACTGGCAAACACAGATGGCTATCCCAATTACTAGGTGAATCTAGGATGAAGTATGTGTGACAAAGGGTGCTGTCAAGTCTTTCTTGAGGACTAGTTACTATTTATCTTGAGAACATGTATGTAAATGGGTTGTGGTTGCTTGGCTACATAAAGGAATGAGAATTTTTATGTCTTTCTATCTCTTAACAGATTTCCATGATACACATATTCCCTTGCTTTAATGATTATTCAATAATAAAACTGTTCTATTCTCTTCTACCACTGTGGAGAGGTTTTCTGGCTTGGCAGGAGACGTTTATAATTCGACTTCTCCAACAAACTCAGTTCAGTTTATCATTCTAGGACTCTATCAGTTGTATAATTAGGGAGATGGAGTGCGTCTCTGTGATTCTTTATAGCCCTATAAAATCTAGGAAATAAACTGTATGGTGTATAAAGTTCATAAATAATATAGACAATTTTCTGAGTGATGTGAGTCTTCTTTTTAACTAAGAAATTAAAAACAGATTCTGTCCCCAAATCTTTTAAACCAAGACTCTTACTTTTAGGTTCCCAATAATTTCTTTATAGCATGTTTCATATCTTTGTTCCTCAGACTATATATTACAGGGTTGATGAGTGGAGTTACTATGGAATAAAACAAAGTCACCATCTTCTGCATCCCAGCTTCATGCTTGGATGTTGGGCTCACATACATGATCATCACTGAGCCATAGAAGAGTGAAACTACAACCAGATGGGACCCACAGGTGGAGAAAGCTTTTCTTCATCCAGCTGCTGAAGGAACCCTCAACACAGCTCTCAGGACCAGAGCATAGGACACCATGATAAAGAAAAAGGGTATACCTAAGAGCAGAGAACTTAGGGTAGAGCTAGTTAACTCTATTACAGGGGCTCTAGGACAGGTGAGGGCCAACAGGGAACCTGGATCACACAGGAAGTGGTCAATTATCCTGGATCCACAGAAGGACATTTGGGAGATGATGATGATGGGAATCAAGAACCAGAAGAAACCAAGTGTCCAGCAACTGACCACAAGATTGGTGCAGAGATGTCCTGTCATAATGGTTGGATAATGTAGAGGCTGGCAGATGGCAAGGTACCAATCAAATGCCATGATAGCCAAGAAAAAAGATTCTGCAGCACCCAAGGAGAAGAAAAAGTAGAACTGGAGAAAGCACCCAGAGAAGGAGATGACCTTTGTGTCAGAGAGGAAGTTGGCCAACATGTTGGAGACCGTGGAGGTGACATACCAGATCTCTAGGAAGGAGAAGTTGTTGAGCAAGATGTACATGGGAGTGTGGAGTCTCTGATCCCAGCACACAGCACAGATGATAGACCCATTGCCCATGAGGGTCAGGAGGTAGAGAACAGGGAAGAGCAGAAAGAGGAGGATCTGCCCTTCCCTGGGGCAAGGGAAGCCCAGAAGGATGAAGCCAGTGATGGTGCTGGAGGTGTTGGGGGTGTTGGAGATTTTCATGGGTCTGGGAGCTGTGAAAAGACCATCACATTATTGAATGTCTGTGTATATAGGGACCCAGATATGTATCAAAACCACCCAGCGGAATGCAATAAACACTTATATCTCAGTAATTACTGTTTTTGCCTAATCCTGAAATACTATTCTAGTTGAGTTGTTGGACTGAAAAACACAAGAAGTTGGTGAATATCAGTGGGTAGACAGAGATGTTTCTTTATTGTGAAATACATGCAAACATACTTACTACATAAGCTTATAACTTGATCATTAACATAAACTTCCGAGGTAACCACTGAGGTCAAGAAAGAGACTATCACTTGCACCCTAGAACCTTCTCTCATGCTCCATCCCAATCAGTATCCTCTGCCTCTCTATCCTTCCAATTGTAATATTGTCCTTTCCTTATGGTAATCACTTCCTTGTTTTTATTTATTTTAGTAACTAAGTATGCATCCCTAAACAAAAGTATTTGGTTTTGCTTGTTTTTGTAGTTTACATAAGTGAAAGTATACTTTTGGCTGGCTTCTTTGTTCAACAGTAAGGTTTGTGAAATTCGTGTTGTTGCATTATCTGTAGTTTCCCCATTTTTACTTCTCTATGTTATTACATTCTATGAATAAATCCTCCACTTAGATGAATTATTTCCACTTTGGAGCTACCAGGAATAATTCCATGAAGATATAGTTCATTTTTCCTGGTTCACACTTGCACTCGTTTCTATAGGCTGGACACAGAAGTGTGTATTTTCAACTTTATTAAACTAAACAATGTTCCATCCCTATTGCACTATTTTTCACTTCTATTGACCATATACGAGAGCTCTGATGGTCTACATTCTTTTCTAATGTTAAGGTCAATGTTTACCAGGGCCTGGGGAATGCTGTATAGACTGTTTTAATGGCTTCTCCCTTTTTTGTTTCCTTCTGGTGATGTTGGACTGGGTGGTTCTCTTCTTGTCAGAACTTTTTTCCTAGAGTAGTTGGTTATATCAAAATTGCTCTGCTCTCAAGACAGTAGTCCAGAAGTGAGGGGGGGAAAAAAAAAGAAAAAGAAAATGGTCCCCAAAGTTGATTTATGAGAACATTGTAATGCATGATGTAATTTACAGCCACATTTGGGGAGTTTGTTGCTCATCTTACATGAACATTGAGTCTTGTGATCAGCCTTATAATTTAAATAAGGCATTTCTTTACTGTACCTACATTTCCGATGTGCCTCTCCCAGAGAGAATTATTTGAAGTGGCTCACTCAGAAGCATCTTTCTGAAGAGGAAGTTTCATATAGACCTTTTTTGTAGGCTTGAAATCAGTTTGTTTAAGCTACTTTACCAGAAATGCTTGGGAATTAGCATAATGCTTTGCACTTAGGCAGCTTTTAATAAATACCTATAAAATGAATGAATAATGCACTTTTTTTCAGTTCCCAGAAAGAGATCACACCAACAGAGCTATGGGCAAAGCTGACTCAGATTGTGTGGCCTTGGAGCAGCGACCCTTGGGCCTATTGGAGTCACTTTCTGTTTTGAGGGAGTTAACAAACTCACTTATTCTATTTGGTAAGGCCATCTACCAGCTTCACGAGTAAAACATTCAAGTTGTAGGAAATAGCTGCAGCTCACCTCTGTTACTATAGTTCCCCAGCCACCTAGGGTAGATACATTTCAGGGATAGATGAGCATTAATGTGGTTTTGTGGAAACAAGTCTTTGATGGTTTGGGCTGGGGATATGACTCTACAAAATTTTCTGTTTTGTAGAGATGTTCTATTTCTTTTTTTTTTAATAAAGATTTTATTTATTTATTTGACAGAGATAGCCAGCGAGAGAAGGAACACAGGCAGGGGGAGTGGGAGAGGAAGAAGCAGGCTCATAGCAGAGGCGCCTGATGTGGGGCTCGATCCCATAACGCCAGGATCACGCCCTGAGCCGAAGGCAGACGCTTAACCGCTGTGCCACCCAGGCGCCCTGAGATGTTCTATTTCTATTTCTATTCTAGTTCCATAAACTGTGGAACCTGATACTACTGCTCTAATGTTAAGGTACATGTAGCAGGAAACTTGAAAAGAAGAGAAAACTTTAATTTTTTTGCTTCCTTCTAGTCACCGTTTGGGAGTACCTCAAGGCAGAATGACCTTGGATGGTTACACATTTGCATAATGGCTTCATGTTTTTCTGAGTTAAAACAAAACAAAACAAAACAAAAAAACACACCACAAAGCACAACTTTTGTTATATAATCCCACCCTCAATCCTGGGTCTTGGTTATGGAAGCCTCTGTAAATAGGGCATACATAAGGAACGTGAAAATATCCATGTGCATTATCTGGAATGTAGTATCAGTTAATCAAACTATTTCTGAGAGTTGGCATAGTTATGCAAGGAGTCTGACAGTGGTCTTTTGGAGTATTCAAAAACAGTAAGATTTCCCTGAATAAAATGACAGAAGTGTCAGGGGAGAAGTCCTTGATGATAGTGCATTCTTGTGTTGATTTGAGAGGAAGATTTATGATCGGGGACCAGCAAGCTGAGTAATAGTTTGGAACTTCTAAACTGTGTACAAAACTTCCCTCTCTGAGCCAGATCTATTTCTGGATTTTGTATGATTTTCACGACATGGTGAACTCATGTGGCCAATACAATTTCCCAAGATCCTGCTAGTTTATGTCTTATACTACAGTGGGTCTTTGAGAGCCTCAGCTGTGGGAGGAAGAGGCTCTGGTTCTTGGACCATAGACTTACACTTTCTAGATGCCCTTGCCTCTCTGATTTTAAGAACGTGTGACTTGGGACTGTGGCTAAGTTTCAGATACCAAGTATTCATCGTTTGAAGGCAAACTTAAAGCAGACATAAAATATCTAATACACCTTTGCGTTACTTTACCCTATTCTCATTCAGGATGAGCATTTTCAGAATGTGGTCTTTCCTGAAGCAACCACATTTCCAAATGCCCTGTTCTTTGAATGGGGCAGTGAACAAATGTCGAAGCCATGACAATACATAACTGGTAATGAATGGAAAGAGGGACTCAGAATAAATTTGTTTTAACATGTGAAAGCCGCATATGGACTCTAAATTCCATAAAGTTAGAAAAGGTCCTTCTTAGGCCTAACAGTTTTAATACTGACTCTGAAATGTCATTCAGTTTTCAATAGGTCAAAATAATTTATTACTAATTGTGGTCGGGGCATTTCTTTTCTTTCTTTCTTTCTTCTTTCTTTCTTTCTTTTTCTTTTTCTTTTTCTTTTTCTTTTTCTTTTTCTTTTTTTTTGTTGGCACCACGCCCAGCATGGGGCTTGACCTTAAGACCCTGAGGTCAAGACCTGAGCTGAGATCAAGAGTCAGATGCTTAACTAACTGAGCCAGTTAGGCACCCTGTGGTTGGGGCATTTTTAATCAAAGTGCTTTGCAGGATGCGTCTAGAGGTTATTTTTTGCAATAATCACTTCGTCCATCACCTCAAAATATTTTCAGCACTTTGAATGGCTTAATGTTCAAGAAGTTACTTTTCCTGGTTTAGTCTAAATTGCGTCTCTTCCTTTTTTTACCCCTCACATCCAGTTCACCAGCAAGATGTTGCTGCTTCTAAACTATGACTCGTGTCATACACTTCTCTTTGTCTTCGCTGTTGTCTCCCAAGTTCAAATGACCATCTTTTCTTCCTGGGACTTCGGCAGCAGCAACCTAAAAGAACTCCTTGCTTCTACTTTTGTTCCTCTACCCTCCATTTTCCAAGCAGCAGCATATAACTTCTTAAAAACCGAAACACCAATCATGTTAGACTTTTGAGTGAAACCATTCCCTCTCAGAGCAGTTCTGTGTCAGGGGGTCTCACAGCGCTCTTCTAGAAAACAGGAACGGCCATCACCATTTTACGCTCCAACTAATATATTTAACAGGACTGTATTGCTACTCACCTTTTACCACTTAGCTCCTCTGTACAGAAGAAACTATGATGTTTACTGGCCACAAGTCTGAGCAGGAGCTGTCAAAAAAAAAAAAAAAAAAAGAAAGAAAGAAAAGGAAAAGAAAAGAAATACTGGTGGATTCCTGCTGCATGGACTGCAGAGGGCGCTGTGAACATCAATGTGTTTATGACCCCAGGCTGAGTTAAGGGACTGAGTTAATACACAACAATCATCATTTTTGGGTTTACTTGTTAAATTTGGGAAAGGTTGAGATGGACTGAGTGAGTGAGTGAGCCAGGTCCTGGGATACATAGTTGGAGGAAGACATTTCCTGATCATGGTGTGTGGACGGGTTTGGCCCTGTCTCCATAGCTAGTCTGGAGATGGCTCATGACCACTCAATTCCCTCAGTTAGCTAGCTTGTATAGTTTCCGCGAGGGTGCTGTCACATTTTTAATGTTGGGTAATCTGTAGAAAATACTGAAGAGTAAGGATCATTTTCCTGATTGGGGTGAGTGGTAGGCAGGTGCGCATAATGGAAAAAACATTGGATTTAGAGTCAAGAGCTTTTTCTTATTAGTCATAGGAAATTGATACTCCGTTTCTTTAGTGATAAAGTGGGCCTAATAATGCCCTTTCTAAAGGGCTGTTGTAAAGATTATCGAATGAGATAAATGCCTGCAGCAGTACTTGGACCACTGCCTGACCAGTAAAAGCTTGAGAAATAATTGGCTGAATGTGTACGGCTGTGGCAATTTCGAAGAGAGCTATGGACAGAAGCTAGTAGATTATGACTTTTGCTCTTCTAAACCCTTCATAATCTTTTTATCTGGGTCAGCAAAGGGAATTCCAAGCTGAAGCTTCTCAAAAGCTCTTTATTTTCTTAGATGGAGAGGAGAAAAGAAGTGGAAGTGGTCGTGATAAGGATCATTGATTCTGTTTGTGGAAGTTGTTGAGGGGTTATAAACAGAGCCTGTCAGGAAGTCAGCCCTGTTGTTTTGATCCTTGAGGATCCATTTACTCCTTCTAAAAAGAAAACAGTGTCAAGAGACATCTCTATGCTTGTTATTTGCTTCCCTTGGGGGCCTACCTTAATTTCTCTGTGTGTGTGTCTGTTTTTCCTATACAAGTTGAAATACTTTCCTTGCTTTATATCTCATACCAGTAGAATGATATATTGACAAATCAATTGATTGTTATATTAGTCAACCCACAATTCTATCTCTAACTTCCCTAAGTATGCCCCTTTGCAATTCCTCCCTCCTTCCTCTCCCTGACATCACTCTCTACATAACCACTGCTATTTCTCTTACTGTAGATGTTTGCATTTTTCATAGCTATATATATGTGAGATATATATATATATCTTATATATATGACATATATGTTATATGTATATATTTGGGATCATACTTAATGTATTTTTTCTAGTTTCTTTCATTCAGCACAAGTGTTAGATACAACAACATGAATGAATATCAATCGATGCATTATTCCTTTTTATTTCTGAATCATATTCTTTTATATAGGTAGACATGAATTTTCTCATTTGTTCGCCTTTGATAGATGTTTGGGTTGTTTCCAGTGTTGTGTTATTATAAATAAAACTGCTAGGAACATTTGTGTATAAGACTTTGCGCGTCCCATGCTTTTCTCTCTTAGGTAAATAGCTAGGGAGAAAATGGCTTTACGATATGGTGGATACATGCTTAACTTTATAAGAAACTGCCAAACTGTTTGCTCACGTGCTTGTGCCATGGTACATTCACACTAGCAGTGTACGGGAGCTCTGGTGCCTTTGTGTCATCACCAACACTGGGACAGTTGGCCTTCTCCATTTTAGTGATTCTGGAATGTATACAGTGGTAGCACATTGTGATTTTAATTTGTAATTCCCTAACGACTAGTGATGTTGAATATGTTTTCATTTGCTTATTTTCCATTTGTATATGTTCTGTTCAGTGTCTGCTCAAATATTTTTCCATATTTTTATTGGGTCATTTGTTTTCTTATTGATATTTTGAGTGTTTTTTAAAATATATTCTGGATGCAAGTCCTTCAGCAGAACCAAGCTTTGCCAATATTTTCTCCTAGGCTGTGGCTTGTCTTTTCACTCTTAATAGTGTCTTTCCAAGAGCAGATATTTTTAATTTTGGTGGAGTCTAGGTTATGAATTTGTTGTTTTATGAATCATGCCTTTGTCATTGTATTTAAGAAATCTTTGCCTAAGCCAGGGTCACAAGGATTTTCCCCTGTCTTGTCTTTTAGATATTTTATAGTTTTAGATTTTATAATCATTGACCCATTTTGAGTTAATTTGTGTGTATTTTGTGAGGTGTTGATATATTGTTTATTTTTTTGATATGGGTATTCAATTATCCCAGCACCATGTATTAAAATTACTATCCTTTCTCCACTCGTTGCTTTTGTTTAAAATCGGGACTATTTCTGGATGCTGTTTCCTTCTATTGATCCGTTTGTTTAACTTAATGTCAATGCTGCGTTGTTTTGATCATTTGTAGTTTTATAATAAGTCTTAAATAGTGTTACTCCAACTTTATATTGTCTAGTGTAAGTCCTTTGCATTTCTAAATTTGAAAATTAGCATTCTAATTTCTGTCAAAAAATCCCCTGGGATTTTGATTGAGATTGCATTGAATCCATAGATCATTTTGAGAAGAATTGATATCTTAACACTACTGAATTTTCTAACCCATCGAAAAGTTATATCTTTACAGGTATTTATCTCTTTAATTTCTCTCAACTATGTTTGTCGTTTGCATTCTGTAAATCTTTCATATCTTTTAACAGTTCTATCTGTATTCAGTATATTTTGATGCCATTGCAAATGGCATCATTTTTTTTAAATCTCAATTTCTGATTGTTGCTAATGCTTAGTTATAGAAATACAATTGGTTTTAATTTTTTATTTAGTTTTTTAAAGATTTATTTATTTGACAGAGACAGAGTTGCAGAGAAGCAGGCAGAGCAGTAGGCAAGGGGGAGGGAGAAGCAGGCTCCCTGCTGAGCAGAGAGCCCAATTTGGGGCTCAATCCCAGGACCCTGGGATCATGGCCTGAGCAAAAGGCAGACGTTTCACTGACTGAGCCACCCAGGAGCCCCATACAATTGATTTTTATATTTGGTTCTTATACCTTGAAATCTTGAAAGACTTGCTTATTAGTTATAGTAACCTCTTTTGTTGATTCCATCAGATTTTCTACATAGATGGTCATGTCATGTCTAACGACAGTACCCCTTCTTTCTTCAATCAGGATGCCTGTTGCTTTGCTTGATTGCACTACCATTTGCAATACAACGTTGAATAGAAGTGGTAAGAGCAGGATTCTTGTCTCGTTTCTGATTTTAGGAGAAAGCATTCACTTTCACATTTAAGTATGATGTTTAGATGTAGGTGTTTGAAAACATTCTTTACAGATCAAAGATGTTTTGAGCTTTGCACAGTGGCAGTATCATAGCCAATGAGGTTCATCTGAGGTGTGATTATTGCTAATTGAAAGCTCTTCACAGATTGAAGAGGCTTCTGTCTACCCCCATTTGCTAAGAACTTTTATCAGGCATGGGTGTTGGCTAGAATATAGTTCAGGGTGCAGGTATATGATGTGTTACCTAGATTCTTATGGGCCAACTAGGGCATTTACATCACCTAACAGGGTTAAATGGGAACACTAATGTCAAATTTCAAACAACCCAGTTCTGAGAAACGTTTTGCCTGTACATTCCAATTGTTAGTTGATAGTTCCCTGTATTAAAGTTTCATTTTTAAAGGAAATATCACATAAACCTCAGCAATAACTAAGTCTTCAGGGCCCAATAAAATAAAAACGTATTCTTCATGTCTGGTGTTTTCATGGCAGCATACACTACTCATGCCAATGACATAGGAGTATTTTCTTAGACAGAGGCTGCATCCATAAGGTATCACCAGTGCAGGTGTTAGCAGCCTATGGCCTGTGATCTCAAGTCGGTTCAGTTTGCCAAGGTGACTCTCACTATCACAGACGTCTATTTATGTGTAGAGGTTACTCTTTGCTCTGGAAGGTGACTTGTTCCCATCAAACTGTGTGAGAGGAAACCATAGTTGGGGAGTAGTTGGTCCTTGTGGCTGCTGGATATCCTTCTTACTATGTTTTAATTTCTCTCTCCCTGCTTCCAGGATCCTGAGGGCACCATGCTCTCACTGCCGCTCACCTCAGTATCTGCCCTCTAGAGTCCTACAAATTCCAGTCACTATCCTATTTGGATCAAGTTATAGAAATGAAAAACCCACTCTCCTTATTTCAGCCAGCATTTTATCTTGTACATTTGAAAGGAAAACTCTAAGGAAATAAAAAGAACAATACCAAAGAAAATGCATTTCTTCAGAACATAATTCAGGTAATCAAAATAGTTACCTGAAAGTTTGTTTGAATAATAGAGTTTACTGGATTTATGTACTGCTTCTCATGACCAACCCCCTGCCCCTCATTTCAATCATGTCAGGAGGAACTCTTCCTCACATATCCACTTCTTTTTCCATTCTCCGTCACCCTTTCCTTCAACCTCTCACTTTTCTTTGGATAGCAGGTATGACAGCCCTGTACAGGTAAATTACTTTCAGTTCACAAAGAGTCTAATAAATTTCTTAAGACAACTGTTGTGATAACAACAGTTCCCTCCATTCTTGTGAGTAGTCCTTGAAACTCAACTTCTGTATCACAGAGGAGAACTTTTGTATCCACATAAGGGGTTATTAATCTTTGATATGGGTGAACATGCAATTAGCTCTAAATTTTATTCTTAGGATATTCTGGGTCAGACTTTTGGATTGAGGAAGAACATCAGAAAGCTAATATTTGTATCAAAATTATTAGATCTTGTAAGAATTACTCCTCTTGAATTATACTTCTACATAATGCTTTTGAATCTTATTGAGAATGTTATAAGAAGCAGCTATACTGACTTGATTATATCTATGTACCTATCTATGCATGTATGTATTTATCTATCTGTATCAGATACTTTTGGGGACCAGTGTTCACTGTATTTCTTAGTTTTCCTAATGCAAATCCCCATGAAAGAAATTATTATTGGACTAAGAGCCATTAATTTAGCTTTCCCTGTGAACCCACTTTTCTTTTTCTTTTTACATTTAATGAAAATCATGTAAATTAGCCCCATCTACATTTAATGAAAATCATGTAAATTAACCCGTCTACCCTCACATTTTCCGTATTCATATATTGATGTTTTATTGAGAGATAGTTGACATACAGCATTATGTTAGTTTCAGCTATACAATGTAAAGATTTGATATATGTATATATTACAAAATCATCACCCCAATAAATCTAGTTAACATCTCTCTCTCCACATAGTTACAAATTTTCTTTTCTCTGTTAATCTTTTCTATACTGCTATGACTGGAATTATAGATTTATGTGTTTACCTGATTATTATTTGTCTCCCTCACTAGAATGTAAATTTCACAAAGGGAGGGACTTTATCTTCTACGTTGATGTAATTCAAGGCATATTACAGAGGTAAATAAATGTTTATGGAATGAATAAATGAAATGTGTCAATCCCAGACATGAACTGAGCAATTTATTTTTGACCATAGTTGAGCCAAATAACCAGGAGTGGTCAATAAATTTCTCTGCATCTGTCTTTATCTCAGTCTCTTAGAATCATTGGCTTTGGTTTGTTTGCTTTCACCTCTTTTGGGTTGCGTACTCAACTCCGACTTCCTTCATATAAAACTAATCCAGACTGTAATGCCACTACATGACAGTCTTCTTTTAAAATGTAAACCTATTTCCAGGTATCTTAATTACTGTGCATAGGTAAGAAATGGTAAGAAGAATGTAATCTAGTCCTTATTTTTTAATGGAGGTTATCAAAGTTGATGCAGGAAAAGAAACTAATGCTACTGTCATGAATGTTTGAGTCACCTTTCGTACACACTGTAGCTTTTTCACTTTTCCCAGCTAATGTAAGATTTTATTTCTCCCCATCACAAATTTATTTAAAACTGTGGCTCTGTAAGATCAGTTTGTGAATTCGTATTGGTCTCAGTGCATCAGAACCTCCTGAGTAACATTAAAATAAGGATTTCTAGGGGTGCACTTGAAAGATTCTGATTTAGATTTGGAGAAGGGACAGGGAAACTGTCTTTCAAAAAGCTCCCTAAGTAATTATGACACAGGTTTGGGAGACAGTGCTCAGATCATTGTCAGTCTTTTGGATGTCAATTAAACAAAAATTTGGAATAATTATGATTTGATTCTCACCAATTACTTTTTATTTGAGCTACAAAGGTATGAGTACTCTTCTGAGGAGCAGAGCAGGATGTCTAAGCAAGAAAAACCAAGTAAATGAATGGATGCACTTAATAGAGGTCAGAAAGGCATGAAGCTAGGGACTGTGTTATTAATCACACATAAATGGACAAGCAGTTATTGGAGGTCAGGATAGAAGAAAAGACTAAAGTCCATATACCCAGGTCATTTAATTCAAATTACAATCTACAAAATCCTGATTTGAGGACAAGATATGATTTAATGTGGCATGCTCTTGTCCATTGTATATCTAGGCAAGAATAGATGAATTTGAGTCTGTGTTTCAAGGGGCAAATGAATAAACACCTACTTTTTAGGTGGGGATGAAAATGGGGAAAACAATTAGTTCGGATCTTTGGCCAACTCATGAGCTTTAATTTGCTTTGACTAATTTCTGTGCACATATGAATTTTTCCCAAGGCAGCTTTCATGTCTTTGTTTCGGAGACTGTAGATCAGTGGGTTTATAAGTGGGGTCACCGATGAGTAGAGCAAGGTTACAATCTTCTATATCCCACCTGGATTTCCAGAGGTTGGGCTGATGTACATCACCATGATGAATCCATAGAAAAGAGACACCACAGCCAGATGGGAACCACAGGTGGAGAAGGCCTTACGTTGGCCAGCTGCTGAAGGGACACACAACACTGCTCTGAGAACCAGGGTGTAGGACCCAAGTATGAAGAAGAAGGTAATGAAGATAATAAGAGAGCTCAATATAGAGCAGGAAAGCTCAATTTCAAGGGCAGGGATGCAGGACAGGGCCAGGAGAGGACCAGGGTCACAGACAAAGTGCTCAGTGGTGTTGGGGCCACAAAAGGGGAGTTGTGTGACAAAGTAGATAGGGATCGGATAGCAGAGGAAAGCTGTGACCCAGCACAGGGCCACCAGCTTCATGCAGAGATGGCTGTTCATGATGATAGGCTAATGGAGAGGCTGGCAGATGGCCAAGTACCTATCAAAAGCCATGAGGGGCAGTAAGAGGGTCTCAGTGGTGCCCATGGAGAAGAAGAAGTAGAACTGGAAGAAGCAAGCTGTGAAAGAGATGGTTTTGGTCTCAGATAGGAAGTTCTTTAACATATTGGGAACAGTCGTGTTGATGTAACAGATCTCCAGGAGTGAGCAGTTGGCCAGCAGAATGTACATGGGGCTGTGAAGCCTGCGATCCAGCTTCACTGCACAGACAATGGCCCCGTTCCCCATCAGTGTCAGGATGTAGGACAGAAAGAACAGCATAAAGAGGAATATCTGAACCTCCCTGGAACATGGAAAACTCAGGAGTATGAATTCAGTCACTGTGCTGACTCCTGACATATTCATGGCTTCCTAAGGGATGGAGAAGAAAAGTGACAATGACAAAGATGGCCTTAATCTATCATCCTCAGGATTATTTCCATTTTGGAGAACCCTAACTCCCTCAGATTCTATCATTCCATTAAATAAATAACTATACTGCTGAAGTCTATGACCTTTGGAGAGTGGTTGGTATGATCAGACTGTGAACCATTGTTTTCTCTCATTTCTCTTTCAGAATTTTCTCATGGTAAAAGATGGATGTTATGTGATAAGCAGAGTGGAGAAGGTTAATAATGGTACTCACAAAAGTAAGTAGGTATGAAAATCATGTATTTATATTTATATATTAGGAGATATAGACCCTTGATATTGGACACAGAATTTCAATTACTTAAATCTTTGGAATTAGAGACACAAATATTAGGCATCAGAAGAGGAAGAAAGGTAACAACACACTGAAATCTTTATGCATTTCACTGTTACTCTGAATCAGGGTTGAATTCTAAGTGTTGGTGTCTGATAACTGAGACAAAAAGCATCAAAGGTACCATCCATTCTTCAGTGTTCATCATGTTTTGTTAAGTCAATAAAAATTTGAACTCCCAGACACCTACATAATGGGTTTCATATCAGTTCCATCTTCTACCTGTTGAATTAAAATACTTCCATAAAACGTGGGTCTAGGTTACATTTCTACTAATAGGTAGAAAAACTGAGCAATGTATCTAGTGTATTATTTAAGGATTTTTGAGGTTTTTGCCTGAAGTGTCACCAAGTGTCCTAGAAAGGCCTCTAATCTTCTGGCTTATGGATAGATGCAGAGACTTCCAAATGTCAGATACTCCCAAGCAGAGGCTTCTGGAAACCACGAACGATGGTGGCAGCCATAAACTTTCCCACTGGACAAAGATTCCCTGTCTACTTCCTCACCCCTCTGTCACCCTCATCCTACTCCAGATGTGGAAGGTTGGCATTGTTTCGGGCAGTTGAAGGAGAATCATTGTGGAAACTTCCTTCTCTGAGTTAGACTTAGATGTGTGTGATTTCCATGGTGAGAAAAGCAAAACAAAGCCTATGAAATTGCCTACAATTCTGTTGTTAGTAGTCTGGTCTTAACTTATTAGTTTATTTAGGAGCCACTCCATTAGTGAGGGACAATCATCATTTGGGCCTAAGTGCCCCAAGCGACATGATTGAGTGGTGATGTTTTTTCATAAAATATAAGTACAGAATAGAGATCCAGATGCTTTTAATAAAAGTATTCTAGCAAATAATATTTATTGTATTAATTATAAAATGCATTACTTTCCAGAGGAGGATCTTGATGATTGGAATTAGTGACACAAGAGATCAGAGTAATTCAGAATTTTCTACACCACACTTCTCCGTAATGCTCCTCTTGGGTCTGTGACCAGATCATGTTTGGGTAAAACAAGCTGTGAGCAATTCCTCTATGTCAGGAATTCGGAGAAACCCAGAAGACAAAGAAACCCTGGGAAAGAGGTCTAAAGGGAGTATTTGGTGCTTAATGTATATGAGGTTTGCAAGGGCTTTGTAAGCCATGTGGGAGTGAACCCACCACCCAGCAGTGCTCAGTCAGGTTGTTCACCCTCCTCAAGATGCCTGCGCATCTGCTCTGTGGCAGAGCCACACTCGGCTAAAATTGGAGAGAGATGAAGTTTTATCTCACCTGCTCCTCAGGACGCTTTGTCAGTCATTTCCAGACGTCACTTCACTAACATGCTGTTTCCCCCAAAGACCTGGTTCTGACTGGATGCACCTCCTGGTTAAAAGGTCGGACTTTCCAAACTTCATCATCCTTGTCTCTCTCATTTTCTGACTGTCTTCCCTTCAGTTGTAAAGATGAACCTCCACACATTCTTCATGTAACGTGAGGTGCTATTGTTTCACAAACACATAAAAGAAGGCAGAGCTACAGGGCCCACCTAAGAGCTGTCCTATGCTTGCATGTCTTCTCAACCTACCTCCTTACAGACCTTCTGCTTTCACTGCTGCAGAAGGCAGGCACGATGGAGGGCACGACGTCCTTGGCAGAGAGCAGCCCAGAGAGGGTGCTTACATTGCTGGAGGCACGATACTGCTTTGGAGAGAAATTGGCATATTTGTTGCACAACAGGAGACTTATCTATGTTTCTCTGGAATCTGTGTTCGATTCCTCCCTGGGGATATAGTGTCTTGTGAATTCCAGAAGTGAGAGTTCATGAGAGATTATCAGTTATGTGCCAATGTTCCTTCCCTCAGGAGCCCCTTGATGGGCCTTTGGGGCTCAGGCTCCCTAGTGGTGATCAGATAGATACTCTCATGCTATTCTTAGAACAAATGTATTTTGTTGTTTGGACAGGTTACTCTTTTGATGGTGCAGTCACTATAGCAACACCAGCTGACCTGGGACATGAGCTTCTTATTTATTTTCTTCTTCCTTTACCTTCAATTTTATTCATTTTTTGAGTCTGCAACAAGTTTTAGATTCTCCTATAGGTCAGTATCAGAGTCATGGCATCAGATTTCTCATGCTCATTCCTGTTGACTCGCTCCATGGGTTGAAAGGGGTTATTCGTTCTTTATAGTAACAAGTTTTCTCCCCGGTTCACTCTGTGCTTCTAATATGACACTGATAAGTAAATTCCATTTCACGGTGAACAACTCCAGGAGTAGAGAACATGGGGAATGTGATGGAATGCCACAGTTCTAGAAGACACGTCCCCATGTAGCCCTTTAGGTTATTTCAGACTGTTTTAGCAAATGACCCTAAAGGTTGGTATGATTGTTGAAATTTTCTTTTTCTTTCTCGTGAGTTATTGCTGAAAGAGGCTACTTGAACTTTCGGACCTTTTCATTTTTATTCCTTTTATGTTGATGTGTGCATGTGTACATGAGTATGAGTGTACTTAGATGATATATTTGATAATGTTTTTCTTCTGTTATTGGTTTGGAGCCATCTGTAATGAGACTGCACTCTTGTTAACAATTTATTATTGGCTACACAGCATCCATGAGCAAAAAGTTTCATGAGGGTTTATGACTTGAAGTTTGCTCACTTTCTCAGCATCATCTCTGTAAGGTGGAGATGTGTTTTTGTCTTTTACATGGTAACAGCACTTTTTGAGTCATGAAAATTGATATCCTAGTCAGCATAACAGCCCGTTTTTTGAGTGATTTATTCATTGAGAGCCTTTGATGTTTGAATGCACAAAGAATTTTCTTGACACTAAGGTCTGCCAAAATTATAATTTGGGAGCAGGAATTTATTCTACTTTCATTGGGTGGCTGTTGCCACCCCAGATAGTTGAACTGAAGTGTTAAACTGTAGAATTCAACTGGAGGGAGTTAAGGAGCACTTTTGATCTTTTAAAAAAATAGATCTAAAAATACACAGAGAGACAAACACATGCATACTATATATATTCCCATACATAGTAAAGTTCTCCCTTCTGATAAGAAAACATATTTGTGAAATATTCCCTTATTCTATTTTTTTCCAGTTTCATTGAGATATAATTATTATATAATTTTTTTATTTTAATTTTTTTATTATATTATGTTAGTCACCATACAGTACATCCGTGGTTTCCGATGTAAAGCTCGATGCTTCATTAGTTGCGTATAACACCCAGTGCACCATGCAACACGTACCCTCCTCACTACCCATCACCAGTCCATCCCATTCCCCCACACCCCTCCCCTCTGAAGCCCTCAGTTTGTTTCTCAGAGTCCATAGTCTCTCATGCTTCATTCCCCCTTCTGATATCCCCCCTTTCTTTTTTTTTTTTTTTAAGATTTTATTTATTTATTTATGTGACAGAGAGACAGCCAGCGAGAGAGGGAACACAAGCAGGGGAGAGTGGGAGAGGAAGAAGCAGGCTCGTAGCGGAGGAGCCCGATGTGGGACTCGATCCCGGAACGCCAGGATCACGCCCTGAGCCAAAGGCAGACGTTTTAACGACTGCGCCACCCAGGCGCCCCTGATATCCCCCCTTTCTTTATCCCTTCCTTCCCCTACCGATCTTTCTAGTTCTTATGTTCCATAAATGAGAGAAATCATATGATAATTGTCTTTCTCTGCTTGACTTATTTCACTTAGCATTATCTCCTCCAGTGCCGACCATGTTGCAGCAAATATTGAGAACTCGTTCTTTCTGATAGCTGAGTAATATCCCATTGTATATATGGACCACAATTTCTTAATCCAGTCATCTGTTGAAGGGCATCTCGGCTCCTTCCAGGATTTAGCTATTCTGGACAATGCTGCTATGAACATTGGGGTGCATATGGCCCTTCTCTTCACTACGTCTGTATCTTTGGGGTAAATACCCAGTAGTGCAATGGCTGGGTCATAGGAACGTTCAATTTTTAACTTTTTAAGGGACCTCCACACTATTTTCCAGAGTGGCTGTACCAACTTGCATTCCCACCAACAACGTAGGAGGGATCCCCTTTCTCCACATCCTCTCCAGCAATTGTTGTTTCTTGCCTTGTCAATTTTTGCCATTCTAACTGGTGTAAGGTGGTATCTTGGTGTAGTTTTGATTTGAATTTCCCTGATGGCTAATGATTTTTGAACATTTTTTCATGTGTCTGTTAGCCATTTGTATGTCATCATTGGAAAATTGTCTGTTCATATCTTCTGCCCATTTTATGATTTATTTGTTTCTCGTGTATTGAGTTTGAGAAGTTCTTTGTAGATCTTGGATACCAGTTTTTTATCTGTAGCATCATTTGCAAATATATTCTCCCATTCCGTGGGCTGCCTCTTAGTTTTTTTGACTGTTTCCTTGGCTGTGCAGAAGCTTTTTATCTTGATGAAGTCCCACAAGTTCATTTTATCTTTTGTTTCTCTTGATTTCGGAGATGTGTTATGAAAGAGGTTGCTTTGGCCGATGTCGTAGAGGTTGCTGCCTATGTTTTCCTCTAGGATTTTGATGGATTCCTGTCTCACATTGAGATCTTTCATCCATTTGGAGTTTATCTTTGTGTATGGTGTGAGAGAGAGGTTTCATTCTTTTGCATGTAGCTGTCCAATTTTCCCAGCATCATTTATTGAAGAGACTGTCTTTTTTCTACCGGATGTTTTTTCCTGCTTTATCAAAGATTAGTTGCCCAAGGAGCCGAGGGTCCATTTCTGTGGTCTCTATTCTGTTGCATTGGTCGATGTGTCTGTTTTTGTGCCAGTACCATGCTGTCTTTGTAATCACAGCTTTGTAGTACAGCTGGAAATCCGGCATTGTGATGCCCCCAGCTTTGTTTTTCCTTTCCAAAGTTCCTTGGCGATTCGGGGCCTTTTCTGTTTCCATACAAATTTAAGGACTATTTGTTCCAGTTCTTTGAAAAATGTCCTCGGTATTTTGATCGGGATAGCATTGAAAGTGTAGATTGCTCTGGGTAGCATGGACATTTTAACTATGTTAATTCTTCCGATCCATGAGCATGGAATATTTTTCCATCTTTTTGTGTCTTCTTCAATGTCTTTCAAGAGTGATTTGTAGTTTCTAGAACATAGGTCCTTTACATCTCTGGTTAAGTTAATTCCAAGGTAACGTATGGTTTTTGGTGCTATTGTAAATGGGATGGATTCCCTAATTTCTCTTTCTTCAGTCTCATTATTCGTGTATAGAAATGCAACTGATTTCTGAGCATTGATTTTATATCCCGCCACATTACTGAATTGCTCTGTGACTTCTAATAGCTTGGGCGTGGATTCTTTTGGGTTTTCCATATAGAGTATCACGTCATCTGTGAAGAGAGACATTTTGACTTCTTCTTTGGAATTTGGATACCTTTGATCCCTTTTAGTTGTCTGATTGCTGTTGCAAGTTCTTCTAGTACTATGTTGAATAATAGTGGCGAGAGTGGGCATCCTTGTCGTGTTCCTGATCTTAAGGGAAAGGCTTCCAGCTTTCCCCCATTGAGAATGATATTTGTTGTAGGCTTTTCATAGATGGTTTTTATGAGATTTTGGAATGTACCCTCTATCCTTACTCTCTGAAGGATTATAATCAGGAAAGGATGCTGTATTTTGTCAAATGCTTTTTCTGCAAGTAGTGCCAAGTTTTTATTTAAATTCCAGTTAGTTAGCATACAGTATAATATTTGGGAATAGAATTTGGTGATTCATCACTTACAACATCCAGTGCTTATCACAACAGGTACCCTCCTTAATACCCATCACCCATCCAGCCCATCCTCCATCCACCTCCTTCCATCAACCCTCTGTTCTCTATAGTTAAGAGTCTGTTTTATGGTTGCATCTCTCTTTTACTTCCCTCTATGTCCATCTGTTTTGTTTCTTAAATTCCACATATGAGTGAAATCATAAGGTATTTTTCTTTCTCTGACTGGCTTATTTTGCTTAGCATAATACCCTCTAGCTCCATCCATGTTATTGCAAATGGCAAGATTTCATTCTTTCTTATGGCTGAGTAATATTCCATTGTATATATACCACATCTTTATGCATTAATCAGTTGATAGACATTTGGGCTCTTTCCATAATTTGGCTATTGTTGATAATGCTGCTATATTAAAGCTTGAGAAATACTAGCTTAGACCTCTATTAATTCCATGTCCAAAGATGAAAAATAAATAATTAACTATATTTTGAGTTGCAATTGTCAGGTAACCCATTTTTTGTCTTCTCTACCTTTACTCTTGTTCATAAAGAGCTTCAACTGATCCTAAGAAAACTTATTCCCAGTCTGTATCTAAGGTTGTCAAACCCAGCTAATGAGGAATCACAAGAATATAAAGTTCATGTCTATGCTGGTATAAGATAAGGTTGACTAATGAAAGTGATGACAGACTTTTTTACACCTCAAGAAAACTATCTGCATGGTTATTAATGTTTTTCCTCTACAGAAACATGAAGGAAAGCAGAGCAGAGGAAGTGGGAAACCAGATCACAGGGGATTAAGGGGTACATGAGAGATGAAGTGGTGGTTGACCATACACTATTTTTTCATGTCATCTAGATATGGAGGAAAAATGTGAGCACCTGAAGATGAATACATTCCACGGAGACAGTTTCTTTTCTCAACCTCTCTCTCAATCCCCCTCCTTTCCTGTCTCTCCTGTTTGGAGAAGGAGGCTTTGGAAAGATAAAAGTTTAATATTTATGATTCTGGAAAACAAAGGTAAATATTAAGTCTTTGGAGATGTATAGAAGATGGGTTCAAGGAAACAGTGGAGAGGTTGCCTACGAAAAGGATGAGAAATGCCTTATTTTCTAAGAAGGAAGGTCTAAGAATGAAAGTAGTGTAGATGTGGCAGTAGGAATGCTTATGTGTTCTGATAGTGAGAGGCATAATTGGGAAAGATCAGAGTTAGTATTTGTTTTGGTTTAGGTTCCCCAAATCAGAACCTCAGATAAAACACAGGTGTACAGTTTATTTGGGGTTACCTAGGAAAGAGGACTAGAGGGCAGGGAGAGTGAAACTTAGAAGCAGGAAGAACTAATGCCAGTTTGTATGTTTCAAGGTCTCCAGTGTAGGCAATTGGGATATATGCGGCTTCATTTTGCCAGCATGTCTAAGAAGCAGGAACATTTATCCACTGGCCACTCCACCCATTAGGTTGACAGTTGTCTTTAAGGGTAACACTTTCTTTATATTCTGGTTGCATTTTCTCTCTAGCTGACTGGGTCCCAGAGGCTTTGGAGAAGGCTCCAAGACAGAAAATAAAAGGATATGTAGAAGTCTTGAAGTTATTAACAGGGCATCTGGGCATCTGAGTTGGTTAAGTGTCTGCCTTCAGCTCAGGTCATGATCCCAGGATCCTGGAATTGAGCCCCACATCAGGCTCCCTGCACAGTGGGGAGTCTGCTTTTCCCTCTGCATCTCTGTCCCACTCCCCCACCCCTGGCTTTTGCTCTGGCTTTTGCTCACTCTTTCTCTCAAATAAATAAATAAAATCTTAAAAAAAAAGAAGTATTGAGGTTAACATCACCATGAGTCCAAGCTTGCAGCTGCCTAGGCAGCTGTTGCTGAAATAGGTTGAGTAGATGTAATGCAAGGGCACCAAGAGCTTTTCTATAGTCCTCTACTTGACCTATTCAGATCCATTTGTTCACTGTATTATGTCTACACTGTTTCTGAGTTTTCAAGGTTCTGGTAGCCTACAATCTATAAAAATACAGTACAATACAACCTATAAAAATGACTTCATGCAGAATGGTTAATGAATAGCCATCATAGATTCATCCCCCTCCTCCACCACCCATTCTAGCTGTCCCTCATCTTTGTTGAACAACTCAGATAGTCTAACTTGTTTGCCTGCTGGGAGCACCTAGATCTTTATCTCATAATTCTGAGCCTTTGGTTGTTTTGCCCTTGCCAGGCTGCATATGTTGCATTTTCTTGTACAGCGATATGACTGGGCCTGAGAGCACCAAAAGAAGCCCCAGTGAATTCTCTCAATTCCCAGCATACTCGTCCCATCCCTATTTTGTAGCAGCAATCATGGATAATTACAATAGATTACACCGACCAGTATAGTGAATCCTTTATCTGTCTGTTGGTCTGCCAACAAGAGAGTTCTAAGTAGAAGCAGTCATAGCTTCGGGTTTAATGGAACCCATTCTTAGTCCCCTCATAGAATCTTCTCCTCCTCCCATCCTGGTAGCTCATGATTTATTGGCAGAACTTAAGTTTGTAGAGGCAGCAAGAACAAATTCTGCAAGTGAATCACTGGAAATTATGGGGAGTCAAACTTACTTCTAGTTTCTTGTTCTCAGACTTTTGTAATTTTAGTTGTTCAGGGTGAAGCCCTTTTTACATTGATTAAATATGTGTACTACTTTCTGGAGGACAGAGTCGCAAATGCTCGGTGTAGCCCCAAACTGATCCTCATTTACTCCAGTGGTTCTCGAATGGAGACAACTCCCCCCACTGACCAGGGGATATTTGACGCTGTCGGGAGACATTGCTGGTTGTCACACCTGTCACACTTGTAGGTGGACGGTGGGTGGGGGTCAGGGATGCTGCTAAACATCTGCACTGCAAAGGATAGCTCCCCATAACAAAGAATTATTTAGCCCATAATGTCAGTAGTACTTAGGTTGAGAACCCTGGTGATCCTTTAATGTTGCATTCGTGTATTCAGTCAAGTCGACTCCTTCAGTGTGATGCAGTGTATGGTAGGACCAGTGAATCATGCGATCATGTGCCTGTTTTTTTACTTTGTGGGGTGGTAATGTTATGCAGGGACCCATATTAGTAAATCAGTTATTCCATAAGCATAAGGATAGTGGTACAGTCAGAGGCTCTTCAGGAAAGGAAGTCAAACACACATCCAAGAAAAAAAAATCACAGAAAGGACAAATAATGAAAGTAATTTGAATGCAGTCAATGCTGCTTAGTTTTCTTAAAGGATCGTGCCACACTGAGGGTTTAGCATTTGTCTCTGATTGAGGATGCATCCTCAGTAGCTCAGTGGCTTTACCGGCCTTGGTAGGAGAGGGTCCATGTTTTGTGGCTTATGTATAGCCTCCATCCCTACCACTCACTTCATGTGCACTTTGTATAGGCACTAAGGTGAAAGGGGTCGGAGCTGCTTGATATTTCCTGGATGACTTGTTCTTTGTACCTGGAAGGACTCCACTGTGGAGGATCCTCTCTGACGGACTTTGATTTGGGACACAAAGATTTGCACACTTTGTGCTCACACTCGTAGGTCTATTCGTATACTGCCTCTTCAAACTTTGACTCTGAAGTTCCTATCTGGTTCCTTCTGGGGCCTTGACCAAGCAGTAAAACTTTTGCAGCAGTCATTAGGCATGTATATTCTCATCTTGTGTAGCAGGCCATTTCTCCCACCATGAAAGTAGACCACTAAGTGTATTTCTCCCAGCACTTTGCTTTATGAGAATTTCCTCCACCCTTATACTCTATGGCCACCTGTGAGAGGGGCTACGGTACAGCGGTAGTACATTTTCCCCTTGAAGTAGCATATATTCATTTGTGAACCAGGCCTGAGGTTCTTTTCCTTCTTTGTCAGCTGGTTTATGAAAGCTCACTTCCACCATGAAATTATAGGTATGAACTTAAGGAAGAGATGTTGGTGAAGTAAAAGTGGGTCTATGTCTTAAGGGAATGCTTCTTAGTATACCAAATAATTTGCAGTTCTATCTAGATAGTGTCAGAAAACTTAATATGAGGTAAAATAACATGGGTGAGAAAAATTTGGCTAATAATTAACTTGAAGACAATTAAAAATATAGGCACTGTACATCTTCATAAAAATCAATACAACATTTTATTAAGAATCACTAATTCGTAAAATTTTTTCCTATATAATTAAGAAAGATGAATGGAACTGGCATGAACATTCTTTTTTTTAATTTTGTTTATTTTCTTGAGAGAAAGGGTGAGAGAGAGAGCATGTGAGAGAGAGAGAGAGTGAGCACACAAGCAGGAGGGAAGGGCAGAAGGAGAAGCTGACTGAGCAGGGAACCTGATGCAGGACTTGATCCCAGGACCCTGGGATCATTACCCAAGCTGAAGGCAAGCACTTAACTGACTGAGTCACCCGGGCACCCCTGGCATGAGCATTCTTTAAGCTCCACAGATGAATATCAACTAAAATTAGTAGCACTTCAAACCTACCATTGGATATTCTTTATGGATTTGTCAAAGATTAGTTGAGCATAAAGTTGCAGGTCCATTTCTGGGGTCTCTAATCTGTTCCCCTGAACTATGTGTCTGCTTTTGTGCCAGTACCATGTTGTCTTGATAATCACAGCTCTGTAATATAGCTTGAGGTCAGGCATTGTGATATCCCCAGCTTTGGTTTTCTTTCTTAACAATCCCCTGGTGATTCGGGGTCTTTTCTGGTTCCATACAAATTTTAGGATTGTTTGTTTCAGCTCTGTGAAAAATGTCGATGTTATTTTGATAGGGATTGCATTGACAGTGTAGATTGCTCTGGGCAGCATAGACATTTTCACAATGTTTGTTCTTCTAATCCATGAGCATGGAATGTTTTTCTATCTCTTTGTGTCTTCCTCAATTTCTTTCATAAGTGTTCTGAAATTTCTAGAGCACAGATCCTTTACCTCTTTGGTTAGGTTTATTCCTAGGTATCTTATGGTTTTGGGTGCTATTCTAAATGGAATCGATTCCTTAATTTCTCTTCAGTCACATTGTTAGTGTATACAAATGCAACAGATCTCTGTGCATTGATTTTATATCCTGCCACGTTGCTGAATTGCTGTATGAGATCAATTAATTTGGGGGTGAAGTTAAACCTACCATTGAAGTTGGTTTGAACAAAGTTCTAAATGGCTTGTATTTTCTTCCAATATAAAGTATTTTTCAGACAGTTGTTCAGCCATTTAATTTGTTTCTTATGTGAAGTAGGATAAAGATAGCCACTTCTTTTCCAGAATTCAGAAATCCTGCCTTTCAAGCTTAATAAATATTCGCAGTCCAAGTTCTTAATGAATTAAAATCCAGTTGCTGTTTCACATCACTTTGTGGAGCAGATGACTTCTTGAAGGCTACAAACTAAAATTCTGTAAATTACATTTTATATTATGATTTCTTTTAATTGTGTTTTGGAGAGTCATGTTTAAAAAAAAAGTGGCAACAGAAAAAATAAAAGTCATAATTAAAACAACGATGTTAATTAAATATTTTATGGTGGTAGTTTTTATTTTTTTAATTTTTAAAAAACATTTAAAAAGATTTTATTTGTTTATTTATTTGACATAGAGAGAGAGACAGCCAGTGAGAGAGGGAACACAAGCAGGGGGAGTGGGAGAGGAAGAAGCAGGCTCCCAGTGGAGGAGCCTGTTGTGGGGCTCGATCCCAGGACTCTGGGATCACACCCTGAGCCGAAGGCAGATGCTTAATTACTGAGCCACCCAGGCACCCCTGGCGGTAGTTTTTAAATTTTTATTTATTCATTTTTTAAATTCCACTATTATGATGAGGACTGAGTAATGTTTAGAATTGTTCAATCACTAAATTGTACACCTGAAACTAATATAACACTGTACGTTAACTATATTAGATTTAAAATTTTTAAAATTAAGAAATAAAATTGAATAAAGGTACAGAACAGAAAAAACAGAAGGCTGTATTAAGTTTAAAAGTGAACATAGAGGTATTTACATAAATTCAAGAGGCTAAATGTAGGAAAATATTGATGGATCAATAAAGTATTGGTTTATTTTTGTATTATGCCATAAAAACTCACTGAGACAGGTCACTAGTTAAATATATTGAAAAAAAAGTTCCCATATAATTAACATACAGTGTTATATTAGTTTCCATGTGCAATACAGTGATTCAACAATTCTAAACATTACTCAGTGCTTATCATGATAAGTGTATTCTTAATCCCCTTCACTTATTTTACCCATCCCCTCATCTATCTGTCCTTGAACAACCACCGGTTCTCTATATTTAAGAATCTGGGTCTTTCTGTTTGTTTGCTTATTTGTTTTGTTTCTTAAATTCCACCTGTAAGTGAAATAATATGGTATTTTTTTTATTCTGACTGACTTATTTTACTTAGCATTGTACTCTTTAGACCCACCGATGTCATTGCGAACAGCAGGATTTCATTCTTTTTTATGGCTGAGTAATATTCCATTGTGTATAATGTGTATACCATATCTTCTTTATCCACTCATCTATGGATGGACAGTTGGATCACTTCTTTATCTCAGCATTTGTAAATAATGCTACAATGAACCTAGGGGTGCATATATCTTTTCTAATTAGCATTTTCATTTTCTTTGGGTAAATACCCAGTGGTGGAATCACTGGATCATATGTAATTCTTTAATTTTTTGAGGAACCTCCATACTGTTTTCGGTGGTGCCTGCACCGGTTTGCATTCCCACCAACAGGGCACGAGGGTTCCTTTTCCGCCATATCCTTGTCAACACTTGCTTCTTGTGTTTTTGATTTTAGCCATTCTGACAAGTATGAAGTTTATAGAAATAGTTTTAAGGATACTTATATTAAAATAATTCACATAGTGCTAACATTAAAACTCACATGGTACCAGAAGCTGTTGTTTAACTGGATTTACCCCAAAGTGAGTTATGCTCTGAGAAATGTCTTAGACTTTATGTTTAGCTCTTATCTTTACTATATTCGAGGTAGCTAATACACTTTAAATTCCTAATCCTTGTGTTGTACACTCTGAAAAGTCACTAATACCCAGCTAAGGCTCTTAGTCTATGTCTTTAAAGACACATGCTGCATTCTGACAAGGTAGACTTCCTTCAAATTTGAATCTTCTTTATTGGTCAATATGTCTCATAGAGAATTATTGGATTATAGCATTAATCCCCAAAGCAATCTGTGATGTCTGTTACAAGTGTAACAGTTGCTTCAACTCAGTAATGCACAATAGACTCTGTCTTCTTTTTAGAAATTGAATTACATATACCAGGACTAATGGGCTTAGATACTAAAATTTCACTTACTTGATATTTAACCCAAAACAAAATTGAATCCACTTGCTAAAACATTCCTGAATAAGACTACTGCATCTTGTGGTGAGTGGTGTTTAAGATGATAGTAGTAGTTTCTTAATAAAACTTAATTTATGGACAAATATATCACCCATGTTTTATTAAGGTAATTTGCACTTGAGAGATGGAATTCAACTCTCATTTACATTTTATGAACACCGTGTTCAGTCCCAAAGATTTTCCTCAGAGCAGTCTTCATCTCCTTGTTCCTGAGGCTATATATTAGAGGATGGCAGAGGGGTGTTATCACAGAATAAAATAAGGTAATGAATTTTTGAATTTTCACTGGGTGTCCTGATCCAGGACTAACATACATCACCATAACGGAGCCATAAAGCAGGACGACAACAGCCAAATGAGAAGCACAAGTGGAGAGAGCCTTGTGTTGGCCAGCCCGTGAGGGCATCCGCAGCACAGTCAGAATCACCAGAGCATAGGAGCAAAGAATAAAGAGGAAGGTGCCAATCATGAAAATAACATTGAAAGTAGAGTAAAGGAGCTGAGTGATGGTGTCTTCAGAACAAGGCAGCGTCATCAGTGGGACAGGATCACACAAAAAATGGTTGATGGTATTTGGGTCGCAGAAGGGCAACTGTGAAATGAGAACAACTGGAGTTAGGAATAGGATGAGCCCACCCGACCATCCGAAGATGACAAGGCCGGTGTACAGCTGTTTAGTCATGATGCGTGGGTAATGTAGAGGACGACAGATGGCAAGGTACCTGTCAAAGGCCATGATGCAAAGGAAGAAGCCCTCATCACACCCAAAAGAGAAGAAGAAGTAGAACTGTGTGAAACAGCTCACAAAGGAGATCGACTTGCTTGTGGACAGGAAATTGGCCAACATATTAGGGACAGTCGTGGTGACATAATATATTTCTAGGAGAGAGAAATTGCCCAAGAATATGTACATGGGGGTGTGAAGACACCGGTCCCACAGCACAGCATAGACAATGGCCGTATTCCCCATCAGAGTCAGGATGTAGACTACTGAGAAGAGCCCAAAGTAGAGGAGCCGCATTTCTGGGCTTGAGGGAAAGCCCATGAGGATGAAGTGGCTAATGGAGTTGGTGGTTTCTGTGCTGGACACATTCTTTGGTTTGGAAGACATGGAGATGACTTGGTTATTGTACTTTAATGGAGTATGCTGGTTCTTCCTGAAAACACCAAATTTCTTTACCTTTTATTTCATAAAGTAGTAAACAGATTTTTGCTTAAGCAACAAAACTGACTTTCATGACTCAGCCCCTGAACAAAAATTATTTTTCACAGTCACAATAAAGGAAAGAAGGAAAACATGAATTGGAGACAACTTTTTCCTTTCTAAGAATGCTAGGCTAGATACTAGGAATGCCAGCTTTTGTGATTCTGGATAATTATCTCTATTAGTCTACTCTTTCACCTGTTTACCTACACTATCAATAGTACATTTCTGTGCATGTGGAGTTCTTTCAACAGTCTGAGTACTTGATTCTTTATGATTTATAACTGATTAAATAAGAAAAAATATTAAACCAGGACACTTTAAGAATCTGTCTAAATGTAGTATCGTGTCAGGACATAAACTAATATTCATTTTCACTTTCAGTTCCTCCAAGTTGCTCATGGTTTTAAAATGACAAAAAATACTTCTGTCATTCCAGGACTTTTTTTTTCTCTCTCTCTTTTTTTTTTTTTTTTTTGCTACTTTATGTATTTATACCAATGTTTAGTGTAAAAAATGTTTCCTTTCCCTTTTAGGCAACTGAATGCACTATACACTGTGAGAAAGAGTCCTATACCTTGGCCTCTAATTTGCTCTGGCTAAATATTTTGATGCATTTCTATGTGCATATGTGAACTAGATATGACCATTATGGCAGTTGACCTGAGGGAAAGCAGCTGGTCTGAGTGACTGTGACCAAGTTCATTGTGTGCTCATTCATATTCAAGTTGGCTGCAAGAAAAATGGAAAAATAGTTTTATGTTTCTGTGAGGATTTTCATAGCTTTTTTTCCCCCCACAGACTTTTCCCACATGTTCCTTTTTCTCTCTTTTAGGCAGACCTTTGGTATCACTAAGCCCCATCTAGGCCTTTCCTGTCTGGGCATATCTGAAACAAGCAGCTTCTCACTTCTCTTTTTCTTGGGCTACTTCCATCTGAAGTAGTTGTTATTAAATCAAAACTCAGTTCTCCTGTTTCTTTGGTACCTTACTCTGACCTTTTACATTAAGCAAAGTAATTCATTCAAAAATACTTATTAAAATTCTTATTAAAGATACTTATTAAAATTCTCTTATTAAAGATACTTATTAAAATTCTTATTAAAAATACTTATTAAAATTCTCTACTGTGTTAAGTGGTCTTTTAAGTGCTAGAGAAACAGATGTGGATATGACAGATCTTGCATTAATAGAGCACTTATTTTTTCCCCACTCTTGGAAATCTTTTTGAATTTTATAAGGAATATTTAATAAATCGAAGAAGCTTTTTCAAGGTGGAAATCCAAGACTCTCAGTGAAGGAAATCCTGGACCTATTTGTGTAAAGGTCAGACCATATAGATGGCTGACTCTTTTATTTGACCATTATAATGGCATCTAGATGGGAAGGACTACTATTTATAGATTCTCATTGCCCTGAGATTGTATATACAGTTGTAGTAAGTCAGGTGAGCCAAATCCTTGACTCTGTGAGTTTTCTAAAAACAGTTTATATTAATGTTTTTAAAGAAAGAATAAACTCGTTCACACAGGGCTCTTGAGAAATCATGTCCTCTAATAACCTTATTGAAAGTTTAAAAAAATTTATTGAACTATACTTGTTATATGTCAGGTGTACAACATAGTGATTTGACAATTTTATATGTATTGCAATGCTCGCCATGATAAGTGTAGTTTTCATGTTACTGAACATGTTTTTACAACATTATTGACTATATCTCCTATGTTATACTTTTCTATATTCCAATGGATTGTCCTGTCCTTTAGACATTCCTGTGGTCCTATTTACTCAGGACACTAGTGTGAGCCATATCAGTTAAATTATTTTATTTACAGAACAGTCATTAACAAAGGATTTGTTTCAAATCATTATTGATACTTACCCTTCTTGTTTTAAAATATTTCCTAGGGATAATAATTGTCCAATGCCAGAGTTTAGGGTACATCCTGTATGTACAACAAAAATAACAATAAAAACACAATATGCTGAAATCTTGTGTTACTTCAAAAAGAACCCACATTAAACCAGTGCTCATTAATATAACGAAACTGAAAAGTAACATTTGGGCTTGGGAAAGAAGATATCTCTGGAAAGAGAGATTTGCTGTATTTACTCACCAAGCAACAAAAATCATCAAAATAAATCCTTCTCCAGCGATTTGTCAGTTAATATACATCTTCACTTGAAATCCTAAGCTTCTTTGTATAGGTCTTTTATTTATCTTTCAGAGTGAAATACAAACTGAGTAAGAAATATTCTCCAGAACTCAGAGAAACAAGGAAATTGATATTTTTAGGCTTTATTTTTTTGTCAGCATTTCATTCTAATGAAATATTTTCATTGTTTCAAAGATAAGACACTTCCTGTAAAATAATTTTTGCAAAAAATTCGAGCACATGTGGCCCACATGTTATACAGTTTCCACTTACTCTTTGGAGGAATGCTGAGAAGAGGTTTAGAGCCCAGACATAAAATATTACTCCATAGAGCAACAGGTACATGAAGGACTCCTGAGAAATTGGATGATCCAGTTTGTAATCTCTCAGGGATTTCAAAGGGCGAACCTTACAAGGTATTTCATCTCTAGCTTCAAAGTGCAAGTTTCTGATTGAAATGAAAGCCCAGATGAAGGGGTTAGCGATGTCTATTTCTTTGCATCATGAACTCTCAGGATTTGGGATTTATCCTCTTGATGATTTGATAGTATTTGTTCAAAAGAGGAGATAATTTTTGAATTTTCACTTACTTATAATCAAGCACCAAGTCTTAGTATTCCACAAGAAATAATGAAGATATAGAAGTTAATTCTATCTTTTCTTCCTTCTCTGGTATCCATGTATTGTTGAAGGTTTTGGGGGACTAATTAAGTCGTAATAAGGATGGTCATAATAGCTACAATAGGAAGCTCTATCGTTGGATTCCCTTTATCTACTTTGAAGAAGAAACCATTCTTTGATCATCAAATATCTGTACTTGAGGTAGTTTGTTAGAGATTTCTTGGGTCTATTTTATGTACAGCAGAAAGAATTGGCAGCTTAAAATCATAGAAACAAAGGGTAGAATGGTGATTGTCAGGGACTGGGGGTGAAGGAAATGGGGAGATGTTTGTCAAAGGGTACAAACTTCCAGCTATAAGATGAATAAGTTCTAATGTACGGTATAGTGATTATAGTTAACAACTATGTATTATATACTTGAAAGGCACTAAGAAAGTAGATTTTAAATGTTCTCACCACCACCACCACCAAAAAAAAAAAAAGTAATTATATAAGGCAATGGAAGTGTTAACCTTATTGTGGTAATCATTTCACAATATACAAATGTATTAAATCATCATGTTATAATGTTATATATAGATTTACACAATGTTATATGTCAATAATATCTCAGTAAGGCTGGGAAGAATTGGCATCTCAAGAAATTTAATTGGCATACTGTTATTTCACAAATATCTATTGAATACTTACCATGTACCAGTCAATATTTAATGTCCCAGGGATATTGTATGAAACAACCTTACAACTCCTGTCTTCACAGTACATATATTCTTTTGGAGGGAGAAAAAAAATAAATAACATAAATAAGATAATTGTATTATTAGAAAATATGAATAAAAAATAGAGTAAGGAGTGAGGAGAGAATGTTAGAATGGCAGGATTTCATGACTTTAACTAGGGTGGTAAGGCAATTCTCATAGAGAAGATAACATTTAAACAATGTCTTGAAGTGAGAGAACAAACTGTATGGTTATCTGGGGGTATTGCATTTCAGGCAAAAAGAATAGTCAGTCATAGGAACCAAAGGCAGAAGAAAGGGTAATATGTTGGAGAAAGAGCAAAGAGGCCAGCGTGGCAGTGGGAAAAGTAATAGGACAAGGCGGTAGAGAGATAACAGGGTGAAGACGGAAGCTCTAGGGACTTACAGGCTATTGTAGACATCAGCTTTCACTGTTTAGAAAGGATCAGTGAGGGAATTTAAGCAGAGAATAAAGTTATCTGGCTTGAGGTTGTTTTTTTTTTTAATTTTAAAACATGGTCCCTAAAAATATGCATACTGTAATTATACAGCTCACTGAATTACTAAAAGAACATACTTCCACTTCACCACCACCTGAGTAAATATCATTACCTTGACTCTCAGAAGCGTCATTGTCACCTTCCCTGGTAGTACTTCTTTCTCCAGAGTTACCTCTGTCTCTACTTTAAGTAACATCAATTTACCTGTAATGGGGATTTGGGACGTTCTTTCTTTTTTTTTTTTTTTTTTCTTTTTTTTTTTTAAGATTTTTATTTATTTGACAGAGATAGAGACAGCCAGCGAGAGAGGGAACACAGCAGGTGGAGTGGGAGAGGAAGAAGCAGGCTCATAGTGGAAGAGCCTGATGTGGGGCTCGATCCCATAACGCCGGGATCACGCCCTGAGCCGAAGGCAGGCGCTTAACCGCTGTGCCACCCAGGCGCCCCTGGGACGTTCTTTCTTGATGATTTGACAGTATTTGTTCAAAAGAGGAGATAGTTTTCAAAATTTCACTAATAATCAAACACCAAGTTTTCAATTTGCCTGATTTTGAAATGTACATAAATAAATCATACAGCATCTGTTTTGTGTCTGGAAACTCTTACTCATAATTAAATTTCTGAGATTTATCGGTGATCTTTCATATAAATGTAGTACATTTATTTTTATTACTACATATTATTCCTTTGTATGAATGTACCACATCTCCACCTTACTGTTTTGGGGACATTTGGGTTGTTTCCAGTTTGGGGGAACTATGAGTAATGCTGCAATGAAGTACTCTACATATCTCTTGGCGAATGCTTACAAGAATTTATGTTGTGTATGTATAAGATTGCTGGATTCCAGGGAATGCATAAATTCAACTATAACAGATAATGTCAAAGAGTATTCCAAAATGGTTAATCAAATGGATAGTCTCATGAGTAGTCTATGATAATCCTCACTATTCTGTGTTTTTGTTTTAGTTTTTGTGTTTTTTTTATTATATTATGTTAGTCACCATACAGTACATCCCTGGTTTCTGATGTAAAGTTCTATGATTCATTAGTTGTGTATAACACCCAGTGCACCATGCAATACATGCCCTCCTTACTACCCATCACCAATCTATCCCATTCCCCCACCTCCCTCCCCTCTGAAGCCTTCAGTTTGTTTCTCAGAGTCCATAGTCTCTCATGCTTCATGTTTTTTGTTTTGTTTTGTATTTGTCCTTGGTTATGTCAGTTTTTTGGGAAAAAAAAACATTTAGGAAAACACATCCTGTGTTATTTCCTTTTTAAAATAATGACTTTTCAAGAGGCTTGCTCATTTTTAAATTATTGGGAATTTTAAAGGTTTTAAAAATATATTCTGGGGGAACCTGAGTGGCTCAGTCAGTTAGGTGTTGGACTTTGATTTTGGGTCAGGTCATGATCTCAGGGTTGTGAGATCTAGCCCTGCATCCGGGCTTTATGCTTAGTGGGGAGTCTGCAAGAAAGTTTGTCTCTCCCTCTTCCTCTGCCCCGCCACCCCCCCCCAGTGTGTGCTCTGTCTCTCTCTCTCTTAAAATAAAATATATATATATAATATTATGTATAATGTGTATTTTATATATATATTGAAAACAAGCCTTCAATCAGTTATATATATTCCAAATACTTTCTCCTGTTTAATAAGCTTCTTTTTTCAGTCTCATAATTGCTTTTTAATGAGAAGTTTTTTCTTCTAAATTTGAATTTCAGCGTAGTTAACATATAGTGTCACATTCGTTTCAGGTGTACAATATAGTGATTCAGCAATTCCATGTATCACCTATTTCACCCATCCCCCATTTATCTCCCCTCTGATAACCATCTGTTTTTCTCTACAGTTAAGATTTTGTGTTTTGGTTTGTGTCTCTTTTCTTCCCCTCACCCTTTGCTTGTTTTGTTTCTTAAATTCCACATATGAGTGAAATTATATGGTATTTGTCTTTCTCTGGCTTATTAATGAACAGAAATTCTTCATTTTAATGTGTCTAATTTATCAATCAAGTTTCTTTATGGCTAATTCTTTTTGCTTATTTCAAAGTTATGAAAATATTCCATTTTTTAGAAGTGTTGGTGCCTTACTTTCAAATTTAAAAACTGCAATTATCCTGGTCATAATTTCTGTGTATGGTGTGACAATAGGTAAAATTTCATTTTTCCACATGAAAATCCACTTGACTTAGACATTTTTTAATTAAACCTATATTCTACACCTGCTGTGTAGTCCTATTTTTATCATAAATTAAGTGTCCATGTATGCATGGGTTGGTTTCCGGATTCTCAATGAATTTTGTCTGTCTCCTTGTACCTATTGTACCAGTACACGTTCTCTTAATTATTGTAGCTTTATAATAAGTTTTGATATCAAGTGAGATAAGTCCTCCCAATTTATTTCTCCTCAAACTCTTCTTGATAGTCTTTGCCCAATGACTTTCCACATAAATTTAGAATCCTCTCATAAATTTGCACAGAAATTATTGCTGGAATTCTGATTGGGATTGCTTCTAATGGGGACATTGATTGTCATCTACAGAATAATTATTCTTATAATCCATGGACTTGGCATATCTTCCTATTAATTTATATCTTCTTGAATTTCTTCCAACAAGTTTTCTGTACAGAAGGCTTCTCAAATATATTTGTTTTCCTTTTTTCCCACTGAGCTCCTCTCTTCATTGTTTGCCATTGTTATAATACAGAGAGATGGGCTGGGGGGCAAATCGTAACATGGAAATTTGTAGCCAATTGTAAGGATATTTGTGAAGTTTGCGGCTTGTTGACCTCATTCCAACTTGGCAGTTTGAGGTCAATTTCTTACCTCCTCCCCCTCTTTTCCAGTTGGGGATCCCTTTACCAAATGAAGCAGTAAAGTCAGAGCACTTGGCAGGTCCAAGTTGCTTCCAAGGCTGTCTTGCTATCCTAAATCCCCAGAGTTTCTGGGTCCTTTGGTCCCCCTCTTCTGGTTCCTCTTTATTTGCCTGGAGTCTTCTCACTCTGTTTGTCCTCCCGTTTTGTTGAGAAATAATTGACATACATCACTGTATAAGTTTAAGGTGTGCAGCATGATGGTTTGATTTACATGTGTTGTGAAATAATTACCACTATAAGTTAACTTAACCTCCATCCTCTCGCATAGATACAATGAAAAGAAAAGAGAAAATTTCTCCTAAATGACAACTCTTAGAATCTATTCTCTTAGCAACTTTAAATCTCTAAGGTCTGTGAGTAGTTTGCACTTCATTATTTCTCCAAACCAGGGCTCACTATTTAGCACATAGGAGACACTCAGTAAATGTTTGGGAGATGAGTATATTAAAAAATGAGTGCAGGAATATTTCAAAGGAGAAGAAGAAAATGGTGGGAAAGAGAAAATACATCATTCAGATATCATATGGTATCTGAATAATAGACACTGACAATTAGGTTTCAGCACCTTTGAATGTGTTTGGGATGGGAAAATAGTGTACATTTTGTCAGTAGTAAGTTCATGGCTTCAGGAGTTTCTATAAGAATAATGTGAACATTATCTCCTCCAGTGCCGTCCATGTTGCAGCAAATGTTGAGACATCGTTCTTTTTGATAGCTGAGTAAAATTCCATTGTATATATGGACCACATCTTCTTAATCCAGTCATCTGTTGAAGGACATCTCAGCTCCTTCCACGATTTAGCTATTGTGGACAATGCTGCTATGAACATTGGGGTGCATATGGCCCTTCTCTTCACTACATCTGTATTTTTGGGGTAAATACCCAGGAGTGCAATTGCTGGATCATAGGGTAACTCAATTTTTAACTTTTTAAGGGACCTCCACACTGTTTTCCAGAGTGGCTGTACCAACGTGCATTAGAGATTATGCTAAGTGAAATAAGTCAAGCAGAGAAAGACAATTATCATAAGGTTTCTCTCATCTATGGAACATAAGAACTAGGAAGATTGGTAGGAGAAGAAAGGGATAAAGAAAGGGGGGGTAATCAGAAAGCGGAATGAAGCATGAGAGACTATGGACTCTGAGAAACAAACTGAGGGCCTCAGGGGGAGGGGGTGGGGGAATGGGATAGACTGGTGATGGGTAGTAAGGAGGGCACGTATTGCATGGTGCACTGGGTGTTATACGCAACTAATGAATCATGGAACTTTACATCAAAAACCAGGGATGTACTGTATGGTGACTAACATAATATAATAAATAATATTATAATAAAAAAAGAAGATAACCAAAATTATTCACCCATTCATAAAAAGAAAGAAAGAAAAAAAAAGAATAATGTGAAAAGAATTTGGTTTCCAGGGTGGGATGTGGTTTCAATATTGATAATACCATTCTCTGGGGCCTAAGATCTTAAAGACGATCTAAGGCACATTTTGTTGGGGGATGAAATTCAAGAGGAAATTCAGAAAAAAATTCCTGGATATATTGATAGGGAGGCCTGGAAGGATATGGGGAAAACTAAAGACACAACTATTTTTTTAATTATTATTATTTTTAAAGATTTTATTTATTTATTTGACATAGAGTGAGAACGAGTGAGTGAGAGAGAGTATGAGCAGGGGCTGGGGGAGGTAGGGTGGGGGGCCTGAGGGAGAGGGAGAAGCAGGCTCTCCACTGAGCAGGGAGCCCAATGCAGGGCCAATCCCAGGACTCTGAGATCATGACTGAGCATAAGGCAGCTGTTTAACTGACTGAGCCACCCAGGTGCCCCAAAAGACACAACTATCAAAGAAATTAAACTTGTCAAAATACATAGATCAGGTCATTTTCCCACACACAGGGCTGATAATTAGAACTCTGGGAAGGAAATCATTTTAGGGAGACAACCTTGAAGACCTGAGACTCACCTGCCTAAATCTCTCCTAAAATATCTTTTAGTGTGCTCTCATCCTAGAAATAAAAGTATTTTTCTTATCATTTTAAGTTATATACCACTGTAGGACATTTGCTTTTTGACTTGTTACTAGACATACACACTGTGCTAGGAAATTATATACAATTAAAATGACTATTTTAGAAAATCTAAGAAAAATTGGCAAATATGAAATAATATAGAAAAAATTAAAAATACTATTAATGACACTACTAGTCCTTTAATGGGTCATATAAAAATAATACTTTGTCGCATTTCCCCACTTTTCCCATTCCTAAGTTATTTCTAATCATTTTATAGCAATTTTTTGCATGTCTTCATAAAATTTTAATCTTTTTTTTTATTTTATTGAAGTATAGTTGATACACAATGTTACATTAGTTTCAGGTGTACAACATAGTGATTCAACTTCTCTGCTCACCACAGTGTAGCTACCATCAGTTACCATACAGTGTTATTGCATTTCTATTGGCTATATTCCCTATGCTGTAAGTTGTATCCCTGTGACTTATTCACTCCATAATTAGAAATCTGTATCTCTCACTTGCCTTTACCCGTTTTGCATGCCCCCTTACTGCTTTTTCATTTGGCAAGTGGAACTGTGGGATCTTTGGTATTTCTATTTTTAATTTTTTGAGGAACTTTCATAGTTTTCCATAGCAGTTATACCAATTACATTCCCACCAACAGTGTTCAAGGGTTCTTTTTCCCCTTCATCTTTGCCAACACTTGTTATTTCTTGTCTGTTTGATGCTAGCCATTCTGCCAGATGTAGGGTGATATAACTCCTTGTAGTTTTGATCTGCGTTTCCCTGATGATGAGTGATGTTGAGCATCTTTTCATGTGTCTTTTGGCCATCTGTATGTCTTCTTTGAAAAATATCTATTCAGGTCCTCTGCTCATTTTTAAATCAGATTGGATGTGTGTGTGTGTGTGTGTGTGTGTGTGTGTGTGTGCGTGCTGAGTTCTATAAGTTCTTTATATATTTTGGATACTAACCCCTTATTGGATATATCATTCACAAATATTTTCTCCCATTCACTAGGATGCCTTTTAGCTTTGCTGATGGTTTCCTTTGCTGTGCATAAGTTTTTTTGTTTTGGTATAGACCCAATAGTTTATTTTTGCTTTCATTTCCCTTGCCTGTGGAGCTCTATCTAGAAAAAAATGTCGCTAGGTCTGATGTGAAACAAATTACTATCTATGTTTTCTTCTAGGAGTTTTATGATTTCAGGTCTCACATTTAAGTCTTTAATCCATCTTGAGTTTATTTTTTGTGTATAAGAAAGTGGTCCAGTTTTGTTCTTTTGCATGTAGCTGTCCAGTTTTCCCAGCACCATTTGTTGAAGAACAACCATACTATTTTATTTCTTTTTTAATACTATCTTATTTCTACCCTCAGACTTATACACACTATCCTCTCTGCATGGTTAGTTTTCATTCCACACAGACAGAAAAATTCTTTAAAAATCATAAAGCACTTAAAAATCAATTATTATTATTTCATTAAGGTTTTTCCAGGTAATCATATTTCCAGGTCTCATCTCTGTTTCAGTACATTTATTCTTTTGTATTGAATGGTACTAAGATAAGGAATACAGTAAGTTATAAGAACGTAAAACAACCCAAAGAGCAAGCAGTTAGAAAAAAACCTATTTTCACAAAATGCTATTTAAGAGTTAGATTTGCTGAGAAGAAATTTTTTGACGAGCCCAGTTTGAGGAACAATCCAAAACTGCAAAGGGCCTACATATAGAAAACAAGTATTCTGAATGAGAAAGGAAAAGATGTTCTGGTTTTTCTGGTGGGTGATGGGAAGAGCATGAGGAAAGAAGAGAAAGAGGCAGAACAGGTATAATATGAAAGATAGGCTGCATGTTCTAGCACAGTGGCCGTTCCTATGACTTTACCTAACCCCAACCTGTAGTCAGGTTAATAAACGCACACAAAACTGGAATTACTTCGTTTTTGGATAAAATGTTGAAGGGGTGAGTCTCACATTCAGACTGATAAGATCAAAACAAGATAGGGGGTAGATTCAGGGGTGGGAGAAAGGAAGCACACATGAACATGTTTATACGGTATATATGTAGGGAAATAGTGGTGGGTATCTAAGGCATGTGATCCCTGAGAAACTGGGTATCAGAGACAAAGTTACCTATATCTGTAAAAGATAGAAGCTGACCAGGTGACATCTGGGTTATATTTGATTTTCTCCAAAGAGTCCTGATAATGTTTCACATTTTCCTGTTTGCATGCAAGACACACAAGAATATTAATACAATAAAGCCTAGTACACACGATTGATGCAAGTTCTTGTAAGATCTTATTTGCTATTTGCTTCATTGAGATGCATTTCTAAAAATATTCCAGGGAATATGGGAGACATATTTGCCTCTCAAATTTACTTAAGACCATTAACTTCCTATAATTTTATATCACTATGTGTCCTACACATATATGGATTCTAGTTCTTGAGAGGTTGTCTTTGACCAAATCTCATCATCCTAAACAGTTTTCTCAGGGCCTTCTTCATCTCCTTATTCCGGAGACTGTAGATGAAGGGATTGAAAAATGGAGTCATCACAGAATAAAATAAAGTCACAATTTTTTGGGTCCCTGCTGGATTGCCTGCCGTTGGGCTCACGTACATCACCATGATAGAACCATAGAACAGGGACACTACAGCAAGATGGGAGCCACACGTGGAGAAGGCCTTCTGCCGGCCTTCTGCTGAGGGTACCCTCAGCACAGCTCTGATCACCAGAGTATAGGAGCTGGTAATGAAGAGGAAGGTGGAGAAAATGAGGACTGAGTTAAAGATGGCACAGATGATCTCAGTAGCAGGAGCTGGCACACAGGACAGCTTCATAAGGGGCCCTGGGTCACATAAAAAATGATCAATTGTATTGGGACCACAAAAAGGAAGTTGGGAGATCAGGTAAACTGGGAGGAGAAAACAAGAAAAGCCACACACCCAGCACCCAGCTCCTATTCTGATGCAGTGCTGAACAGTCATGGCAGTGGGGTAGTGCAGGGGCCTGCAGATAGCAAGGTACCTGTCAAAGGCCATGGCAGACAAGAAGAAGGTCTCAGTGGTGCCCATGGAGAAGAAGAAGTAGAACTGGAGGAAGCAGCCATAGAAGGAGATGGTGCTGATCTCAGAGAGCAAGTTGGCGAGCATATTGGGGACAGTAGAAGTGACATACCACATCTCCAGGAAGGCAAAATTGGCCAGCAGGATGTACATGGGGGCATGGAGATGGGTGTCCCACCACACTGCAGAGATAATGCACAGGTTTCCAGTTAGTGTCAGGACATAGACTGCAAAGAAGAATGAGAAGAGGAGGATCTGAATCTTCCAGGAACAAGGGAATCCAAGAAGAATGAATTCACTCACAGGGTCAGAGTGGTTATTTTCAACTGGGTTTTTCATTTTTTTCCCCTTCAAACTGCAATAATAAGATATCACCATGTTACAAATGACTACATCTTAAGATGTTCTCCAATCTTCTTTACAATTCAATTGGCAGCACGGTTTTAGATTACTTAAAGATATTTAGCACTACTTGCCCCGGTGATATTGGGAGGAAATAAGGAACTTGGGGGGGTGCGTGCTTGTTACAGCTTACCATCATGATTGCCATGGCCATCATGGGCCGTTAAGCCCCTGCTTTTTTGTGTGTGTGTCCTCAGCACTACATAAAATGAAGATAGATGCTTCTTGTCATTCAGAGGCTTTCAACCAAGTCCAGGAACGTCAACTTTAAATCAACTGTTGCTTATAGCAAGGCCACTTTGACATTTGTGTGCCCTCTTATTTTTAAAGATCTCCTGAAATCACACAATTTGCAATATTACTTTCTCTCAGGGTTTAGTGACATAGGCACAATTCTTCAAAGCATTCTTTATTTTTAACTCGGTTCCCTTTGCAGTTAAAAATTTGTTGCGGAAGAGGAGTAAGCTGCTTGTTCTGTCACCTTGAATAAACATTTTAAGTGAAATTGGTATGAATGAATAAGGCTTATTTTTTTGACTTTTATTTTTTTAAAGATTTTATTTGTTTGAGAGATAGTGAAAGTGAGAGAGATCACAGACTCCCCACTGACCAGGGAGCCCAACGCAGGGCTTGATCCCAAGACCCTGGGATCATGACCTGAGCTGAAGGCAGATGCTTAACCAACTGAGCCACCCAGGTGCCCCTGAATGAGTGAGGTTTAGAGTAAAGACTAATGTTCTCTTTTAACTGAGATTTACCCTAACTAGAGTACTCAGGCTTCAGTCCTCATTTGAAATTTATCACATGCAGGGAAAGTACCTCATGATGGTATTCTATATATATTTTGTCATGTAAAGTAAAAATAACTACAGTGTTATGTCACTAAAAGCATTCTGAGATTTGAATTATATTAGTTGGAGATCTGTGCATAGACTAGTCATTCTCATTTCTCTCTGTATATTATCACAGGCTTCTGTGTCAGAGTTTCTCCTGGTTGACTTGATCTGTACATGTTTTCCGCTCCCCGCTCCCTGCACCAGACCTAATCCTTGATATTTTTCCTTCTCCAACGATCCTCTCTCTGTAAGTGACCTGCCAGTTAGCCCCTTGATAAAAAAACCAACCATCTATGTAAGATGAAGCCATATTTTTCCTCTCCCTAGCTATGAAGTCTCTTCTGCAACCTGGATTTATCCACCCAATTTCTTTCTCAATATCTCCATTTGATATCTAATGGAACATGCCTATGATTAAACTCTTTTTGATTCTTCTCCCCTCAAACTGGCCGACCCTTCCTTCACTGCCATATCACAAATGGCACCACCATTCACTCAGCTGCTCAGGCTATTCACTTTGGCCACATCCTCACCACTCCTCTCAATACTCTACATCAACAAGCGCTCTGGGCCTCATGTTCAAAACATTCAGAATCTGAACAGTTTTTAGCATTCCTATCAGCTTCCACCCTGGTGCATGCTACCATGAAATTCTCATTTTGACTACTACAAAACCCTCTTAAATTGCCTGTTTCCATTTTTATATGCCTAGAGACTGTTACCCACATAGTAGCTAGACGACAGTTTTTAGAAAAATTGACCATATCAACTACTTGCTTTCAATCTTTTAAATACACGTAAAACCCCCCAGTTCCTTACCATAGCTAGGAAGGCCAATGAGGCCTTCCTCCATGTCCTCATTTCCTACCACTCTTCCCCCTGCTGGCCCACTCCAGCTGTGCTGATCCTTGACTATGCCAGGGGTGGCCCAT
This sequence comes from Ursus arctos, assembly GCF_023065955.2. NCBI lineage: Eukaryota > Metazoa > Chordata > Mammalia > Carnivora > Ursidae > Ursus > Ursus arctos. The sequence continues at coordinate 1,454,086 of NW_026623056.1, read as the reverse complement.
ATCCAGGCCTGGAACATCCCTCTCTCTGTCCCTCTCTCCACCTGGCCAGTATTCACGTGCTTTAATCTGTTACTTCATTCAGATTTCTGGTAAAAATCAGAAACTCACAGAGGCCTTCCCTACTTTAGCCCATCTTTGCTATTCTGTTTCCCAGTCCCACTTGAGTTTTCTTCAAAGTGCCTATCACTACCTGGCATTGTATTATCTACTTAGTGTGTATTTTCTGTCTCAACAGTATGAATGTAAGAGGAAGACATTATTTTGCTTACCAATGTATTCCTAGAATCCAGGACACTCTCTGGTATTTTATAGGTGCTTATTAAATATTTACTGTCTCAATTAATGAACATGGCCTAATACTAACCAATTAGGAAAATACTTGCTTGTAGCCAGAGGAAAAAGCTTTTAAAAAAAATGCAAAGTCTGGAAACTCTACTTTGCTAAAAACAAAAGCAGGGCAACAGAGATTTTGCTTGTTACGGGGATACACCATCAGTCCAAGGAAACAGGAGCCTGCTCAAGACAACCCCGTTTGACTCATTTCATCTTTCGTTATGTCTCTTTCATCCACGCTGCTTTGCGCCATGAGCTTTCTCCCTGCTGCTAGGCTATAATCTGCTCTAAGCCTGTGTGTGTGCTGGATGCGCACACTGTTTCTTGCTGTCTTCTCTGTTTCTCATTGTCCATATCTTTATTTTTATTAAATGGCTTTTGTAATTGTTCCCTCTCATTTTTAAATAGGTAAGTGAACTGCTTTAGGTTATTCCCTCTTGAAGAAAATGTGTTTCTAGTCCATAACTGACATTTTTTCTCTATGTAGTCAGTCAGTGTCCTTTATGGAACAGTGTCCCTCTCTTACTGCCTGATGTTTTCTTCTGCCCCATAGTCAGGGTCAGGATATCTGGTGCATGTGACTGAGTAAATAATACGGTATAGAATGGAGTTGTCATTCCATGGTTTATTCTTGGCCCATGTGGTTTGTGGTGCAGCTGACATCTCAGTTTAAGTAAAATACTGTTATTTTTACTAGATATATTTATTAGTATATTTATAAATAAACCACGTATAACAACATTTATTTAGAACAGTTCTGATGCAGGAGACTCTGTTATATAGTTGAGAGAGTAACCAATTTCCATTAGGAGGAAGCTAGTTTAAATTACATTTTCATATGGAAAAAATACAACAAAGGGTTAGAGGAAAGTGAAAAGGACATTACCAAAACAATCTGAGCTGTACCTTACCTAAAGCTGTTATGGAGGCTTATAGAATCGAATAGAGGGCAGACATTCAAATGTCGGTTTCTCTCTCCTGGAGTCGGCCTCCGTCTCCTTGTTCTCTCATTTCAGCAGGGGAATGCTAAACACAGGGGTGCTCCAATATACGTTTCTTTTCAGGCTTCTGACAGGGGATGAGTGTTGGAAGGTAGTATTATCAAGGATAGCAATTATTTGAAGCCCATACAATGACGATATTGACCTTTTCAGGAAGGTTACATGAAGTTATAAAGGGTGCCGTGGTCTCTCCTGATTTGGGAACAACTGATTACAGCCCTGCCTCTAAAGGAGGGTATGTAGCAAACACATTCTGAATCATGATCTTTCTGTTCTTGAGAGTCCATCTTGGAAGTGTGGTGACCAGAGCACTCTGTGTGTGCACTCAGGCCTTACTGCTGAGCTCCAGTCCCTTGTATACTTTTTAATAAACATGCCAAGGTTGGCTTCTGACCCTCCTGGATTACCTGACTTTTCCCAGTGGCCTCATCTAGGAATAACAATGAGAAAGTTTTGGCTAGATCTCAGAATGTATTTCTTTAACTGAGGCCTAAATTGGTCCAACCTCTAGGGGAAAAGGGAAAGATGGTGAAGCCTGGATCTAAGCTGAAGAATAAATAAGTTGGTCTTGAGCCTTGGATCAGAATGTTAAATATAACCAGAAGCATCTGCATATATTTTTATAGTAATGAAGCTGTGTTTTCCCACAAAAGAGACGACATTGGATTTAGGAATGAAAATGTAAGAGCAAAGCATTCTACAAAGCCAAAGGATATAGAGTTCAGTTATAGTAGAGAATTTACAAAACCCTTCTAATGCTGTTCCATCTGTTTTTTTTTTTCTACAATTGAATACATATATCCCCCCAAGCATGCTGCGGTAATTCTGGGATTTTTAGATCAGTAACAACTGTTCCATTATTACTTGACTATAAAGTGTTGGTCTACTTGTTTTGTGAATTTGTCCTTTTCTTCTTACTTCAGCCTGCGTAAAGTAAATTAAATATTTATATCAACATTATAATTACTACAACTAATATTGTGACTTTAGAATGTATAACGGAGGTAATGCTCTAATATTGTTTGACTCTACACACATTGGATAAGAGTCCTTAATAAATTCTGGATCCCATAATTTAAGAAGCAAATGGGCAAATGACAGTGATTTTGGAGGAAAGCAATTTAGAAAGGCTTGAAAGTAAAGTGGGTAAAGTGGGTAAAGTGGAAGGAACTTGCATATTTAAACTGGAAGACAGAAGACTCTATCAGAAAAAAGGGAAGGTGATCATTTAACAGAACAATTCAATTTGTCCCTTTTGTCTCCAAAGTACAGAATTAAAAATAACAGTTAAAAGTTATAGGGAGTTACATTATAATTCAATATGGAGAATAGCTTTTTAACAGAGAAACCTGTCCAGTGATGGAACACACTACTTCTGAAGACTACTTTCCATCATGGGTTTTGTCAGAAGTAGGCTGGGAAAGTGGTAGAAGGGATTTAAGTAAGCATCAGAAGCAATTCTTTTTTCAATCCTGAAACTCCATGATATGCATTTAAGGTATGTCAAGGGAAAAAGATCACAACTTACGCAGGTAACCTCAATGACATAAAAAAAAAAGTGTAATGGGAAATACTAAAGTTAGTGAGAACTTGAGGTTTTCATTAACACTGATAAATATGAATAGTATTTTCTAAAGGTCATAAGCTGACAATAGACAAAGTGGTGAAAAGGGAATTCTAGACTATGTTGTGGTCAGTAAGATCCCAGAGTTATGTCATGGGACTACAAATAGTCCAATTCTATTAATTGAAGAAATTGTTATTTTCTTCCTGAAAAATGTGTGTAGGATTCTCTTGCTCTCTGAGCCAAAATCTGAACTGCTCTTTAGTTTGGCCAAAGGCAGTTCTGTAAGAATTGTGTAGGGGGCTTCCAGGGATTTTGAGGAAAAGGATAGGACCATGAGGTGGCAGTAGCACACACAACTTTTATTTGGGGACACTGCTTTGAACATTTGCTTGTGGGGGAAATCCCTCACCTCTCATGAGATCTGTCAGAGGCTATAGGCTTATAGGCCAGTACTCAGAAGGGGAGGAGGACTAAGGGCTAACTAACCCCCAGGAGAAATATGGGGATCAGAGAGTAAGCTTACTTGACTAGGTGCTGTTAGCCTGGAAAGGGGGAGGACTCTATGTCAGAAAGTTCCAAAGGGCAGCAATAACTTGAGGGTCTTTATCTACCTATGGCTGGCAGAATTTATCTTTTTTTAATAATAATTTTTCATTATGTTATGTTAGTCACCATACAGTATATCCTTGGCAGAATTTATCTTATCCATGGTTAGAAGATACTGGGCAGAGTTTCCTGGGATATGCAAAGTAGGCAGGCTCTAGGTGGCTAAAAATCTATTTATTTGGGCTATATATAGAATAATTAGATATGTAAAAATTTTGGCACCTCTGGGCTTTTGATATACCAGGATTCAACCAGCTATGAAGAAATAAACAATCTAGGGGCCAATATACAGAAGCCATCACTGGCTCATTTATATAACAAATGGGCTTTGAAATAGATTGTGATGGCTTTTTACTTTATTCTCTGTGTTTACCCAGACTTCAGAATTCATGCTTTCTCTACATGCTTTCATGTATACATGTACGCATATATATGTATATGTATACACACACATACATACCACGTCTTCTTTATCCATTCATCTACGGATGGACACTTGGGTTCCTTCCATATCTTGGCTATTATAAAAAATGCTGCAATTAACATAGGCATGCATATATCTTTTTGAATTAGTATTTTTGTTTTCTTTGGTAGTAGAATTACTGGATCATATGATAATTCTATCCTTCATTTTTTGAGGGACCTCTACAGTGTTTTCCACAATGGCTATACCAATTTACATTCCCACCAACAGTGCACAAGTGTTCTTTTTTTTCCCACATCCTCACTAATGCTTATTTCTTATTTTTTGATGCTAGTCATTCTAACAGGTGTAAGGTAACATCTTATTGTGGTTTTAATTTGCATTTTCCTGATGATTAGTGATGTTGAGCATCTTTTCATATGTCTGTTGGTCATCTATGTGTGTTCTTTGGAAAAATGTCTATTCAAGTCTTCTGCCCATTTTTAAATCAGATTGTGTGGGTTTGTTTTTTGTGTGTGTGTTGAATTATGTAAGTTCTTTATATATTTTGGACATTAACCTCTTATCAGGTATATCATTTGCAAATATCTTTTCCCATTCAGTAGTTTGCCTTTATGATTTGTGGTTGATTTTCTGTGCATAAGCTTTTTATTTTGATGTAATCCCAATAGTTTCCTTTGCTTTTGTTTCACTTGCCTAAGGAGACCTATCCAGAAAAACGTGGCTAAAGCTGATGTCAAAGAAACTACTGCCTATATTTTCTTCTCAGTCTTATGGTTTTAGGTCTCACATTTAGGTTTTTAATCCATTTTGAGTTTAGTTTTATGTGTGGTTTAAGAAAGTGTTTCAATTTCATTCTTTTCCATGTAGCTGTCCAATTTTCTCAGCATCATTTATTGAGGAGACTGTCTTTTCCCTATTGTATATTCTTGCCTCATAGAAGAATTGACCATATAATCATGAGTTTTCTTCTGGGCTCTCTATTCTGTTCCATTGATCTAAGTGCCTATTTTTGTGGCAGTACCATATGATTTTGATTACTAATACCTTGTACTATATCTTGAAATCTGGAATTGCGATGCCTCTAGCTTGGTTTTTCTTTTTTAAGATTGCTTTGGCTAAGGAACTTAAAATTTAATGCAAATTTTCTGGGACTCTTTTTTTTTTCTTTAGAAAAAAAATTGGAAATAGATCACATATGTGTGTATTTTTAATGTGTTTGGCACACATTTGCTTATTTTAACTTTGTAGCAAGGTAAATTGTCATTGCTTAGAGATAACTGGAGACAGTACTGGTTTGTGATTCAGAGGAACTTGGGCCAAACTTTATGATATACTAGCTGTGCCGGGGTGGTAAATCACTTAACATTTATGTGCTTACATTCCCCATGTAATATATCAGAGCCTCATGAGTTAGGGAGATTTTTTGAGTTTTTGGACCTTTAATGAATTGCAACCATGGCATCAATCTAGCTTCAGAGAACTGACAAAGATCTCATCAATTCTTGCCCCATTCTGCTAGAATAAAGTAGATTTTTTTTAAATCAAACAAATAAAAACATCACTTTCAGCAGGCAGGATAAATTCATTATGAAGAATGCAGATGTCATTCTAGAAAATATTTTTGTGTATTCTTTTTTAAAGGATGCTTTGTGGGTGCCTGGGTGGCTCAGTGGGTTAAGCGTCTGCCTTCAGCTCAGGTCATTATCCCAGATTCCCGGGATCGCATCCCACGTTAGGCTCCCTGCTCAACAGGGAATCTGCTTCTCTGCCTCTCCTCTGGCTCATGCTCTCTCACTCACTCTCTCAAATAAATAAACAAAATCTTAAAAAATAAATAAAGGATGCCTAGTGTTGAAAGGACCAGTAGGTATCAGAACTGTTTTCTGAATACATACCTTGTTTCCGAGTGCCTATTTTTTAAATTCAATAGCCAACATATAGTACATCATTAGTTTTTGATGTAGTGTTCAATGATTCATTAGTTGCATATAAAACACAGTGCTCATCACATCACATCCCCTCCTTTATGCCCGTCACCCAGTTATCCCATCCCCCCACACACCTCCCTTTCTGCAACCCTCAGTTTGTTTCCCAGAGTCAAGAGTCTCATATGGTTTGTCTCCCTCTTTGATTTCTTCCCATTTAGTATTCCCTCCCTTCCTCTATTGTCCTCTGCACTATTTCTTATACATTCTACATGAGTGAAACATCTGATAATTACCTTTCTCTGACTGACTTATTTCATTTAACAGAATACCCTCCAATTCCATCCATGTCAATGTAAGTGGTAGGTATTCATCCTTTCTGATGGCTGAATAATATTCCATTGTATATACGAACCACATCTTCTTTATCATTCATCTGTTGAAGGACATCTCGGCTTCTTCCACAGTTTGGCTGTAGTGGACACTGCTGCTATGAACATTGGGGTACCGGTGTCTTTCTTTGCACTACATCCATATATTTTGGGTAAATATCCAGTAGTGTAATTGCTGGGCCACAGGGTAGCTCTATTTTTAACTTTTTGAGGAACCTCCATACTGTTTTCCAGAGTGGCTGTACCAGCTTGCATTCCCATCAACAGCGCAAGAGGGTTCCCCTTTCTCCGCATCCTCACCAACATTTGTTGTTCCCTGTCTTGTTAATTTTAGCCATTCTAACTGGTGTAAGGTGGTATCTCAGTGTGGTCTCATTAGGTATTCACTAGGAATACCTAATCACATGACAAGTGATGTGGAGCATTTTTTCATGTGTCTGTTGGCCATTTGTATGACTTCTTTAGAGAAGTGTCTGTTCATGGCTTCTGCCCATTTCTTGACTGGATTATTTGGTTTTTGGTGTTGGGTTTGAGAAGTTCTTTATAAATCTTTGATACCAGCCCTTTATCTGTTATGTTATTTGCAAATATCTTCTCCCATTCCATGGGTTGTCTTTTAGTTTTGTTGACTCTTTCTTCTGCTTGCAGAAGCTTTTTATCTTGATGAAGCCCCAAAAGTTCATTTTTGCTTTTGATTCTCTTACCTTTAGAGATGTGTCTTGAAAGAAGGTCTGTGGTCGAGGTCTAAGAGGTAACTGCCTGTGTTCTCCTCTATGATTTTGATGGATTCCTCTCTGACATTTAGGTCCTTCATCCATTTTGAGTTTATCTTTGTATATGGTATAAGAGAATGGTCCAGTTTCATTCTTCTGCATGTAGCTGTCCAGTTTTCCCAGCACCATTTATTGAAGAGACAGTCTTTTTTCCACTGGATAGTCTTTCCTGCTTTGTCAAAGATTAGTTGATCAGAGTTGAGGGTCCATTTCTGGGGTCTCTATTCTGTTCCATTGATCTATATTCTGTTTTTATGCCAGTACCATGTTGTCTTGATGATCACAACCTTGTAATATAGCTCAAGGTCGGGCATTATGATGCCCCCAGCTTTGGTTTTCTTTTTCAACATTCCCCGACTATTCGGGATCTTTTCTGGTTCCATACAAATTTTAGGATTGTTCTCTCCAGATCTGTGAAAAACATCGATGGTATTTGGTAGGGATTGCACTGAAAGTGTCGATTGCTCTGGGTAGCATAGATAATAATGTTTATTCTCCCAATAATACCTAAAGGACCCGGGGAAGGAACAGCAAATAAAGCCTAAACAAAGCAAGAAAAGAGAAATAATAAGGATTAGAGCAGAAATCAATGAAACAGAAACCAGAAGAACAGTAGAACAGATCAACAAAACTAGAAGCTTGCTCTTTGAATTTGTAAGATCGATAAAACTCTGACCAGACTTATCCAAAAGAAAAGAGAGAGGACCCAAATTAATAAAATCATGAATGAGAGGGGAGAGATCATGACCAACACCAAGGAAATACAGAGAATTTTAAGAACATATTATGAGGGATTGAGTTAAGATGGCAGAGGAGTAGGGGTCCCCTTTTTCAGCTGGTCCCCTCAATAGAGCTGGATAAGTACCAGACCATCCTGAACATCCATGGAATCAGCCTGAGATGCAGGAAGACACATCTGGATCTCTACAAATGAACATCTCCAGCACTGAGTATTGAGGTACGAAGCGGGGAGCCGTGAAACCACGCACAGATATCGGAAGATAAACGGGAAGGGGAGGGAGACTCCGTGCTCGGGCGCTGGGAAGCGGTAGCCACCTGCACTGGGGAGCGGGCGGACTCGCAGACCGGCAACGGTGAGAGAGCAGACTGAGACTGTGAGCTGGAGAGTGCCTGCGACCAGTGTGAAAACCAGAGCTCTGGAGTGCACAGCAACCGCACTGAAATGGAGCTACAGAGCTACGGAGCTCACAGGGGCAGCTGGCGGCTGGTGGCCAGCAGTGTTAGAAACACAAAGGACAGAGATGTGCCGGCCCTGGAAGTGAGGGCTGTGACCCCGGCTGTGGGGCACACATCCCAGGACTCTGCAGGGTTGAGCAGCACCAACAGAAACAAAGTTAAAGTGACCAAAACACCAGTGGAGAGCGGTCTGCAATCCCTCTGTTCTGAGACAAAGGCTGAGATTTGGCCACTGCTGCTCTGACTCTCAGAAGAGGCACAGCAAACCACCAGGGAAAGCCGCCAGAGAACAAAAGCCTTGAAATACCGGTTCACAGTGTGCCCATCCGCATCCCCCCTCACAGGGGACACAGAGACTCTACCCAAACAGGGTTGCCTGAGTATCAGTGTGGCAGGCCCCTCCCCCAGAACACAGAAGGCAGGCTGAAAAATCAAGAAGCCCACATCCCTAAGGTCACAATAAAACAAGTGCACACTGCCTGGATCCTGGGCAATAATTTGGGTTCTGGACAACCCCGCAACCTTTCCTCATCAGAATGACGAGAAGGAGAAATCCCCCCCAGCAAAGAAAAGACAATGACTCTCTGGCCTCTGCCACAGAACTGGTGGATATGGATATAAACAAATTATCAGAAATGGAATTCAGAGTAACAATGGTCAAGATGATGTGTAGACTTGAAAAAAGTATTAACAAAAATATTAATGAGAATATAGAATCTCTAAGGGTGGAAATGAGAGCAAATCTGGCAGAAATTAAAAATTCTATGAATCAAATGCAGTCAAAACTAGAGGCTCTGATGGCCAGGGTGAATGAGGCATAAGAACGTATCGGTGAATTAGAGTATGGGTAAGTAGAAGAGAAAGCTAAAATAGAAACTTGGCTCAAAAAAAAATCCAATCTCAAGAATGTAGGTTACAGGAGATTACTGACTCAATGAAATGTTCCAATGTCAGAATCATCAGCATCTCCAAGGGGGTGGAGAAAAACAGAGATCTAGAAGAGATATTTGAACAAATTGTAGCTGAAAACTTCCCTAATCTAGCAAAGGAAACACGCTTTCATGTCCAAGAGGCAGAGAGGACCCCTCCCAAGCTCAACCACGACAAACCTACGCCACGTCACATCATAGTGCAATTCGCAAATATTAGATCCAAGGATACAGTATTGAAAGCAGCCAGGGCAAAGGAATTTCTCACGTACCAAGGCACAGTTACCAGAATTACGTCAGACCTGTCTACACAGACCTGGAATGAGAGAAAGGGTTGGGGGGGGGCATTTTTAAAGCTCTTTCAGAGGAAAACATGCAGCCAAGGATCCTTTATCCAGCAAGGCTGTCATTCAGAATTGATGGAGAGATAAAGACCTTCCAGAATCGCCAGTCATTGACCAATTTCGTAAGCACGAAACCAGCCCTACAGGAGATATTAAGGGGGGGTTCTATAAAAGTAAAAAGGCCTCAAGAGTGATACAGAACAGAAAGTCACAATCTATAGAAACAAAGACTTTACTGGCAACATGACATCATTAAAATCATCTCCCTCAATAATCAGTCTCGATGAAAATGGCCTAAATGCTCCCATAATATGCCACAGGGTTGCAGATTGGAAAAAAGACATGACTCATCCATTTGCTATCTACAAGAGACTCATTTTGAACCTAAAGATACATCCAGACTGAAAGTAAAGGGATGGAATACCATCTTTCATGCCAATGGACCTCAAAAGAAAGATGGGGTAGCAAATCTCATATCAGACAGATTGGATTTTAAACTAGACTATAGTTAGAGATACAGAAGGGCACTCTATTATTCTTTAAGGATGTATCCAACAAGTGGATATGACAATTATAGATATATATGCCCCCAACAGGGGAGCAGCAAGATACACAAGCCAACACTTAACCAGAATAAAGAGACATATAGATAAAAATACATTAATAGTAAGGGACCTCAACACTCCACTATCAGCAATAGACAGATGACCTAAGCAGAAAATCAACAAACGGGTGCCTGGGTGGCTCAGTCATTAAGCGTCTGCCTCCAGGCCAGGGCCTGATCCCGGAGTCCTGGGATCGAGCCCCGCATCAGGCTCCCTGCTCCGATGGGAGCCTGCTTCTTCCTCTCCCACTACCCCTGCTTGTGTTCCCTCTCTCACTGGCTGTCTGTCAAATAAATAAAATCTTAAAAAAAAAAAAAACAAAGAAACAAGAGCTTTGAATGCCATACTAGACGAGTTGGACCTCATAGATATATAGGGAACACTACACCCCAGAACCAAAGAATACTCATTCTATTCTAATGCCCATGGAACATTCTCAAGAATAGACCATGTTCTGGGTCACAAAAAGAGGTCTCAACCGACAACAAAAGACTGAAGTTATTCCCTGCGTATTCTCAGACCACAACGCTTTGAAATTGGAACTCAATCACAAGGAAAAATTTGGAAGAAATTCAAACACTTGGAGACTAAGAACCATCCTGCTTGAGAATGATTCGATAAACCAGGAAATAAAAATCAATTTAAACACTTTATGGAGACCAATGAGAATGAAAACACAACGGTCCAAAACCTATGGGGCACTGCAAAGGCAGTCCTAAGGGGGAAATACATAGCCATCCAAGCCTCACTCAAAAGAATAGAAAAATCTAAAATGTAGTTTTTATATTCTCACCTCAAGAAGCTGGAACAGCAACAGAGGAACAGGCCTAATCCACACACGAGAAAGCAGTTGATCAAGATTAGAGCAGAGATCAATGAATGAGAAACCAGGAGCACAGTAGAGCAGATCAACAGAACTAGAAGCTGGTCTTTTAAAGAATAAATAAAATTGGCAAACCACTGGCAAGACTTATTCAAAAGAATAGAGAAAGGACCCAAATTAATAAAATCATGAATGAAAAGGGAGAGGTCACAACCAAGTCCAATGAAATTGGAAGTATTATTAGAAACTTTTATCTACAGCTTTATGCCAGCAAGTTAAATAATCTGGAAGAGATGGAGGCTTTCCTGGAAACCTATAAACTACCAAGACTGAAACAGGAAGAAATTGATTTTTTAAAAAGGCCAATTAATTATGAAGAGTTTGAAACAGTGATTAAAAACCTTCCAAAAAACAAAACGCCAGGGCCTGATGGATTTCCTAGGGAATTCTACCAAACATTCAAAGAAGAAATAATACCTATTCTCCTAAAGCTGTTTCAAAAAATAGAAACAGAAGGAAAGCTACAAAACTCATTCTATGAGGCCAATATTACCTTGATCCCCAAACCAGGCAAAGACCCCATCAAAAAGGAGAATTACAGACCGATTTCCCTAATGAATATGGACACCAAAATCCTCAACAAGATCCTGGCTAATAGAATCCAACAGTACATTAAAAGGATTATCCATCATGACCAAGTGGGAATCATCCCTGGGATGCAAGGGTGGTTCAACATTCACAAATCTATCAGTGTGATAGATTTTATCAAAAAGAAAAAAGCCAAAAATCATATGATCCTCTCAATAGATGCAGAAAAAGCATTTGACAAAATATAGCATCCTTTCCTGCTTAAAGCCCTTCAGAGTGTAGGGATAAAGGCTACATTCCTCAATCTCATAAAAAGCATCTATGAAAAGCCTATAGAAAATGTCATTCTTAATGGGGAAAAGCTGGAAGCCTTTCCTTTAAGATCAGGAACACAACAAGGATGCCCACTCTCGCCACTATTATTCAACATAGTACTAGAAGTCCTTGCAACAGCAATCAGACAACAAAAAGGGATACAAAGTATCCAAACTGGCAAAGAAGAAGTCAAAATGTCTCTCTTCACAGATGACATGATACTCTATATGGAAAACCCAAAAGAATCCACTCCCAAACTACTAGAAGTTATAGAGCAATTCAGTAATGTGGCAGGGTACAAAATCAATGCTCAGAAATCAGTTGCATTTCTATACATGAACAATGAGACTGAAGAAAGAGAAATTAGGGAATCGATTCCATTTACAATAACACCAAAATCATGTGTTACCTTGGAATTAACTTAACCAGAGACGTAAAGGGTCTATATTCTAGAGACTATAAATCACTCTTGAAAGACATTGAAGAAGACACAAAAACATGGAAAAATATTCCTTGTTCATGGATCGGAAGAATTAACATCATTAAAATGTCCATGCTACCCAGAGCAATCTACACTTTCAATGCTATCCTGCTCAAAATACCAATGACGTTTTTCACAGAACTGGAACAAATAGTCCTTAAATTTGTATGGAACCAGAAAAAGCCATGAATCGCCAAGGAATTGTTGGAAAGGAAAAACAAAGCTAGGGGCATCACGATGCCGGATTTCGAGCTGTACTACAGAGCTGTGATCACAAAGACAGCATGGTACTGGCACAAAAATAGACACATAGACCAATGGAACAGAATAGAGAACCCAGAAATGGACCCTCGGCTCTTGGGGCAACTAATCTTTGATAAAGCAGGAAAAAACATCCAGTGGGAAAAAGACAGTCTCTTCAATAAATGGTGCTGGGAAAATTGGACAGCTACATGCAAAAGAATGAAACTTGACCACTCTCTCAGACCATACACAAAGATAACCTCTAAATGGATGAAAGACCTCCATGTGAGACAGGAATCCTTCAAAATCCTAGAGGAGAACATAGGCAGCAACCTCTACGACAAGGGCCAAAGCAACCTTTTTCATGACACATCTCCGAAGGCAAGACAAACAAAAGATAAAATGAACTTGGAGGACTTCATCAAGATAAAAATCTTCTGCACAGCCAAGGAAACAGTCCAAAAAACCAAGAGGCAGCCCACGGAATGGGAGAATGTATTTGAAAATGATACTACAGATAAAAGACTGGTATGCAAGATCTAAAAAGAACTTCTCAAACTTAATACACGAGAAACAAATAAACAAATCATAAAATGGGCAGAAGATATGAACAGACACTTTTCCAATGATGACATACAAATGGCTAACAGACACATGAAAAAATGTTCAAAATCATTAGCCATCAGGGAAATTCAAATCAAAACCACACTAAGATACCACCTTACGCCAGTTAGAATTGCAATAATTGACAAGGCAAGAAACAACAGTTGTTGGAGAGGATGTGGAGAAAGGGGATCCCTCCTACATTGTTGGTGGGAATGCAAGTTGGTACAGTCACTCTGGAAAACAGAGTGGAGGTCCCTTAAAAAGTTAAAAATACAGCTACCCTATGATCCAGCCATTGCACTACTGGGTATTTACCCCAAAGATACAGACGTAGTGAAGAGAAGGGCCATATGCACCCCAATGTTCATAGCAGCATTGTCCACAATAGCTAAATTGTGGAAGGAGCCGAGACGCCCTTCAACAGATAACTGGGTTAAGAAGTTGTGGTCCATATATACAATGGAATATTACTCAGCTATCAAAAAGAGTGATTCCTCAACATTTGCTGCAACATGGACGGCACTGGAGGAGATAATGCTAAGTGAAATAAGTCAAGCAGAGAAAGACAATTATCATATGGTTTCTCTCATCTATGGACCATAAGAACTAGGAAGATCAGTAGGAGAAGAAAGGGATAAAGAAAGGGGGGTAATCAGAAAGGGGAATGAAGCATGAGAGACTATGGACTCTGAGAAACAAACTGAGGGCTTCAGAGGGGAGGGGGGTGGGGAATGGGATAGGCTGGTGTTGGGTAGTAAGGAGGGCACATATTGCATGGTGCACTGGGTGTTACGCAACTAATGAATCATTGAACTTTACATCAAAAGCCAGGGATGTACTGTCTGGTGACTAGCATAATAAAAAATATTATTATAATAAAAATATAGAATGTATAGAAAAAGAACATATTATGAGCAACTATATGCCAACAAATTAGGCAATCTGGGAGAAATGGATGCATTCTTAGAGACTTATAAACTACCAAAACGGAAACAGGAAGAAATAGAAAATCTGAACAGACTAATAACCAGCAAGGAAATTGAAACAGTAATCAAAAAACTCCCCCAAAAACAGGAGTCCAGGGCCAGATGGTTTTCCAGGGGGAACTCCACCAAACATTTAAAGAAGAAATAATACCTATTCTCCTGAAGCTGTTTCCAAAAATAGAAATGGATGGAAAACTTCCAAACTCCTTCTATGAGGCCAGCATTACTTTGATCCCCAAACCAGGCAAAGACCCCATCAAAAAGAATTACAGACTGATATCCCTGATGACCATGGATGTCAAAATACTCACCATGATACTAGCCAATAAGATCCAGCAGTACATTAAAAGGATTATTCGCCATGACCAAGTGGGATTTATTCCCTGGCTGCAAGGGTCGTTCACATTCATAAATGAATCAATGTAATTGATAGATCCCATTAATAGAAGAAAAGACAAGAACCATATGATCCTTTCAATTAATGCAGAAAAACCATTTGACAAAAAACAGCATCCTTTCCTGATTAAAACTCTCCACAGTGTAGGGATAGAGGGAACATACCTCAACATCATAAAAGCCATCTATGAAAAGCCCACAGCAAATATCATTTGCAATGGGGAAGAATTGAGAGCTTTTCCATTAAGGTTAGGAACATGACAGGGATGCCCACTCTCACCACCTTTGTTCAACATAGTACTAGAAGTCCTAGCCTCAGCAGTCAAACAACAAAAAGAAATAAAAGGCATTCCAGTTGGCAAGGAAGAAGTCAAATTCTCTCTCTTCACAGATGACATGATACTTTATATGGAAAACCCAAAAGACTCCACCCCCAAATTACTAGAACCCATGCAGCAATTCAGCAATGTGGCCGGATACAAAATCAATGCACAGAAATCAGTCGCTTTTCTATACACTAACAATGTGACTGACGAAAGAGAAATTAAGGAATTGATCCCTTTTACAACTGCACCAAAAACCATTAGATGACTAAGAATAAACCTAACCAAAGAGGTAAAGGAACTGTACTCTAGAAACTACAGAAAACTGATAAAAGAAATGGAGGAAGACACAAAGAGATGGAAAACATTCCATGCTCCTGGATTGGAAGAATAAACATTGTTAAACTGTCAAGTGCTTTCTAATATGTCATCCCATTGGGATTTGGTTTCTTCATCTATCATTTTTAATGTGAAAACTGGGCTTGAACTAAGTACTGCCTATAGACTGCCTTTCTGAACCTGGCTTCCAGTGATGTGGTAGCATCCAGACCCCTGCTGGGAGTTGTTCCTACATGGCTGAATCTCTCTTCCACAGTCCCCAATCCTCTCTCTCTTGCCCACCTTCCCTTAGCCTTTTCTGGAGTTGCTCACGGAAGGCATCCTATTTGATCTCTCTTGGGACAAGTCGAAGTAGTCCTCTTTCTGCAGCTACCAGACAAGGTGGTGGTAGCTGTGCAGCTGCAGCTGATAAGAATAAGTTCCAGAAATAGCAGCAGGAAGAAGCAAGTCCCAGTCTTGGCCACCGAGTGTAGGTGGTGAGCCTGAACTTCAGATTGCACCAGGACCGTCTTAGGGCCTGGCAGCTGAGCACACAGAGCGTGGCTCTCTGCTCTCCACGCTAGTGGCCATCCATCCATCCTGTTCTGCTGGACCACAAAGTCCCTCTGTGGTTGGCATAGCCTCAAATCCTTGCCAGCTCCTTCCTACAGGACAGGAACCAGTTCTTCCAGCACCCAGGCTTTGGCACCCAGGCTCTGTCCTGCCTACAACGGGATACAAGGACATCATAGTGGAATTGGATTCTGGGGTGCTGCCCACCCAATTTCCACCAGCGGCCATAAAAAAGGGATTAAAGGACAGCCAAGCAATGGAAGAAAAGATCAGCAGAAGCACCAGAGTTAAGCTGGTTAAAAAGTCCTGAAACTCAGGGTCATGTGGGCCGTGACCAGAGAGGAAAAAGGGCAGTGGTGTCTTGGAATAGTCAGAGGCATTTGGCCCTAGAGATGGATTTCTCCAGCCCATACACAAAAGCATTTGGGACCTATGTTGCCCAGGGCCCCACCCAGGAGTTTCCTACTGGCAGATGAAAACGGTATCTGAGAAACATATTGAAGCATTTGGAGGATTAGTTCCTGAAGGCTGCTGTCCAGCCCTAGAACCCATTCAGAGTTGAGCAACAGCAGCCATGAGGCCTAAGTCCATGAAGCTGGAGCCAGAGAGGCTCCTGAGATTTAGGCTGTTCAATGCCAGCACCTGTATCTGGGGCAGCTCCTTCAGCAGCATCTCCAACTTCACTGAACTTTAGGAAAAGGAGAAAGAAGAGGAGTATCAAATGTGCCTCCCTAAAGACAAAAAGCCAATGGAGACAGAAACAGACCAGGAGGAAAAGCCTACAACTTAGAAGAGTTTCCAGCAGAGAAATGGGCAACACTTTCCAATCCTCCTGCCAGGGATGATGACTGCAAATTTCTAAGTTCTCTGGAGGGGAACCCTCAGCTATGAACGGCTACATCCAAGATCAGGCAGGAAATTTATTTGTCTTATTACAAGGTGGATTGGAGGAGAAAAAGTAGTAATGATACAAACATAATAAGACTTGAACATGCACTCTTAGTTGATCCTTAACCACGTGATCTATGCTATATATGTGGGATAATGTATTCTTATCCTTATTTTACTTATGAAGCAATGGAATGTCAAAAAACTTAAGTGACTTGCTAGATATCACAAGTAAAAGTGGTGGAGTTGGGACTACAGCCCAGGTTTCCTGCCTCCAAGTATGGTGGTCTTTCCACTACAGAAGTCCTGATGTAGGACTAAGAAAACATTTCAAGTGAAGTTTTACTGCTGAGTTTATGTCAAGTTTATGAAGAGAGCCTCAAAAGTTAGTTCAGGTAAAATATAAAGGAGGTGGAAAAATGAACTGGAGAATAAAACAGAGGAAAACACAGTAAAACAAAATATGAAATGTTGATAGTTTTGTGTTCAGAATATAGTGATGGAGGTAGGAGGTTCCATTGACCCCTCCTCACTGCTTTCTTATTCCTTTCCCATGGTAAGGCCTCCAGTTCCTTATTATGAGATGACCAGCCACCATATGTCCCCCTTCTAGGTCCCAGGAAAGATAGAGGCAAAAGGCCAGACTGGCAGAGAGAGATGGCAGCTAACAATAGTGAGAGCATCATCCTCCTGACAGAGTTGGTGCTTATTCAGTACCTCATGCCTTTGGCCACAGGAAGATTTGGTATTAAAAGATACAGACTTTTCTGTCTTGCACTTGAGTTCACCATGAAGATAACATGCTGGGGTGATCACATAAATGCTGGCTTTGGAAGCACTAAAGCTCCCTTTCCTTGACTACCAGATTTGTGTGTGCTTCAGAGTTCAGTGTTTTCAGAAGAGGACTGAGGAGAAGAGCCAAGGGCTGCATTGTCCAGATGATTTGACCTTGCAAAACTATCACCCTCATTGTGAATGTCACTCAACATACTTGATGCTGAGCCATTCTATTTCTCTGGACATTCCCTTGCATTTTATCTTTTATTTATTTATTTCTATAAATGAAAGGTAACTTTATTACTGAAGAAAAAAATGTACACAAGAAAATCTAGATTCTTTTTCCTCTTGCACTACTTTTTATAGTGAAGTTCCAGATATGAACTTTGAGGGTATTTACAAGGGTAAATTTTTCCTAGCACATGACCATTTACTGTGTGGTGGGCGTTTTTTCATTGAAATCATATACAGAAGTGGACTATATTCCTACAGTTTACAAGAAGCTTAGAACATTGTATTAACAGAAGACAGTATTTTACTGTAAAAGGTATTAAATGTGATATGATCTTGTGGCTTATAAATGTTTAATTACTTGAATTGAACAGGGGAAGGAAAAAAACAGCAAGACAGGCCTGGCTTTAAGATTTTTTTGTATTCGATTCCTTTTACTATTGCATCATCTCCAGGTAGCTGAAACACATAAATGACAACCATAGAGGCCTGGCTATCCACTGACACAAATGTAGGAATAATGTTTGTTGCTAAGGCATTATATGCTTCAGTGGCAGAACCTGGGTTAATGTAAAATTGTTTTTCATGCTCAAATGCTTCAAATTTGTGTGTGTGTCCTGAGATAAGACTGTCCGCATCAAACTGTCCCTGCAGCAGGGCTAAGCTGGCCATGTCTCCCATGCAATAACTTGATGCCTACCGATCAAACCAATTTTGAACTGCCCAGCAGTCACAACTTTCTGTTCTGCATAATTCAGATTCTCGTCAAAGACTACTCTCACAATGTGAACATCACTGGCCAGAGTCTTGAGATTGTCATAGCTCTCTTTGGAGCAAAGTTTTCCAGTACAGAGAATGTGCTGAATCTTTCCTGGCACGAGGAGTTTTTTAAATTTAGTCAGCAAACTGTTTCACTGGTGTGGGATGTGCAGGTAGGTCTCCATACCAACACTGACTGGAGAGAGAGCAATCTTCATCTTTAGAGGGGGACCCCTTCAGATATGGATTGAAGTACATAGTTGATGTGGTGATGTGGGAAGCATCCTGTCCCTGGGCTCTGCTCAGTCACCACAACCACTGCTGCCTTCTTCCAGGCTCCTCAGCAACCCCTTTGCATTTTAGAAAGGTTGTTTCTTGTGCTCACACTGCAGTCTCTGACTGTGTCAAATAGGATGTCCTGTTATTCTTGATATTCCTTTTCTTTTCTATTCTAGTATCTAGGAGATTTCAAAGCCTGAAATAGATCTCAGACCAAGGAGACACAATGTCACTGGGGCAGAAATCCTAGGAACACAGAACAAATCTGGACTGTGGAGCGAGTACCCTTTGTCCTTAGGAAATTTGTTTTGATGGAATTACCTGAGCCATCACTCAGATTGTCCACAAATGACAGTTCTTCGTTTGGCCAGTTATATTGTGGCAAGCTTATACCCAGTGTTTCCCTTAATCTCTGCCTAGCCCCTGCCTAGCTTGAGGCCTCTGACTTCCCCTAGAGAGGGTCAGCATCTCTATGTAGGGGAGATTCTCTGTTTTTGCTTCTTTCCTTATCAGTTTCCACTACGTCCACAAAACTTATCTGGTACAGGGTTAGCGGTTAGTTTACTTTTGAGCCGAGGAAATGAAGCTCAGTGGAGACAGAGTTGAAATTTCTCAGGAAGGGTTCTTTCTGCAACAAGGATATAAAAGCCTTTCGTCTGTGATTCTTTCCTCCACAATGGCCTATGCCCTCTCTCACACATAGGTGTGACAGCCAGGGCAAAGAGGAGAATGCTTTGCTAACTTTGTAACTTCTCCCAAATCTGCATGATTTTTACTCTCTTTTACTTCTTATCAACTTTTTCTACTTCATAATTTCCTCTTTTCTAGTCTGGTTTGGGGATTTCAGTTCTCACTACTTTTGTATCATATCCTTTTGCCACTTGAAAGAAGAAGACCTTTCTCCATTTCCCAGGAGAGTTTTCTTTCTTCCTTGCAATAAGAACAACACACTAGCTCCACCATTTCCATGTCTTTCCTCTCCATCTTCCTGGTTAGTCTTAATATTAAGCTCCTTTGTGGCAGGAAGATTGAAACAGAGCCCGTAATCTTACCAGAGGGAATTTGACCTTCAAACCAAGGTTGGGAGTATAGAAGAGAAAGAAGAAGAAAGAGAATGATAGATTTCTAACCTAATGGTAAGGTCGTCTTTTCCAGAGGATATGAGCCATTAACAAACTTCAGGGAAGGAAATCATGAAATCTGAGCCAGGACTGAGTTTGGGTAATTTAGTATTCCAAAGATAGAAAGGTTCCCCACACTCTGATTCATATCATGCTTGACATGATTCAAACTTTTTTTGAATTGCTTTTGCCTGTTTTTGGAGTAGCAATTACATAAATTTGATTATGATGATATTAAAATATTTTTTCATCATTCCAATCATTCATTTTTCTGAAGTATGGACAAGTTATCCTTTCTTGCTTGCTTTTTAAATCTTTAAACTTAGGCTAAGCATAATACCTTCCTCACAAAATTGCTGTGATAATCAGAATAAAATCTTATATATAGTATTATGAAATTGATTTTGGTTAATACTAGTATTTTTTACTTGGAAAGCTCTTTATCACTTACAAAACACTTTGACACAGTCTCTCAATTCATCTTCACAAATTCTGTGACAAAGTTTGGGTAAACATTCTCATACTCATTTCATAGATGAGACTTAATGAAACCAAGTATGTCGTCCAAAGTCACATGAGTAAGCGAAGGAACCAGTTCTGTTGACTTTAATATTGGCAAGAATTCTGTGCCAATACCTTCTCTCTTGGAAACTATGGCTATGTTCTATGTAACTACCCTCAGAACTGCATGGCAATGCAGGCCAAAGGGCTGGACTTATCTAATAAATGAATACCGTAGAGGAGGTATGCATGTAGGAGGAATGCTTATAGGAATTTCTTTTCAATTAAGATAATAAGGGGTGCCTAGGTGGCTCAGTCATTTAAGCATCTGCCTTTGCCTCAGGTCATGATCCCAGGACCCTGGGATTGAGCCCCGCATTGGGCTCCCTGCTCCGTGGGGAGTTTGCTTCTCCCTCTGCCTGCTGTTCTTCCTGCTTGTGTGCTCTCTCTCTCTCTCTCTCTCTCTGTCAAATAAATAAATAAAAACAAAAAATTAAGACAATAACTACATACATCACATGAAGATTTATGTAATAAATATTTGAAACTCAAAATCTATCCAGGAATCCAGAATTGTTGTATATATTAGACTTAGATTCAGTTGTGTATAACAGAAACCCAAGTAACAGCAGCTTATACAAGGTAAAGATTTGGGGGTTTTTTTCCCTCCACATATACACTTCCAGAGATAGATAACCCATGGCAGTCCAGAGGTAAGCAGTTCCAAGATACCACCAGGAACTCAAGCTCTCCTGGCTCTTGATAAATCCTTCTTAGTATATCTTTTCATCCTCAAAGTCACCTTATCATCCTAAGATAACAGCTGGAGCTGCAGACAGCAGGATAGAGGCCAGTCTATGTTCCACTTACATTTTTGATTGAACAGAAGTGTGCCACACATTCACCCCTATATAAAGGAGGCTAATTTTGATTTTTCAAACTGGGTACATTGCCACCAGAATAGAAGGGTATTAAGGAGGGCACATATTGCATGGTGCACTGGGTATTATACGCAAATAATGAATCATGGAACATTGCATCAAAAACGGGATGTACTGTATGGTGACTAATATAACAAAATAAAAATTATATATAAAAAAGAATTGAGATTGTATTAAGCAGGAAGATAAGAAAAATGGATAGTAAATATGCAAGTAATACATTCTGCCATGCATGTATTGAGCATAAAATAAGAAAATTAATACAGTGATGGAAACCAAGAGCTAGGCCCGTTTCTCAATGATACGACTTTAGGAGGCTGATAGTCGAGCAAATATTTATATCCAAATAAACAGCAAGACAGAATGATTTAGTGGCTAGAAAATCCTTAAAAGACAAAAACAAAGAACAACAACAACAACAAAAAAATGAAGCACTACAAAGCCTAGGATTTTAGTCAAAACTCATGAATGTGTATGGAAAAATTAAATACACATTTGTTTCCCAAACTTCAACAAAGCACCTCATGTGTTGCTCAGGAAAAATGAATGATTGTGATGATGGAAAAATATTTTAATTTCTTCATAATCAAATTTATTTAATTATTACTCTAAAAACAGGCCAAAAAATTCAAAAAGAGTTTCAGTCAAGTCAAGCATGATATGAATCACCTGTGTCCATTGCAAAAATCACAAGTGCAGTCTTATCTTTTGAACTGAGTAATCCATTTCTCTCAGGAAACTGTTCTAAGATAAAAACCCTGGAGGGAGAATTGATACATACATATAGTAGTCGTATATCCTGGATTTTCCGGGAGCAGTTTTAGGTTAGATGATGAGTCCTAACCTAGTTTGCAAACATCATCATGACAAATCTTTACAAGATTTAATTGAGATGTTAATTTTTGCAATAAAAGAATGGAAGTAACCGTACTGCATAACAAAAGGATTGGTGTGGCTGGAAGGAGGGTCTGAATCCCTGGATAATAATTCTAAGTGATCCTTATTGTGTAGTGGTGCATGCATTTTTCTCCTAATCTCCTTTCTGGAAATTCCCTTTCTTATATCCTGCAAAAGTCAAGCTACTTGGAAGGACAATCCTCCTTCTAGGAAAATATTGATCTCACCACATGAAACTTTACAATCCATACATACTAGTTGAATGGAAAATTAAAAGTTCCTAAAAAACAATGTTTAAAAACTTGATGATAATATAGGAACAACTTTGATATATTAAATAAAGCATACGTATAAATGAAAATGTAAAGTGTATTGTATCACTGTAAAGTGATTGATTTCTGGATGCTTTTCGTCCTTAAAATTTTTCCTTACTGTTATTTTAATACTGTCGCAGCAACAAATAACAATGAACTGTCACTTATATTTTTGAACTGAAGTAATTTATTACAAAGTAGATCATTTCCCTCTGCATTTTTTAGAAGGAGATATTCTAAAACCCAAAGGAGATTATCTAAAACCCAATTAATTGACCAATTAGGCCTTTGGTGAAACTTTACTTAGTAAAAATATTGACACTCAGAAAACTGTATTTCTGAATATTTTGATTGATGTTGTTAGAATTAGAATCTGCCCCTTAAGGAGCTTAGAAAGAGGTAATGTATAAGGAAAACCAACAACATATGTCTGAATATCATTAGGCTAGCACAGCATTATGGTCCTGTAGAAATTTTGGATAATTGCTTTAAGGGTTTATTTAGCAGTGGTGACCAGATCACCAAAATGATATAGTCAAATAAGAAAAGAACCATAAGCAGAAAAAAAAATTTCTTTCTTTTGTTTACCAACAACTAAACAAACACAATGACATAATTTAATTGATCCCAGAACCGTTAACCTAAATTATCAAATAGAACACAGAAATTTTTACAACAGGAGAACCATATGAACTATCCAGAAAACACCCAGATGTGTCCATTCCCTAGTTCATGTACACTCTGAGTGCCAAAGTAGAACCCAGTACTTCCATTTATCTATATAATCTGGCCACTCTGTAAGTATCCCCATGGATGTTTAATTTCATAAGCTGACATAGTTAATATCACTAGACTTATATTTGAAGGTTTGAATAACTATATAATCCTGATTGCTTTTTGTGAGACTATACTGACCTGATAACGGAGGGATCATCTAGTGTATCTCGGGTTATGTCGAGACGCCCCAGAACTTTCCTCAGGGCTGCTTTTATCTCCTTATTCCGAAGGCTATAAATGAGGGGGTTGAAGAGTGGAGTCACCATAGCATAGAACAAAGTTGCAACTTTCTGTATACCAGCAGAATGCCCGAGTCCTGGGCTCACATACATGACCATCAGAGAGCCATAGAATAGTGACACCACAGCCAAATGAGACCCGCAGGTTGAGAAGGCCTTATGTCTCCCAGTGGCTGAAGGCATACGCCACACAGCCAATAGGACAAGTGTATAGGACCCAAGGATAAAAAGGAAGTTACCGAAGATAACTAATGAGCTTAGAGTATAGCACAGCTGTTGGGTTGTTGGAGCAGAGGCACATGCCAATGCAAAGAGTGGCCCTGGGTCACACACAACGTGGTCAATAATGTTTGGGCCACAAAAGGGCATCTGAGAGATGAATACAATGGGGGTCAGGAACCACAGAAATCCACAAACCCAGCAGATAATGACCAGTTTGGTACAGAAATGCCCAGTCATGATACTAGGGTAGTGCAAGGGATGGCAGATAGCAAGATACCGATCAAAGGCCATGACGGCCAAGAGGAAACATTCAGATGTTCTCAAAGAGAAAAAGAAATAAAATTGGAGGAAACACCCAGTAAAGGAGATGGTCTTTTTATCTGAGAGGAAATTGACCAACATCTTGGGAACTGTAGAAGAGACATACCAGATCTCTAGAAAGGAGAAATTCCCCAGGAATATGTACATGGGGCTGTGGAGTCGCCATTCACACCACAGAGCGCAAACAATGGCCCCATTCCCTGTTATGGTCAAAACATACGTTGTAGTGAAGAGTGAGAAGAGGAGGATCTGAATCTTCCACTCACAAGAAAAACCTAGGAGTATGAATTCTCTTAGAGAAGCAAAGCTGGAATATGGCTCAGAGACATTCATTGGGTCAGTAACCTGCAAGGTCAAGAGACATGTTATTAGCAGCTAGGGCTAGTTTTAAATGTGCTCCTTTTTCAGAATGAAGAGAAGACAATGAACATGGGGTCATTTTTCAAAAGAATCATCAGTTAGGAAGAGAATGTAGTCTAATTGTTCTTGGTTATGTACTCTGAGTTTTGGACATAGTAGGTAGCTGGCTGCACGGAAACAAACTTTGCCTGCTTCTGAATCTCTTCCTCATTATGGTACCATGATAGAACTAGGCAAAGTTAAACCCCCCCCCTTTTTTTTTTGAGAGAGAGAGAGAGAAAGAGAAGGGGGGGAAGGGGCATAAGGAGAGGGAGAGAGAGAATCTTAAGCAGGCTCCATGCCCAGCATGGAGCCCAATGCAGAGCTAGATCTCACGACCCTGAGATCATGACCTGAGCTGAAATCAAGAGTTGGACACTTAACCAACTGAGCCACCCAGGCACCCAAGTTAACTTCATTTTGTAAAGCTTATTATTTTGGAGCAGGGATGATGTACAGTAGTTTCTGGATAGCATATAACACAAAGTTAACAATTAAGACATGTAGTAGTTTCTTTTCCTAAACCCATCTTATAGGGCAATAGACTCAGTAAAGAAGGCTTTAATTTTACTATTTACATCTCAGTTAAATATATTGCTTAACATATCATTCAAATATGTAAAATAAATGGACATATTGTATAGCAAGTTAGCAGTAATTTTAAAGCCAATATGCCTCATTTCTGTTGCTCTTGCTGTTAGCTTAAGCATCATAAAAATGTTAGACCATAATGTTACTTACCAGCACTGACTTTTAATACTGCAGTGTTGCAGTGTCTTCTGTCGGAAGCAGGGGCTTTAAGTTTCACTTAATCTTTTACCTGTAACAATTTGCAAAATAACAGCTAGGTATGGAAGTTTACTTTCTGAAACCTTTTCCCCCCATAAAATTTGGCATTGACTTTTTATATGCTTAAGTTAAAAATCTGCACCAAAAGACAGAAGTCAAATACTTTTTTTGTTGTTGCTATTGTTATAAGTAAACGTACTTCATCCTACGTTCTCATGGAAAAGATGTCAGGGATCTGAATTCCCTGAATTGTGTGTGTGTGTGTGTGTGTGTGTGTGTGTGTGGCAGTATGAAGGGATGTGAGTTCTGAAAGTTGTGAGAGCTTACATTTGGGGCACAAACACAAAATTTTCAAAAGCAGGTTTTTTTTTTCCACCCTGTTGTCCACTCCAGTCCTTAGAAAAGTCTTTTAGAATTATTTGGTGGAAGCTGTATTTGTGCTTCTTTTAGTAGTATGTATCCATTTTTTAAATGTTCCAAACCAGGAGCATAAATAAATCAACATTAAGAAATTCTGGAATGAAAGGGATTGACACAGAGGTATTAAGATCTTCTGCAGTAATCAAAAGGTAAAGATATCATTGTTTGGATATGTACCAAATCTCTGAAGGACCTGTTTGATGAACCATATACTTCTCTGTCCAGCTGGATAAGGAATTTTATTGCTTCACAAATATTAAGAATCCACTTTTTTTTTAATCATATGTTCTCCTGGGACTTGGCCTCAATAGCATTAGGAAAGTTCTTCTCCTCCAAGCCAATAGATCTTTAAAAAGTTAATGATTGCATGTTCTCTGAGGAATTAGTAAAGAATAATAACTTCTCTGAGGCACCATTATTTACAAAGTTTGCTTGTCTGGAATATGGATTCCAAAAAGATTCCAGAAGATACGATTTGAGAAACAATAAAGCACAATGTGTCACCAAAAGTTTTGGTATGAAGTTTAGGAATACTTCTTAAAAAATATTTTTTTTTAATTTAACTTTAGGCAGTTAACATACAGTGCAATATTGGTCTCTGGTGTAGAGTTCAGTGGTTCATCGCTTACATACAACACCCAGTGCTGATCACAAGTGCCCTCCTTACTGCCCATCACCCATTTAGTCCATCCCCAGCTCACCTCCTTTCATCAACCCTCAATTTGTTCTCTCTCATTAAGAGTCTCCTACAGCTTTTTTCCCCTCTCTCCTTTTGTTCTTTTCCCCTTCCCATGTTAATTTGTTTTCTTTCTTAAATGCCACATATTAGTGAGATCATATGGCGTTTGTCCTTCTCTGACTGATTTATTTCACTTAGCATAATACACATAATATACATTTAACTCCGTCCATGTCACTGCATATGTCAAGATTTCACCCTTTTTGATGGCTGAGTAATATTCCAACACACACACACACACACACACACACACACACACACACACACGCCCCACATCTCTATCCATTCATCAGTCGATGGACATTTGGGCTCTCTCTATAGTCTGGCTGTTGTTGATAATGCTCCTATAAACATCGAGGTGTGTGTATCCCTTCAATTCTGTATTTTTGTATTCTTTGGGTAAATACATAGTATTTAGTGAAATTGCTGGGTTGTAGGGTAGCTCTATTTTTAACTTTTTGAGGAACTCCCATACTGTTCTCCAGAGGGCCTGCACCCGTTTGCATTCCCACCAACAATGCAAGAGGGTTCCCCTTTCTCTGCATCATTGCCAACACTTCTAATATCTGTACATATGTTGGAGGATACAGGAATAAAGTACAACAAGCCTAAATGAGGAAAATGTTGAGGTCCAGAGCACTGTAGGATATTGACAATAAAAATTTGTAGAAATTAGAAGTGATTCTAGAAGGTCAGCATGGGAGAACTCTTTAGATATGAAAGAAAGGAGCAAGAAGTGCCAGTATTTAAGTTAATTGACTTAAATACTAACGAGGAACATGTAGCTTCCCAATTAATATGACACAAGTATTTGATTTCATTGATTAGTGTCTCATTTTTACCTTAATTTATGTAGGTATTTTAACCTAAATGAGAATGAATGTTCATACCACATAGTGTAAAATGATTGAGAACATCAAGAATCTGTGCGAACACGGGTCTGTGGTCCACAGACCACTTGAGGAATATCCAAAAATAAACTCCTTGCATTGAAAGACTAAAGGGGAAAAATAGTATTTAGACCTTTATTACCTCTTAGTTATTTTACTTCAGGACTCAGGAACTCCTAAAACATGGCCTTGATCTTATTACTTGCTTGCTCAAAAAACATCAATAGTTTTATTATTCAGAAATTTCCATGTTCTCTATAAATTGGTTTCAGATTACTGTTCTTGTTTAACTTTCCTTACTCCCTTTTATAGATATTGGACCACATTTCATTCTCTGGATAGCTTTCAGTCTCCCATATTCATTTCTTTGTGGTCTCTTTGTCTATTCAGAATCCTCATTACCTCCATCTACACCTGCAAAAAACCCATCTCTCTTCCAAGGTCTATTTCAAATGACGTTTTTCTGTAATGTGTATTCTTTCTTATTCTCCTAACCAAAGCAACTTTTCCATCTCTGAATTTTTATTTAACCATCTTTGTATCTTTCTTAAGACACTTGTCATAAACTGCTCTATGTTATACTTATTTGTGTGCTTACCTGTTCTCTCCTCCCAGATTGTAAAGTCTTTGAAAGCAGAGAACAGGTATGAATCAAATTCGAATTAATCCAAGTGATAAAAATGCATTGCATTTACTGGTCCTCATTAAATATTTGCTGAATAAATGACATTTTAAAAATTATATGAGCTTTATTATTTGTAAAAACAATACCTGGTACTCCAAAGTAATTAAAGACAACTACAAGGTACATGATTGCATTATGTTATATTTATAGACACTAAAGAAATTCAGAGGAAGGAAGAAATTTATAGAGGTTAAAACTCAGTGGGAGAGACATCTTAACAAGCTCATTGAAGAGAGGGCTTGAGATGTAATGCAGAATAGTGCTACTCAAAGTGTGGTCAGTGCACCAATGCAGTCCTCAAATTATTGTTACCAGCCCATGGCAAATATAGAAAATAAGGGTAAACATTTAAAACATTTCCAGGAAATGAGTTTTATGCATGTTGAATCTAATAATACAAAATGGGCTATATTTATGTTTTTATATTTCAATTTCTAGTTATTTTTATTTATAAAACTATCAACTGTAAAAAATTGGGGAAAAAATGCTGGACTTCAGTTAGTTTCAGAAGCACCGACTCAGAGGACAAGTAGAATTTATTTTATTTTTATTTTTTACATTGCCTGTCTTTTAAAAAAATATATTTTTATTTTGGCTATAATTGACACAGTGTTACATTGGTTTCAGGTGTCAACTTAGTGATTTGACCAGTTTATACATTATGCTATGCTTACCACGTGTATAGCTACAATGTTATTGACTATTGACTATTGAATATTGCTACAATATTATTGACTGTATTCCTCATGCTCTGCTTTTTATTCCCCTGACTTATTCATTCCATAACTGGACGCCTGTATCTCTCACTCCCCTTCACCTGTTTTGCCCAACCCCCTACTCCCTTCCCTTCTGGCAACCATTAGTTCTCTGTATATATAGGTTTGATTTGACTTTTTGCTTGTTTATTCATTTTATAAGATTCCATTTATGAGTGGAATCATGGTGTTTGTCTTTCTCGGTCTGATTTATTTCACTCAGCGTTATACCCTCTAGGTCCATCCATGTTGTCTCACATGGCATGAGCTCATCCTTTTTTTATGTGTGTGTGTGTGTGTGTGTGTGTGTGTGTGCGCGCGCGCATGTGTGTGTGTATACCCCACATTTTCCTTATCCATTCATGTACTGATGAACACTTGGGCTGCTTTCATGTCTTGGCTATTGTAAATAATGCTGCAATTAACATACGGTTGCATATATCTTTTCGACTTAGTGTTTTTGTTTTCCCTGGATAAATACCCAATAGTGGAATTATTAGGTCATGTGGTATTTCTATTTTTAATTTTTTGAGGAACCTCCATACTGTTTTCCACAGTGACTATACCAATTTATATTACAAGCAAGGGTTGCTTTTTTCCCATATCTTTGCCAACACTTGTTTCTTGTTTTTTTGAGTTTAGCCATCCTAACAGGTGTGAAGTGATACCTCATTGTGGTTTTGATTTGCATCTCCCTAATAACTGCTGTTGAACATCTTTTCATGTGTCTGTTGGTTGTCTGTATGTCTTCTTTGGAAAAATGTCTGTTCAGGTCTTCTGCTTATTTTTTTAATGGGGCTCATTTTTTTGATGTTGAGTTATATATGATCTTTGTATATTTTGGATATTAACACCTGGTCGGATATATCATTTGCAAATATCTTCTCCCATCCAATAGGTTGTCTTTATATTTTGCTGATGGTTTTCTTCACTGTGCAAAAGATTTTTATTTTGGTATAGTCCCAATAGCTTCTTTTTGCTTTTTTCCCCTTGACTTAGGAGACTAAGTGTGACCTGGCCAATGTCAGAGAAATTAGTGCCTATATTCTCTTCTAGGAGTTTTATGGTTTCAGTTTCACATTTAAGTCTTCAATCCATTTTGAGGTGTTTTTTTTTTTTTTCGTGTACGGTGTGAGTAAGTATTCCAGTTTCATTCCTTTGCATGTAGCTGTCCAGTTTTTCCAGAACCATTTATTGAGGAGACTGTCTTTTCTTTTTCCTTATTGTATATTCTTCCGTCTTTTGTCATAGATGAATTGACCATTTAAATGTGCTTACTTCTGGCCTCTCTACTCTGTTCCATTTGGTCTATGTATCTATTTTTGTGCCCGTACCATGTTGTTTTGATTAGCCACTTTCTAGTATATTTTAAAATCTGAAATTGTGATACCTCTGGCTTTATTCTTTCTCAAGATTGCTTTGGCTATTTGGGGTCTTCTGTGATTCCATACAAATTTTCATATTACTCTACTTTTGTGAGAAATGCTTTTGGTATTTTTATAGGGATTTGCATTGAATCTGTAGATTGTTTTGTGTAGTATGGCTATTTTGATAATGTTAATTCTTCCAATCCATAAGCATGGAATATCTTTCCATTTGTGTTGTCTTGAATTTCTTTAATCAGTGTTTTATAGTTTTCAGAGTACAGGTCTTTCACCTCTTTGGGTTAAGTTTATTCTGAGGTATTTCATTCTTTTTCATACAATTATAAATGGTGTGATTTTTAAAAAATTTCTCTTTCTGTGACTTCACTGTTAGTGTATATATAGAAAGGCTATCAATTTCTGAGTATTAATTCTGTATTCTCCTACTTTGTTGAATTTGTTTATTTGTAGTAGGTTTTTTTGGTGGAGTCTTTAGGATTTTCTATCTATAGTATCATGCCATCTGCAAATAGTGACAGTTTAACTTCTTTATTAATATGGATGCCCTCTCTCTCTCTCTTCCCTCCCTCCCTCCTTTCCTCTCTCTCTTTCTTCCTCTTTCTTTCTCTCTTTCTCTCTTTCTTTCTTTCTTTCTTTCTTTCTTTCTTTCCTCCTTCTCTCTCTCCTCCCTCCTTCCCTCCCTTTCTTCTCTCTCTCTCTCTTTCTTTCATCTGATTGTTGTGGCTAGGCCTTACAGTACTTTGTTGAATAAAAAGGGTGAGAGTGGATGTCCTTGTCTTGTTCCTGACCTTAGAGGGAAAGCTCTCAGTTTTTCACCATTGAGCATGATGTTAGCTGTGGATTTTCCATGTATGGTCTTTATTATGTTGAGGTATGTTATTTCTATTTTGTTGATAGTTTTTATCATGAATGGATGTTGAATCTTGTCAAATGCTCGATCTGCATCTATTGAGATGATCATATGATTTTTAACCTTTGTTTTGTTAATGTGGTGTATGATGATGGATTTGTGAATATTGAACCATCTTGCATCCTGGGAATAAATCTCACCTGATTATAGTGAAGATGTTTTTGATCAATTGTTGTATGTGGTTTGTTAATAGCTTGTTGATGATTTTTGCATCTTTGTTCATCAGAGATATTGGCCCATAGTTTTCTGGTTTTTTTGTAATGTCTTTGTCTAGTTTTGGTATTAGGCTAATGGTGACCTTGTAGAATGTATTTGAAAGGTTGACTTCTTCTTCTACTTTTTTGGAATAGTTTGAGGAGAATAGGTATTAATTTTTCTTTAAATGTCTGGTAGAATTCACTTGTGAATGTATCTGGTCCTGGATTATCCTGAGTATGGCCATAATGCCTACAAGGAAGAAAATCCAAAACTCATCCATCAAGAATTTTTTTAGAAAATTGACCCATCATTCATCTTCTGAATTAGAATCTCCAGGTACAAGGTTCAGGGCAACTATAATTTGTAAAATGGTCCTATTGATTTTTTAAAAGACTTTATTTATTTATTTATTTGACAGAGAGAGAGACAGCCAGTGAGAGAGGGAACACAAGCAGGGGGAGTGGGAGTGGAAGAAGCAGGCTCCCAGTGGAGCAGGGAGCCCAATGCAGGGCTTGATCCCAGGACCCTGAGATCATGACCTGAGCTGAAGCCAGATGCTTAGTGACTGAGCCACCCAGCTGCTCCCTATTGATTTTGATAGATACTCCTAGTTGAGGATCAATGATGTATAGCAATACTTGAAGTGGAGAGCTTAATTAGGAATTTGAAGAAGACAAAGAACACAATATCTGTTAAAGGCTAACCTATACATTAAAACAAGAAATGTATATGATCTTGGATATAATATATCCAGTAAACTGTAGGTATTATGCAATAAACTAGGGAAGGTAGAAATCTGATATCAAGTTCTAGTTCCTTCTCATGAAATAAGTGCCTATGATAATAATGTAATAATCTGTTTTGTTCTGTGATGCATTTGTTCATAAAGTGTTTTTACAATGTCTTGACTATACTAGCATTTTCTGTATGTCCTATGTTCTTTTACATAAGAACTTGATCTTGGCTAATTAAACATCTTAGATCATTGAAAAGAACACTGGAATGCCATCTCCATATGAAAATTCACAATCCTTGGTATAGCCAAAGAAGCTTAGAAAATTTCCATTGTATCAGAGCTTAAGTAGGGCTGTACATCTGACAGCAAATGGTTTCCTGTCTTTTTTGCTTTGTTTTACTTTTCCAAATGATTCTAGTGAATGAGGTGGTTTCTTCTATTATTTATCAGAATGTAGAATTAGATGTACCTGGGGACCTGACTCTATAGGCAGTGAAGAGGAAGTCACATATGTGGTGGGACCACGACATCAAAAGTACAACCTTTCTCTCCTTCTCTCTCTCGCAAATAAATAAATCTTGAAAAAAAGAAAAAAAAAAGAAATAGGGGCTCCTGGGTGGCTCAGTCAGTTAAGTGTCTGCCTTCAGTACAGGTCATGATACCAGGGTCCTGGAATCCAGTCCTGCATCAGGCTCTCTCCTCAGCAGGGAGTCTGCTTCTCCCTCTCCCTCTCTTCTCTCTCTCTCTCAAATAAATAAATAATCTTAAAAAAATAAACAAAAAAAGAAATATTGCCACACTTTGAGGGACTGAAGTCAGTTAAAAATGTTTTATTTAAATTCAATGTAGTTTATTTAAATCCAATAGCCAACTATACGTTATTAAATTCAAAGCCAACTATAAATAAAAAAAAAAATTGGTGGCCATCTGTCTTTCATTGACCTATGCCTGAGCTGTGTTACCGTGCCCAAGATGTTGGGAGATTTTCTACAGCAAGGCAAGATCATCTCTTTTTCCGGGTGCTTGGCCCAGATCTACTTCTTGCACTTTCTGGGAGCCAGTGAGATGTTTCTGCTGACAGTCATGGCCTATGATAGGTATGTTGCCATCTGTAGTCCTTTGCAGTACCTGACAGTCATGAACCGCCAGCTGTGCTTTCAGTTGGCTTTGGCCTGTTGGTGTGGGGGCTTCATCCACTCTCTCACACAGGTCACACTGGTGATCCAGCTGCCCTTCTGTGGCCCCAATGAACTGGACAACTTCTACTGTGATGTCCCACAGGTCATCAAGCTAGCGTGCATGGACACCTATGTAGTAGAGGTGCTGATGGTCTCAAACAGTGGTCTGCTATCTCTCGTCTGTTTTGTGGTCTTGCTACTCTCTTATGCCATCATCCTGATCACCCTGAGAACGTGCTTCCGCCAGGGCCAGAGCAAGGCACTCTCCACCTGTGCCTCCCACCTAACTGTGGTCAGCCTGATCTTTGTGCCATGTGTATTCATCTGTCTGAGGCCTTTCTGCAGCTTCTCCGTGGATAAGGTGCTCTCCACCTTTTACACAGTGGTCACACCCATGTTGAATCCTCTCATCTACACACTCAGAAATGCTGAAATGAAGACAGCCATGAAGAAGCTGAGAAAAAAGCATGTGGCATCCTTCTGCCATATTAAAGGATGAACAGGAAGAGGTGAATTAGAAAGCATAACTTTCTTGGGACAATCTTAACTCATCCTGTACATGGGTATATGCATGAAACCAATTTGATGACTTTGGCATAAAAGCCGGCATCAAAATTAGGAAGCATTGCTGTTGATTGCTATCGCGGTATAGTGGCTTTGCTGGGTGTTCAGTATTAAGCAGGGAAGTCAGGAGTGTTTATTGGCCCAGAAATTGAGTAGTAGGTTCAAGAGTACATCTTGAAAGATCAACTCTTCTATCCTTTGTCTATAACTAGTCTTCATTTATTTACTTCATTTCACTTTTAAATTCTCTTCAAATGAAAGAAGGTAACCTGTCTCTTTTTTTTTGTCCTGCTGCTCTGGGTGTAACAACTCCTATGTCAGGAGGCTTCTTCTAATGTCCATCAGGGTCCCTTCTGAAGCAATGTGAATCCCTTTTGTCCCATCTCTAAGAAAGCCTGAAAACAAAACTAACCACCCTACATATTAATGTTCACCTAGGGACTGTGTTATACATTGTGCCAAATTTTAGAAATGCACTTGAATTCAATTCATGTAAGCAGTGCTCTTAGTGAAGTTTACATGTGAAGACAAGAAAGCCTGGGATAGAAGCTCCCAGTGTCCTGCCCTGGAGGCTTCTCTAGAAGAGGAATCCCAGGGGCGCCTGGGTGGCACAGCGGTTGGGCGTCTGCCTTCAGCTCAGGGCGTGATCCCGGTGTTGTGGGATTGAGCCCCACATCAGGCTCTTCTGCTATGATCCTGCTTCTTTCTCTCCCACTCCCCCTGCTTGTGTTCTCTCTCTCACTGGCTGTCTCTA
Organism: Ursus arctos; assembly: GCF_023065955.2. Taxonomy (NCBI): domain Eukaryota; kingdom Metazoa; phylum Chordata; class Mammalia; order Carnivora; family Ursidae; genus Ursus; species Ursus arctos. The sequence goes on along the minus strand of NW_026623056.1, from coordinate 1,419,666 downwards.
TCTCTGTCGAATAAATAAATAAAAACTTTAAGAAAAAAAAAAGAAGAGGCATCCCATTCCCCTTGGGTTTCTCTAAGTGGAGTTATAGGGGGGATATAAGCTGGTTCTTCTACTGGTCATAATATTTAAGAGCTCTGACCTGTAACAGAAAAAAGAAAAAAGAAAGATGTGTGGTTTAAAGTAGTTATTATTTCCAAGTCTCAAAGATACTTTGAGAAGTGGGTAATCTTATTCAACTTCACTTTTACAAATGAACTCAGATTTCTTTTCTTTTTTTTTAAGATTTATTTATTTTAGAGAGCTGAGAGAGAGGGCAAGCGGGGGGAGGGGCAGAGGGAAAACAAGAGAGAGAATCTCAAGAAGACTCCCTTCCTAGGGTGGAGCCAATGCAGGGTTCAACCTCAGGACCCTGAGATCATGACCCGAGCCCAAATCCAGAGTCTGATGGTCAACCAACTGAGTCACCCATGTGCCATAAACTCAGATTTCTTAAATGACTTTCACAAGTTCACTCAGAAAAAATATGATCAAGCAAGAAAGCTAGGAATTTTAGATAAGTTTAAGCTAATATTTTTCTTCTCAGAAAGTCTTTACCCCAATTAGATGGATTAATTGCATATTTTCTACTTTATCTACTGAGGATCTCCAGAACTAGGAGATCACTAAAAACATGCCCAGAAAGATTTATATTTAAGGTTATCTATTTCTGACATAAAGATCTTTGCAACTTTTTGTGTCTATGGAAAGATATTAATTCTGTTCACTAAATAAAAACACAACAATGGGCTTTTAGCAATATTTTTATATTTGCTCGCTTGTTTCCAAATCAGTTGCAGTGGAGAGGCTTTTTAAATTACTTAGCTGAAAAACATAACTCAGGAAAAAATATCTGGAACTCCACCAAATATTAAGATTTTTCTAGGTAAATTGCAATACCTGTGGTCATGTAAGAGCTTGGATGCTTTCTTACTAAGATGAGTGAGGGTGGAGTAGCACCCCTGTGAGGATCACACTTTCCTTACCATCCCTGGAATGGATCACATTCGGCTCTTTCACTGCCCAACATTTCCACAGAGGTCCTTTGCCTACAGTGAATATCCAGAAGAGCAGACAGGAGGACACTGTCCACCAGAGAGTAGTGTGTGAATTGACAAGATTTAAGTAGTACTGTGCAGTCATCCAGGCACATTGCAAGGACCTGAACCTCCAGCTTTCTTTATGTATCTGTAGGCTGCAACATCCTTTTTTCCAATGTTCCTCCTTCACAGCAAAATTTAGAATCTTGGCATATCATTTGAATTGTCCTGTTGATATCTGGATTGGTAGCATTATATTCAGAAAAGGAAGAGTTGTGTATATTCCCATTGGCATTTTCAGTCCTCCAATACTTGCTTAATCAATTATCTATATTAAAATTCTCTTTATTAATAAGCTGTTAACATTTTTCAGTCTGTACATGACTGCTGTCATCTCCAGAGTTCCCTTCTCAAATGTCTTGAGCCCACTTCTGGGGCCCGCCCGAGTCTCTCCTTTGGTTCTATCCTCCTGAGGGCAGCCCCTACGCTAGTATGGGAACTTTTAGTCTGAGGGCACTGTGTGTAAACTGAGGGGTCAGAGCCTGGAAGTCTGGGTGGCAGAGTCCATATTCGTACATGAGAGACCACCTGTATTGGGATTTAGAACCAAGAGAAGAGGTGGGCTGGAGACTGCGGGCCAAAGCTTGCTCTTTCTGCACTGCCATGTCTGGTGTAGAAATTGAAGGAGTCTGAGGATTTTATTTTATATTTTATTTTAATTTATTTTATTTAATTTATTAAGTTTTAATTTAAATTCTAGTTCTTTAGCATACAGTGCAATATTGTTTTCAGGAGTAGAATTCAGTGATTCTCACTTACATCCTACACCTAGTCAAGGAGCCTAAAATTTTAAATTTGAAACTGGTCTTGTAGTAATTATGAGAGCATGAGAACATTGTCCTCTGAGTATGAACATTTAAATTTATTCAAATTTTGTTATGTTGATTTATATCGATTTAGACATATGTTATACAGGCTCCATTTATATTCTTGCTCTGGGTCCCACAGATATTTAGGGTAGATCTGCCCCTTCTTTCCAGCTCATGTGGTCTTTTGGGGGGTACTGAATTAACTGAAAGGAGGCAAAGAGAAGTCTGGTTCATGAAATCATGGGAGGACAATTGACTTAATATTTCCAGAACACATGGAAAGTAAGATTGCACATTTATTACCTAGCTCCAAAGTACACATTGTGAATGGGCCCATGTGGTAAGAAAATCCAACTACATCTTGCCAAATTTCTCCCTTTAGGAGCCCTAGAAATAAGCATTTATTATTGGAGAGATATCAGCATGTCACCAAAACATTTGCTTTTAATTTATAGAAAATAATTCCTGGGAGATGTTCTTCTAATAAATAACTCCTAGTGATTTTTTGATCTTTTAATATTCATTCATCCATTAAGTCATTAATTCATTATTAATTTATTAACCGTTCATTAGTTTAACAATTGTTTGCTGAGTCCCTTTATGTGCCAGGAAATGTGGTAGACATCTTGCTTTTGGGTGTTTCACCAAGCATCAACGGATCACCTACATATCTAATTATAAAGTCTTCAAATAAACACCAGAGGAAGGTGAAGAATGTTCTAAGACAATATGTAAGCTCAGGTAATTGGGAACAGTAGAGCAGAGAGGAGAGAGTAGGGCAAAAATATGGACTGTGGAGTCAGACAGCTTCATCATGCCCAGCTCACTACTCACCATGGTACAAGCAACTTAACCTCTTGATGCTCCTTTGAGTATACAGTGAGGACAGTAATAGAATACACCTCATAGGTTTCTCAAGAAAACTATACAAAATACTACTTGTAAAGCTCTAATAAGCATTTTTACATAAGGTCGGAGCTCAGAAATTATTGACTGCTTGTATTACCATTATCATTAAGTGTTATGTTAAAAGGAAAATAAAAGCTGCTAGAAGGCTATACAATTGTTTGATCCTAGAGAAACACAGGACAGAAAGATGAATTAGAGCTTTTGACACCAGACCCCTGCCATATGACAATAAAATCCTTAGGAACTCCTCCATTCATATTGAAACCAGCACTGGATGTTATATGCAACTAATGAATTATTGAACATTACATTAAAAACTAATGATGTACTATATGTTGACTAATTGAATTTAAATAAAAATAAACAAACCAGCCTTGATCCAAGAACTTCATGTTAGGTGATATATGTATCCTCAAAACACGTTTTAAGTGTTTTAAAAAAAATATTCTGGTTAACATCATAATTCAGAGCCATCATTTTAATTTAAATATTTAAAAAAAATTAGGACAGTCTAAAATTTAAAGAAACATTGCAAAGATAGTACAGAGTTTCTGTATACTTTACACTATTTGCCCTATTGTTAACATCTTACATTATACGGTATAGTTCTCAGAACTACTGAGCCAATGCTGATACATTATGATTAGTTAAACTCCACATTTTATTTAGGTTTATTTTATTAAATTACATTTCAGCTATTTTTCCTTAATGAATAGGCTTATCGAAGTTACCTATTTTTTATTTATTGACTTGCTAGTTATTGATTTATTGTCCTTATGCTCTTTATTTTTCCAAGAAGTTTTTGTAATTATCCCATAAACAAACAAGGCAACTGGTGAGATTGTTTTACTTAGAGAAAATAGTGAAATCCGTAATGGAAACACTCACAGTACAGTCTGCTTCCTCTCAAGTGAATATCTCTTTCCTGTCCCTATCAGTCTCTTCCACTTCTTTCTTCAGGTATATGGTTTCTCATCTGCAAGTTCCATCTTGTCCCAGTCTGATACACATATTATCATGGGAACTTGTAGGGATAAGGGTGTGGGGGGAGATAAGGAAATCTAGGGTAATACCTAGATGTCCCCACATTATTCACTGTGCTACAGTATCACTCTAAACCTTGGGTCCAGTTCTAAAGACTAAGCTTGTTCTCAGACCAAGTCTTGCTCCCAGTGCCCACTTATGGTGCCAGTCCTATCCCATTGTATGACCCTTTGAACTCGTTGCGGTTTCCTCATATCTCTAGATCTCTGAAGACGTTGTTTCCTTTGCTAGAGTTATTGACCCACTTCTTACCTTTATTTTATTTATTTTTTAAAGATTTTATTTATTTATTTGACAGAGAGACAGCCAGTGAGAGAGGGAACACAAGCAGGGGGAGTGGGAGAGGAAGAAGCAGGCTCCCAGTGGAGGAGCCCAATGCGAGGCTCAATCCCAGAATGCAGGGATCACGCCCTGAGCCAAAGGCAGATGCTTAACGACTGCGCTACCCAGGCTCCCCGACCCACTTCTTACCTTTAGTACTCAGATTGAGAGTCTTATCTTCTTGGATGTTGTCTCTGATCTTTTCCTTGTATGGTTTTATTAATTGGTCCTCATATGAATTCTCATAGCACAGTTTATCTTTAATCAGCATAACATTCACTATATCTATTGCAATTTTCTTCTCACTAATACGGCTGTCCCATTATTTGGTGGTCTTTATATCTGGAGGATCTGGCACAGTGCTCAGTGAAGAAAAATGCTTGCTAAATCTCTCTTTTTTTATTTCCAAATTGAAATGTAATTGACATAAAACAATGTAAGTTTAAGTTGTAAAACATGTTAATTTGGTATTTATTTATTGCAACATGATACCTCCATAACTTTGGCTAACACTTCTATCATATCATGAAATTATCATTTCTTTTTAATGGTGAAAACATTTAAGATATACTCTCTTAGCAGTTTTGAACTATTGACTATAATCACCATTCTATGCATTAGATCCTTAAAACCTATTCATCTTCTAGTTGCAAGTTGGAACCCCTTCACAACATCTCCCAATTCCCCCACCCCCTTCCTCAGTAACCACCATTCTACTGTCTGTTTCTACAAGTTTGGCTTTTTTAGATTCCACATATAAATGAAATCACCTATTTGTCTTTCTCTGATGAGATGTGTTTTTGAAGAAAGGAAAAAAGGAAATGAAGAAAAAGAGGACCTTAGGGAAGAGGAAAGGGAGGGAGGAAGGAAGGAAAGAACAGAAAGATGAGGAAGACAGAGAAAGAGAGAAACAGAAGGAAAAAAATGGCAGAGTAGGGGACTCTATTTAATCCAGTCCCCTGAATTGAGCTGGGTATCTACCAGACCCTTCTGAACACCCACGAAATCAGCCTGAGATGTAAGAAGATATATCTGGATCTCTACAAGCAGAATATCTCCAGCAATTGGTCTCGAGGTATGAAGTGGGGAGCCGTGATTCTGAAGGCAGATACTGGAAGATAAACGGAAGGGGGAAGGGGCCTCCATGAACTTCCACCAGGAAGGCAAAAGCCTCCCACTCTGGGGACTGGGTACAGATTCACTTGTAGTGGTAGGGAAAGAACTTTAGGGCAGTGCCCCAGACTGCAACCTGGATCTACACAGGCACGCCTGTGAACCAGGGATGGCTGGTGGTTTTAGAAGCACAAACGGCAGAGACGTGCCCAGCCCTGGCAGCGAGGGCTGGGAGAGCTGCTGTGGGGCACACAACCCAGGACACTGCGGGTTTTTAGCAGCACAGACAGAAACAGAGACAGTGTGGCCTGGAGAGCTCAGTGAAGAACAGACTGCGATCTCTCTGTTCTGAGACAGAGGTTTGGATACGGTCACTTCTGTTCTGACTCATGGAAGAAATGCAGAAAGCTGACAAAGAAAGCCACCAGAGAACAAAAGTCTCCCCAAAACCAGTTTTCACTGAGCCCACCCTCTCCCCACAGGGGGCAGGGCAACTCTGCCCAAATAGGATTGCCTGAGTAACAGTACAGCGGGCTCTTCCCCCAGAAGACAGGCTGGAAGAACAAGAGGCCCACAACCCTAAGGAACGTATAAAACAGGTGCATCTTGCTTGGGTCCTGGTCAATAATTTGGACTCTATACATTCCCTCAATGACCCCTGAACAGAATGACTAAGCGGAAGAACACCCAAGAAAGGAAAGAATCAGAGACTGTAATCTCTGCCACAGAACTAATGGATATGGATATAACCAAGATGTCAGAAATAGATTTCAGAGTAAGTTATCAAGGCAATATCTAGGCTTGAGAAAGATATTAATGGCAATGTAGAATCCTTAAGGGCAGAAATGAGATCTAATCAGGCCAAGCTTAAAAATGCTATGAATGAAATGCAGTCTAAACTGGATGCTCTGACTGCCAGGGTAAACAAGGCAGAAGAACAAATTAGTGAGTTAGAGGGTAAGATGATAGAAAAGAAGAAAAATGAGGTGGCATGGGAAAAACAAATTAAAATCCAAGGAATCAAACTGAACGAGATTAGTGACTCGATGAAGAGTTCCAATATCAGAATTATTGGGCTCCCAGGGCGGGTGGAGAAAGAGAGAGGTCTAGAAGATGTATTTGAGTAAATCGTAGTTGAGATCTTCCCTAATCTGGGAAAGGAAGAAAGTATTAGCATCCAAGAGGCAGAGAGGACCCCTCCCAAGATCAATGAGACTAGACCAACACCAAGACATATAACAGTACAATTTGCAAATCTTAGATCCAAGGAAACAATCTTGAAAGTGGCAAGGGGGAAGAGATTTCTTATGTACAGAAGGAGGAGCATCAGAATAATGTCAGATCATTCCACAGAGACCTGGCAAGACAGAAAAGGCTGGCGAGACATATTCAAGCCTACTAAATGAGAAGAACGTGCAGCCAAGGATACTTTATCCAGCAAGGCTGTCATTCAGAACGGATGGAGAGACAAGGAGAAAGAATATGTGACCACCAAGCCAGCCCTGCAAGAAATGTTAAAGGGGGCTCTGTAGAAGGAGAAAGACCCCAGGATTGATATAGAACAGAAATTTACAGAGACAATCTATAGAAACAAGGACTTCACAGGCAACAAGATGACATTAAAATCATATCTTTCAGTAATCACTCTCGATATGAATGGCCTAAATGCTCCCATAAAGCACCACAGGGTTGCAGATTGGATAAAAAGAGATGACCCATCCATATGCTGTCTACAAGGGACTCATTTCGAAACTAAAGATACATCGAGACTGAAAGTGAAGGGATGGAGAACAATTGTTCATGCCAACGGACCTCAAAAGAAAGCTGGGGTAGCAATTCTCATATCAGACAAATTAGATTTTAAGCTAAAGACTGTAGTTAGAGATACAGAAGGAAACTATATCATTCTTAAAGTGTCTATCCAACAAGAGGATCTAACAATTATAAGTATCTATGCTCCCAACATGGGAGCAGCCAGCTACATAAGCCAACTGTTAACCAAAATAAAGGGACATATTGATAATAATACATTAATAGTAGTGGACCTCAACACTCCACTCTCAGCAATAGACAGATCATCTAAGAGGAAAATAAACAGAGAAAAAAGAGCTTTGAATGATGCACTGGACCAAATGGACCTCATTGATATATACAGAACACTCTACCCTAAAACAACAGAATACTCATTCTTCTTGAATGCACATGAGACTTTCTTCAGAATAGACCACATGCTGGGTCACAAATCAGGTCTCAACAGATACCAAAAGATTGAGATTATCGCCTGCGTATTCTCAGACCACAATGCTTTGAAACTGGAACTCAGTCACGAGAAAAATTTGGAAGAAATTCAAACACTGCTTAAGAATGTTTGGGTCTGGGTGTTATACGCAACTAATGAATCATCGAACTTTACATTAGAAACCAGGGATGTACTGTATGGTGACTAACATAATATAATAAAAAAACATTAAAAAAATGTTTGGGTCAACCAGGAAATCAAAGAAGAACTTAAACAATTTATGAAAACGAATGAGAATGAAAATATTTTGGTCCAAAACCGACTGGATACTGCAAAGGTGGTCCTACGGGGGAAATACATAGCCATCCAAGCACCACTCAAAAAAATAGAGAAATCTAGAACACACAATCTATATTTACACCTTAAAGAATTGGAGAGGGAACAACAAAGAAGGCCTAAGCCATGCACTAGAAAAGAAATAATAAAGATTAGAGCAGAGATCAATGAATTAGAAACCAGAAATAAAGTAGAAATACAGTAGAGGAGATCAACGAAACTAGAAGCTGGTTCTTTGAAAGAATTAATAAGATCGATAAACCATTGGCCAGACTTATCCCAAAGAAAAGAGAAAGGACCCAAATCAATAAAATTATGAATGAAAGGGAGAGATCACCACTAACACCAAGGATATAGAAACAATCATTAGAAACAATTATCAACACCTATATGCCAATAAATTAAGCAACCTGGAAGAAATGGGTGCCTTCCTGGAAACGTATAAACTACCAAGACTGAAACAGGAAGAAATTGATAACTGGAATAGACCAATAACAAGTAGCGAAATTGAAGCAGTGATCAGAAACCTCTGAAAAAACAAGAGTCCAGGGCCTGACAGATTCCCCGGGGAATTCTACCAAACATTCAAAGAAGAAATAATACGTATTCTCCTGAAGCTGTTTCAAAAATAGAAACAGAAGGAAAACTTCCAAACTCATTCTATGAGGCCAGCATTACCTTGATCCCAAAAGCAGGCAAAGACCCCATCAAAAAGGAGAATTACAGACCAATATCCCTGAAAAATGTGGCTGCCAAAATTCTCAACAAGATCTCAGCTAATAGGATCCAACAATACGTTAAAAGGATTATCCATCAGGACAAGGTGGGATTCATCCCTGGGATGCAAGGTGGTTCAACATTCTCAAATCAATCAGTGTGATAGAACACATTACTAAGAGAAGAGACAAGAACCATATGATCCTCTCAATTGATGCAGAAAAAGCATTTGACAATATACAGCATCCATACCCATCCAATATACAAAAAGTATTTGCAGTAGTGCAATGAGAACATGATACAAAAAAAAAAAAATCAAAAGAATTATTTTTGGAAACAAAATAAAGAGAATAATGAAATTAAGACAAGTCAATAGAGGGTTGGAAAATAGAGTCACAGAACTTCTCGAAGAAAGTAGAATTTTAAAAAATCAAAGAAAAATAGGAAAAAATATGAAAAATCTAGGCAAGAGGTAAAACATTCAGCTCATATTTGTTCCAGGAGAACAGAGAAAACAGAGGAGAAAAATTTAAAAGGAACAATGAAAGGAAAACTCTTAGGAGGAAGGTTTAAGTCTCCAGATCCAGAAGATGTACTGAGTGTCCACCCTAGTGATGAGAAAATAATAACTAAGACACATTATTATGTAGTTTTATTACCCTAGAGGTTAAGAAGATTGTAAAATTTTTGAGAGGGACAGAAAAAAATATAGGCCACAAAAATTATGCAAAACCCAAAAGGCATTAGAGTGTTTAGTAACAACACTAGACCCTTCAGTACAGTAGAAAAGTACCTGAATCTGATTTTCAGGCTAGAATTCTAGACAGAACAAAACCATCCGTCAGGTATGAAAGTAGAATAAGACCTTTTCAGCCATGCAAAGATTTACAAAATTTACTTTATAAGTACCCTTTCTTTGAAAGTATGGGAGGATGTGTCCCAGCAAAAGCAACAAAGAGGAAGAGATAGGCTCAAGAAATCAGTGCAGGGGTGGCCCAAACAAGAAAAGACACAAGAACCATATGATCCTCTCAATTGATGCAGAAAAGCATTTGACAAAATACAGCATCCTTTCCTGATTAAAACTCTTCAGAGTGTAGGGATAGAGGGTACATTCCACAAATTCATAAAAACCATCTATGAAAAGCCCACGGCGAATATCATTCTCAATGGGGAAAAGCTAAGAGTCTTTCCCTTAAGATCAGGAACACAGCAAGGATGCCCTCTCTCTCCACTATTGTTCAACATAGTACTGGAAGTCCTAGCAACAGCAATCAGACAATAAAAGGTATTCACATTGGAAAAGAAGAAGTCAAACTCTCTCTCTTTACAGATGACATGATACTTTATGTGGAAAACCCAAAAGACTCCACCCCCAAATTACTAGAACTCATAGAAGAATTCAGTAATGTGGCAGGATACAAAATCAATGCACAGAAATCAGTTTCTTTCCTGTACACTAATAATGTAACTATAGAAAGAGAAATTAGTGAATTCCATTTACAATAGCACCAAAAAAAAAAAATAATAACATACCTTGGAATAAACCTAACCAAAGAGGTAAAGGATCTGTACTCTAGAAACTACAGAACACTTATGAAAGAAATTGAAGAAGACACAAAAAGATGGAAAACCATTCCATGCTAATGGTTAGGAAGAATAAACATTGTTAAAATGTCTATGCTACCCAGAGCAATCTATACTTTCAATGCCATCCTAATCAAAATACCAATGACATTTTTTTAAGTGCTGGAACAAACAATCCTAAAATTTGTATGGAGCCAGGAAAGATCCCCAATCACCAAGGAAATGTTGGACAAGAAAAACAAAGCTGGGGGCAACATGTTGCCTGATTTCAAGCTATATTACAAAGATGTTATCACCAAGACAGCATGGTACTGGCACAAAAACCGACACATAGATCAATGGGAAAGAATAGAGAGCCCAGATATGGACCCTCAACTCTACACTCAACTAATCTTCAACAAAGCAGGAAAAAAAATATATCCAATGGGAAAAAGACAGTCTCTTCAGTAAATGGTGCTGGGAAAATTAGACAGCTATACACAGAAGAATGAAACTCAACCATTCTCTTACACCATACACCAAAATAAACTCAAAATGGATGAAAGACCTCAATGTAAGACAGGAATCCATCAAAATCATAGAGAAGAATATAAGTAATAACCTCTTTGACATCGGTCACAGCAACTTCTTTCAAGACACGTCTCCAAAGGCAAGGGAAACAAAAGTGAAAATGAACTTTTGGAACTTCATCAAGATAAAAAGCTCCTACACAGGAAAGGAAATGGTCAACAAAAGAAAGAGGCAACCCACAGAATGGGAGAAGGTATTTGAAAATTACACTACAGATAAAGGGCTGGATCCAAGATCTATAAAGAACTTCTCAAACTCAACACCTTAAAAACAAATAATCAAGTCAAAAAATGGGCAGAAAACATGAACAGACACTTTTCCAAAGAAGACATAGGAATGGCTAATAGACACATGAAAAGATGCTCAACATCATCAGCCATCAGGGAAATTCAAATCAAAACCACATTGAGATACCACCTTACACCAGTTAGAATGGCAAAAATTGACAAGGCAAGAAACAACAGACGTTGGAGACGTTTTGGAGAAAGGGGAACCCTCTTACACGGTTGGTGGGAATGCCAGTTGGTATAGCCACTTTGGAAAACAGTGTGGAGGTTCCCCAAAAAGTTAATGACCCAGTAATTCCACTACTGGGTATTTACTCCAAAGATACAGATGTAGTGAAATGAAGGGGCATATGCACCCCAATGTTCATAGCAGCAATGTCCAAATAGTCAAACTATGGAAGGAGCTGAGATGCCCTTCAACAGACCACTGGATAAAGAAGATGTGGTCCATATATACAATGGAATATTACTCAGCCATCAAAAAGAACGATTACCCACAATTTGCATTGACATGGACGGCACTGGAGGAGATAATGCTAAGTGAAATAAGTCAAGCAGAGAATGACAATTATCATATGGTTTCACTTATATGTGGAACAAAGTAATAGCATGGAGGACATTAAGAGAAGGAGGGAAAAATGAAGGTGGGGGAGTCAGAAGGGGAGACAAACCATGAGAACTGTCAACTCCCAGAAACTATCTGAGGGTTTTATTGGGGGAGGAGACTGAGGGGATGGGTTAGCCTTGTGATGGGTATTAAGAAGGGCACGTATTGCATGGAGCACTGGGTGTTATATGCAAACAATGAACCGTGGAACACTACATCAAAAACTAATGATGTACTGTATAGTGACTAACATAACATAATAGAGAGAAACAGTGACAGATTTTCATCTCAAAAAGAATTTGGGGAATTCAGTAAAAACAGTACTTCCACAGTTGGCCATTCCTTATCAAAACAGCCCTTTATTTATAACTTAGAGAGTCATAGAACAATAAACTGTTTTCAACAGCAACGAAAGGCACTTCTGTGCTGCAACGTGATAATCCTTTCTGCCTAAATGAGATGAATGCTAGTTGAGTTACTGTATTTCTTGTTGTTGAGGTTGTGCCACTCAAACACACAGAACTTTAGGCATGACCTGAAAGTTCACGCTGTAATTCAGTAACAAATTTTACACTAGATTGCAGGGGTGTAATGTTCAATTCTTGTGAAGCCCCCTTGACCTCAATGCCTTAGAGACTCATTCAGGTCAATATAGGGCTCAGGCATTATCTTTACTGTGCCACCAATTAGCACATTGTGCTTGTGTACTTGAGCTTCAGAAATTTTAAAATGAAATTTTAAATGAAATTTTAAATGAAATTTTAAATGAAAACAGTTTAATAGTTTTTGAAACTACTGTACTTGGGCTAGTGGTGCAATATAATGATACAAAACATCAACTACCTTCCCTTCCACCAACTTTGAATAAACTATACAAAGCTGTAAAAATAGCCTGTGTAATTTTAACTAGCAATTTACCAAGTAGCCTTCAATATAGTTTTACAAGGGGTCCCTTAGTGGGAATTATACTTGCACTTTCTCTAACAATACTCTCCAGATGCTACCCAATCACCTGGCTAGCTGTTCCCTCAGGGCTGTGATGATGCATAGAGATTGCTGGCAGAATCTCTCTCTTGGCATCCAGGAATATAGAAATAAAGTCTTACAGACCAAGATCAGAAGCCAAGGCACAGCTATAAGCTCATAAAATCTTCTGAGAGGAGAGAGAGAGAAAGAATAAATAGGACCTCTTTTCAGGCTGTAGGTGTAATCCTTTTGTGAAATGGGACAAACTCATAAGAGAAACATCACTATATAGGTTTCAATCTTTTAGCATGAATATCTAGATACAGATCCCATTTCCATCTCAGAAAGGTTTATTGATCCAAGAAGATCTCAGATTGTCCAAATCCATGTCGTGGGACCAGACTCAAGAAGATGGCCAGAGTAAGTTTCCCATCTGTAATGACAAGATAACAACCAGGGAGAGAGGCGAGGACAATTTTAATATATTCAAATCATATTCAAGGATAAAAAGGAGTATTTAAATTCTTCAACCACTTATAACATCTGTTCTAATAACTCTATCGAGTAATTTGGGAAGTAGTTTACTGTAACTTAAAGTGTATCAATATTATTTCAATTGGAATTTAGTTCCAGCTTTACACTAACCGTGCAGCCTAGATAATTCAGTTTTCTCCCTGAACTTTACTTTCACCAGTGGTTAGATGAGTGGAATACAGTCAGGTGATAACTAAGGTTTTTTTTTTTTTTTCTCATCTATACACGTATAGGATTTTCATGAATTATGGTCCAGTCTAAGAGGATTTGAAAAGGTCTTTTAAAGGTGTTACTCTAAAATGAAAGACTTTATGTCAGGTATTGGATTTTATTGAACTTTGTATGTTCCAAGCACAATGCCAGACACAGAGAATGTGCTCCATAAATATCTATCAACTGAAAGGATAAATATTGGTGCTGTGTGAAATGTAGAAGATGATATAGATGGTCCCTTAAAGAGTCTACGTTGTGGTACATTTACGCATGAGCAGATTTTTTTTCAAGACTTATTCAGATTATTATTCCTTATTTCTCAGTTCCACAAATACTTAGTAAGTTACTTCCTCAGTTGTGAACAATTAAAAGAACAGGATAAATTGGGACTTTAAATGTTTCTATACGTAAAAGTTCAAAGGATTGACAGGTAATAAAATGATGTCAAGTGACCAGAGACATGAAAACATGCACATGAGTCATAATGTCTCTATGAGGGATATTGACGTCAAAGACACTATTGTATAAAGAACTTACTGTGGGATGGAACTTGCTGTTAGGAAAGAGATCCAGAGTATTTGATCTCTTTTCCTTGCAAATAGCCCACAGAAGAAACTAAGACTAAATATCTTTGGGTATTCAGGAGGGCACGTATTGCATAGAGCACTGGGTGTTATACGCAGACAATGAATCATGGAACACTACGTCAAAAACTAATGATGTACTGTATGGTGACTAACATAACATAATGAAAAATTAAAAAATAAAAAGACTAAATCTTTTTCCCAGAGGATTTCAGGGAGTTGCAGTCTTACTATTTGTTTTATTTGAAATAATTTAGGTGGCCTTATGAAGTGAAGTAAGGGTGCAATCTTTTTCCTTTCTTTCTTTCTTTCTTTCTTTCTTTCTTTCTTTCTTTCTTTCTTTCTTTCTTTCTTTCTTTCTTTCTTTCTTTCTTTCTCAGAGAGAGAACTCAAGCAAGGGCAATGGGAGAGGGAGAAGTAAGCTTCCCACCAAGCAGGGAACCCAATGTGGGGCTTGATACCAGACCCCTGGGATGATGACCTGACCCAAAGGCAGATGCTTAACGGCTGAGCCACCCAGGTGCCCCCAATCTTATATCTTTAACACCATTATAACTAGTATATATTCTTTGGCATTACCTGAGAGACTAACTCTGACCTAAGAACCTGGGCAGATGAATGGAAATGATCCATCCCGTATAGGGCCTGGTCCACAGTGTTCAGATATTTGGTACTGATGCTACTGAAATTCTTTCACTGAAATGATATGACTTTGATTTACTGGTAACTGATTGCTTTTATGCTCATTAATTAATTCAATCATTACATGAGAGGCATTATTCTTTCCCGGGGAAGGACTTTGAAGTTAATAGAGTGAGGAAAATTGTTTTAAGATCACACAGCCTGTAAGAGGTAGAGTTGTTGAGTCAGGCCCTATTGGTCTATCTTTAAATCCTATGCTCTTTCTCCCAGTGAAGATGGTAGAAAGATCTTGGGTCTTAGACTTGGAATAATTTTCTCAGCCCCAGATCGAGTTGAGATAGCCACGATTCAGGAAGAATATACCAGCTGTCTGAACATCTTTGAGTCATCTTTCCTGAACTCAGACAGGAAGCCATTCAGGAATATGGACTATATTCTGGTACTACTCTAGTCAAAGAATGTATTTGAGCAGGTGGTTGTCAGCAGTAGATACATTTTCTAAACATGGAAAGCATGGAAATACATATAAATGGGAATTAGGATGTGAACATACAAAGGAGTTTAGTGTCCTTAGATGACTCTGCTCCAGGCTTTCTCCCTTCTTCCATTCAGCACGTTCTCTGGTCACTAAGAGGAGTGATGATAATTACATATTCACTTACAGGGTGACATGTACATAAGTGCTTCAAAGGTGATCCTTACAGCACTTCTATGGTGTGCACTGTTCCTTTTCTTTTTTTAATAGATTTTATTTATTTATTTGACAGAGCGAGTGACTACAAGCAGAGGGAATGGCAGGGAGAGGGAGAAGCAGGCTCCTTGCAGAGCAGGGAGCCCCATGCGGGACTCAGTACCATGACCCTGGGATCATGACCTGAGCAGAAGGCAGATGGCCAACAGCCTGAGTCACCCAGGCACCCCATGGTGTGTACTATTCTTACACATATTTAACACTTGAGAAGTATAGGTCTAAGTTTAACAGAAAATCCGTTGTGAGTCAATAACGTGGTAAGAAAATTAATGGTGAGAAAAATATCCATTAATTATGTTCAAGAAATATGAAGAATTTCATCTCCTATTTAGCATCACTTAAATATTTTCATAAGACTGTTCCTGTTAGGCTTCACCATGCTTACAGTGGTTTATGATATTTATTTATTTTTGCAGGGAACGAGAGCCACCAAGCCAGTATCATCTGGGTCCCCACAGAAGTGGCTAACAATGTCACTGAGTTTATATTCCTAGGACTTTCCCAAGATCCTGGAATGCAACTGATGTTCTTTGCCTTATTCCTCCTCTTCTACATCGTGGTCATGGTGGGAAATCTGCTCATTCTGCTCACGGTCTTTTCTGATCCCCGGCTCCATAAACCCATGTATTTCTTCCTCAGTAACCTCTCCTTTGTGGACATTGCCTATTCCTCAGCCACAGCACCCAAGATGATTGCAGACTTTATTTCTGAGAAAAAGACCATTTCCTACTGGGGCTGTGTAACTCAGATGTTCACCTTCCACTTTTTTGGTTGTGCTGAGATTTTTGTCTTGACCGTTATGGCTTTTGACCGCTATGCTGCCATCTGCCACCCTCTCCGTTATACCACCATCATGAGTGCCAATGCTTGTATTGTGCTGGCATCACTGTCCTGGTTAGGAGCCCTGGGTCATTCCTTTGTTCAGACCCTCCTGACCTTTCAGCTGCCTTTCTGCAATAATCGGGTCATTGACCACTACTTTTGTGATGTCCACCCAGTCCTAAAACTTGCCTGTGCTGATACAACCCTGGTAAATATGTTGGTGATTGCCAACAGTGGTCTCATCTCTCTGGGGTGTTTCCTCATTCTTCTGGCCTCCTACACCGTCATTCTATTCAGTCTTCGCAAGCGGTCTTCAGAGAGCCGGCGCAAGGCTCTCTCTACCTGTGGGTCTCATTTCACTGTAGTAACTTTCTTCTTTGTCCCTTGTATTTTTATTTATCTGCGTCCATCCACTACTTTCCCACTGGATAAGGCTGTGTCTGTGTTCTATACTACCATCACCCCGATGTTAAACCCACTCATCTACACTCTGAGGAATGAGGATGTAAAGAATGCCATGAAACGGATATGGAGTCTCAAGGTCTCCTTGAAGGAAAAGCAGGAGGGATAGCTCGTCAGAATTGCAAAATCAGAGAATTAGCTGATACCTTCAGTAGTCTGTAACTTACTAATGAATTAAGGAATACTCTCTAAAATTGAACTGTCTTGTAAGAGTTCCTTGGACAGGCAAAAATTTAAGACAATTTTCTTTTTCTGTCTTTAGGTGGGCTAAACTTAGACCTTTCCATACTGTCAAGGTTTATCTTCTCTTACTTTAAAGTAGGAAAGTAAACAGTGTGAGTATCTCATTTAACTGCTTGATAGATCCCTTCGATTCAAGTTAAGATTTCTTACCGTATAATGAATGATTTAGAATGAGGTTACAAGAGAAAGATATCTCTGAGGACTTTGACCATTTCTCTTAAAAACAGAAGTGTATCTCCCCAGAGACTGCCTCCTTGTGTCCCTCCCACCCTCTCTCCCTTGCTTCTCTTCCTCCCTCCTCCTTTTCTTGCTTTCTTCCTTTTACCCTCTTCCTTCCTTTCCTAGTCTTTCCCCACAAATATCACATAATATAGTAGGGGAAATGCATTCACAAAGAGATAATGATGACACAATATAACAAATATAGAAATAAATACATAGAAATATACACTGCACACCATTAAGAGGTTAGTGTAAATTCACAAACTGCTCAAAGGATGGTCTCTGTTCAAGGGGGAAAGGAACATTTTACGTATTTTGGTGTGGAACAATGTTTAAGAGAACTTACTGGAAAATTGGAATACTCTATTATCCCAGTAGCATATTGTTTTTACTGAAAATTATCCTACTTTTATTTTTGCAATACACAGACTAGAGTCATTAAAGCAACTAAAATGAATTGACTTTGAACTATTGAAATGACTAAATCAAAGAGATGTATTACAAATTTTTGGTTAAAAGTATTTTCAGTTTTTTAAAAGGACAAAATTCTTTCTTTTTGTTGTGCTCTTTTTTTTATAAATTTATTTTATTTTCCAAGATTGTATTTATTTATTTGAAAGAAAGAAAGGGCACAAGCAGGGGGAGTGGCAGGCAGAGGGAGAGGGATAATCTGGCTCCCCACTGAGCAAGAAGCCTGATGTGGGGAGGACCCCAGAATCATGAACTGAGCTGAAGGCAGACACTTAACCAACTGAGTCACCCAGGTACCCCTTTTGTGGTGTTCTTAGTAAAGTCAGAGAATCCCTGGGTGCCTCAGGACTTCAGATAAGGCAGTTTTATTTTAAGGAAATTGTAGATCTTGTTCTTTGACTCACATCTTTCAAGAATTCCGCCCCGATTATTTTCATCCAACATTTCTTTTCTGTGTGCCTTAAGCACACCTCCATATAGTTTATAAAATGGTATCAGATACATTTTTTTTTCTGTTTTTTTTCCTCTTAGTGGATTAATCTCATTTCTACGGCTTATTAAAGATGTAAGTAATGTATCTTACCTCTTTTCCACTCCCCGTATATGGCACAGGGCTGGATGTACAATAGATTCTTGTGACACAGTCTACCTGTTGTTACCCCACTATCCATGGTTCCTTGTTTTCCTTAGTAACAGAGACTTGACATTATTTATGGTGGCCCCACTGAAACATTACATTTATCAGTCTCTCCTTTTCACTGCTGGTGGTCACTATGATGTTGGTTATAGTTGATGAGTGAGATTTTCGAAAACTCTTTAAAATGGTTTCTCTACATTCAGGCTTTCTATACATGATCACCACTAATACCTTGTTGCATTTCCTTATAGTTATTTTTCATATTACCTTTACTCTGCAAAAAGGGATCAAAATGTCCTTTTTATTAATACCTATTTAAAACAATAAATACACTGAACTTGTATTTAAATTTGTGGGCTACATTAGTTTTCCCTTTTCCCCCTAAGATCTAAATAAGACACCAGCAGCAACAACAACAACAACCATAATGGGGAAACAAGTTTAGACTCACAGTAACAAAGAAAACAGGACAGTAGTGAGATTCTGCAGACAAAAGAGTCCAATAAATGTTTGGAAAAGAGAAGACAAAGTGTGGTAACTGATTTGGCTGGGTAGAGAAGGCTAACACTAAAGTAGGAACTGAGGGGGATACTGAGGAGAAATACACAGATTGATCTTCCAGAATCCTTGACATGCTTGAGATGCCAGGACACCAGGAAAGAAGATGGTGGGTTTCAGGACTAGTAATAGGGAGATTAAGAGACAGGAATGGTTCAGTCTCCCATTCTCTCTTTTCACTCTCAGATGCTCACACAGGCATATGCTTCACAAACAGAATATTGACATCTTTGCATTAAGAAATTAAATTATATTAGAGAAAAGTCTTTCAGTTTCTGCCTTTGGACATCACAAAGAGAATGGCTGCCTTTTTGCTAGAACTCTGGCCAGAAGCCCACTATTTAGTAAGATCTGCTCTATCGATCCAGAGCATTTGGGCAAAATTTTGGTGCCAAATTTTTTAATGCACATAAGATATTTGGGGTAAAAAGTGAGAGTTTAGGGGGCACCTGGGTGGCTCAGTCATTGGGCATCTGCCTTCAGCTCAGGGTGTGATCCCGGCATTCTGGGATCAAGCCCCACATCAGGCTCCTCCATTGGGAGCCTGCTTCTTCCTTTCCTACTCCCCCTGCTTGTATTCCCTCTCTCGCTGGCTGTCTCTCTGTCTGTCAAATAAATAAATAAAAATATTTTTTGAAAAAGTGAGAGTTTAGGAAGGCCCCACGGTTTTTGGTGGGATCTGAGATGACGCAGAAAAAAATTCACTTTGAAAACTACTGATATCTTCACATTGATCAGAGAAAATATTTGTAATCCTGAAATGTCTGTGCTGCCCAGAGAAATCTATACATTTAATTCCATCCTGATCAAAACACCGGTGGAATTTTTTAAAGTGCTGGGACAAACAATCCTAAAATGTGTATGGAACCAGAAAAGACCCCGAATTGCCAAGGAAATGTTGAAAAAGATAAAGCTGGGGGCATCACATTGCCTGATTTCAAGCTATATTACAAAGATGTGATCACTAAGACAGCATGGTACTGGCACAAAAACAGACACATTGATCAGTGGAACAGAATAGAGAGCCCAGATAGGGACCCTGAATTCTACAGTAAACTAATCTTCAACAATGCAGGAAAAAATATCCAATGGGAAAAGGACAGTCTCTTCAATAAATGGTGCTGGGAAAATTGAAAAGCTATACACAGAAGAATGAAACTCAACCATTCTCTTACACCATACACCAAAATAAACTCAAAATGGATGAAAGACCTCAATGTAAGACAGGAATCCATCAAAATCATAGAGGAGAATATAGGTAATAACCTCTTTGACATCGGCCACAGCAACTTCTTTCAAGACACGTCTCCAAAGTCAAGGGAAACAAAAGTGAAAATGAACTTTTGGAACTTCATCAAGATAAAAAGCTTCTACACAGAAAAGGAAATAGTCAACAAAAGAAAGAGGCAACCCACAGAATGGGAGAAGGTATTTGAAAATTACACTACAGATAAAGGGCTGGATCCAAGATCTATAAAGAACTTCTCAAACTCAACACCTTAAAAACAAATAATCAAGTCAAAAAATGGGCAAAAGACATGAACAGACACTTGTCCAAAGAAGACATAGGAATGGCTAATAGATACATGAGAAGATGCTCAACGCCATTAGCCATCAGGGAAATTCAAATCAAAACCACACTGAGATACCACCTTACACCAGTTAGAATGTCAAAAATTGACAAGGCAAGAAACAACAAATGTTGGAGACGTTGTAGAGAAAGGGGAACCCTCTTAAACTGTTAGTGGGAATGCAAGTTGGTATGGCTACCTTGGAAAACGGTATGGAGGTTCCCCAAAAAGTTAAAAATAGAGCTATTCTATGACCCAGCAATTGTACTACTGGGTATTTACTCCAAAGATACAGATGTAGTGAAATGAAGGGGCATACGCACCCCAGTGTTCATAGCAGCAATGTCCACAATAGCCAAACTGTGGAAGGAGCCAAGATGTCCTTCAACAGACAACTGGATAAAGAGGATGTGGCCCTTATATATAAGGGAATATTACTCAGCCATCAGAAAGGATGATTACCCACCATTTGCACTGACATGGATAGAACTGGAGGAGATTATGCTAAGTGAAATAAGTCAAGCAGAGAAAGACAATTATATGGCTTCACTTACATGTGGAACATAAGGAATAGCATAGAGGACATTAGAAGGAAGGGAAAAATGAAGGGGGCAAATCAGAGGGGGAGATGAACCATGAAAGACTAAGGACTCTAGGAAACAAAGTGAGGGTTTCAGAGGGGAGGGGGGTAGTGGGATGGGTTAGCCCAGTGATGGGTATTAAGGAGGGCACATATTTCAATGAGCAGTGGGTGTTACACACAAACAATGAACTGTGAAAGCCTACATCAAAAACTAATAAAGTACTGTATGGTGACTAACATAATAAAAAATTTTCTAAAAAAGATACTTTAAAAAAATAAGCAATAAGAAATTATACTTGGAAATAAGTAAAAGAGAAATAAATAAAATTAAGACAAATCAATAGAGGGTTGAAAAATAGAAGGAAAGAAATTCTCCGAGAAAGTAGAATTTAAAAAAGTCAAAGAAATGAAAAAAAGAAAAAATTTTGAAAAATCTAGATAAGAGGTAAAGCATTCAACTCATATTTGTTCCAGGAGAATAGAGAAAACAAAGGGGAAGAATTTAAAAGAAACAATGAAAGGAAAACTCATCGCAGGAGGGTTTAAGTCTACAGATAAAGAAGGTGTACTGAGTGCCCACCCTAGTGATGAGAAAACAATAACTAAGGCACAATATTATGCAATTTTATTACCCTAGAGGTTACGAAGATTATAAAATTATTATGAGGGACAGAAAAAAAAATAGGCCACAAAAAGTATGCAAAACCCAAAAGGCATTAGAGTATTCAGTAACAACACTGGACCCTTCAGTACAGTAGAAAAGTACCTGAATCTGATTTTCCACCTAGAATTCTAGACAGAACAAAACCATCAATCAGGTATGAAAGTAGAATAAGACCTTTTCAGTCATGCAAAAATTTACAAAATTTCCTCTGTAAGTACACTTTCTTTGAAAGTATGGGGGGATGTGTCCCAGCAAAAGCAACAAAGAGGAAGAGATAGGCTCAAGAAATCAGTGCAGGGGTGGCCCAGAGCACTTTTAAGATGAGAGCTGTCTAGGGGCATAGGGGGTGATACAAACGGATGAAAGCAGAAGGATAGAAGCCCTAGAAAGGGAGGCTTCAGAAAACAGAGAAGAGTGGGAATTTGTATTATCTATGGTGATAATGGAGCATGGCCCATGAGTCATTCAAAGACATTGTTTCCTATTTATTTTGTGTCTAAATGATCTGTCCATTAATGTAAGTGGAGAGTTAAAGTCCCCTAGTACTACTGTATTCACATGAACTTTTCTCTCTTGTCTGTTAATATTTGTTTTATGTATTTAGGTATTCCAGTGTTGTGTGCCTAGATATTTCCAATTATTATATCCTCTTTTGGGGTTGATCCCTTTATCATTATGTAATACCTTTCTTTGTCTCTTCTTATAGTCTTTGTTTTAAAGTCTATTTTGTCTGATACAAGTTTTGCTACCCCAGCTTTTTTTTTTTTTTTAATTTTCTGCTTCCGTTTGCATGGTGAATGTTTTTCATCACTTCACTTTCAGTCTGTTTATGTCTTTCCTTCTGAGGTGTGTCTCTTGTAGGCAGCCTATATATGTGTCTTGTATTTTTCATCCATTCCACCACTCTCTTCCTCCAGAGAATGAAAGAGAAATAGGCAGGTTAGAGACCCATCAGATTATCAAATTTCTTGCCTAAAGTCACATCACTCTAAAAAATGTTTTCAGGATCCATCTCCCCAGGCCAGCATTCTGCATCTATTCTGAATTCTTAAAACACTAAATAGCTAGAGGACTAGTTTAATATTAATAAGCTCTCTACACCCATAACTACTACAATTAGTTTCTTTTCTTCATCCTCTTATATGCTTTGTCTTGATTAAATCTTCCCAAATGCATAGGCTCTTCCTCCCATATTGTTGTATGGGTATTTATTCTACAATATTGTTGATGGGAGGACTTAGGTTGAAAACAAGAAAAACAAACAATGGTCATTTAGACTAATTTGATTTTAATTGTCCATTGTTAGCAAACAAAGAGATTATGTTCAGGTGAGTTGACTTTTAGCCTTGACCTGTTAATATATTTTATAAGCACATGTATTTTGTTGTCCCACAGGTCTCCGAAACTTTTAAACACATTTTAAAATCTTTACCGAAATGTAATTGACATATAACATTATGTTAGTTTCATGTGTACAAAATAATGATTCAATATTTGTATGGATTGCAACATGATCTCCATAATAGGTCCAATTAACATCCATCACAATCACGACACATAATTACAAGGGTTTTTTTTCTCGGGCAGAAATCAAATAGCTTTTTCCTCACTGGGTGGGGTGGGATTCAACAAGTCAGAGACCCAGTTGTTGGGTGAAGCATTAGATGTACAGCTGAATGGGATTATCTAGTAGTTTCTTTCCATTCTTAAGAACCTGTGACTGGATGATATGTAAACTTGCTATTTGGTAAAGACGGTTCAGCGATTATGCATCATTTGGCAAATGCTCTCCTGAGTAGGGCCATAATGCCTACAAGGAAGAAAATCCAAAACTCATCCATAGAGACTTTTTTACAAAATTGACATTAAGACCCATCATTCACCTTCTGAATTAGAATCTCCAGGTATAGGGTTCAGGGCAAGTACAATTTGTAAAAAGGTCCTATTGATTTTGATACATACTCCTAGTTGAGAATCAATGATGTATAGCAATACTAGAGTGGAGAGGTTAACTAGGAGTTTGAAGAAGACAGAGAACACATTATCTGTGAAAGGCCAACTTACACATTAAAATGAGAAATGTATATGATCTTAGATATGATGTATTCAGTAAAGTATAGGCTTATACAATAAACTATTGAAAGTAGAAATCTGATATTAAGTTCTACTTCCTTCTCATGAAATAAGTGCCTATGATAATAACATAATCATCTGTTTTGTTCTGGGATGCATTTGTTTATAAAATGTTTTTACAGTGTCTTGACTATACCAATGATTTAATGCATGTCTGATGTTCTCTTACATAAGGACATTCTTTTTGTATGTGTGATTCAGGATTTGCTCCTAACTTATGTGAACATAGTCTTTGTCAGTTGTATTGCTGAGAAAGCCTGCATTTCCTTCAACACACTAACATTTCTGCTTCATGATTCAGGAATGTCTATATTATTGGTGTCCTCTATACTCTATCACTCTCTAGTCTGAGTGTGCATTGTTTTGACTAGTTAACTCTGTTCCAATGCCCACGTTTTCAGCTACATTCTAGTAATTGGGAATTTTCTTTTGGACAGAAAATTAACTTCAGAATGAGAGCTCATACTGAGAACAGATTCCCTGTGGACAAAAGCATGAAATACTGTAATGATGGAGATATTTGAGTGTTCACATTTTTTTAGGCTCCCTGACAAGCAGATTACTTCACTTGGTCCTTACCACAGCACTGTGGAGAAAGTTCTATTATATTTACCTGTTTAAATATGAGGTAATGGAGGCACACATGAAGTCATGCAGGTGGGAGGAGCCAGAATTTGAATTCAAGCTGTCTGGTGCTTACCACTACCCCATGCTGCCTGTTAACTACAACATTATTTGTAATTATCTGCTCACAAGTGAATTAATTAAGTAGGCTCTGTGCTGAATCTACCTCTGATTTTAGCTGTACAGATGGCAGGCAGTCCCTCAGGAGCTCAGGTTCAGGCTGATGGCATCCCGTCCACCTCAGTCCATGCCCATGTGTTGTTCTGCCTTCTTCCCAGGGCCTTTTCAGAGGTCACACTTGCTTGGACTGGCTTGGCATACCAGCTAATGTATTTTGGAAACATAAGGAGTTAAGGTACAGCCATAGTTAGTCGATAAATGCCTTAGCTTCGTGCCATTCAGGCAGACAATTCTCAGCGGTTCTAGTAGAGTCAATTCCTCACTGATTACTGTAGCTTCTTCTCATTCCTGATTTCTGCTTCCTGAAACTACTTCCCAATAAACTACCTACACCCAAGTCTTTGCCTCAGTTTTTCTTTTGGGACAACCCAAAATAAGTCCTTCTCCTTTGATTGTGTTGGAAACAATTGTAAACCACCTGGTAATGAAAGGATTTATTTCTGAAAGTTAAATTCACTAACTTTCTCAGGAGAGAGATCGGTATATCAAATTATTCGTTTAATGCCCTGACTAGAAGTATATATATTTGAGCAATGTAAAATATTAAGATCAGAATAGGTAAAAGGCAAGCTTTATATTTAAAATGGGAGGACTGATTGTGAAAGATGTGTCAAATAAGACAATATGAAGCTTCTACAACATATGTGTTCTTAGGCACAGGACATTTAGGAAAACATACATATATAAGTTGAAGATGTGGAAATTAAACTGTCTATGTTTATGTACCTCTTAGAAAGTCTTCATGTACTCCCAGGGATATACAAAACCCAGGTTGAGGATTAATTCTCCAGAATACTACGTGTGTGTACACCAAAACTAAACCAAACCAAAGCAAAACTAATCACTGGGCACTTTGAGCATAAAGGAGGAAAAGCAACGTCCTCCACATCTCAAGAAAAGTTGAGGAGATCTGTTGTAAAGAGGCTTTGCCAAAAGTAATGGGAAGTGACTTTCATTGGGGAGTCTGAGAATTCTTCTGATTATAATAAGGAACACAAAAGCACGGAATTCGTCAATATTCATATTAAACTAACATTTATTGCTGGCTTTCTACATGCCTGGGATTGTTTTCCAACGTTTATAACCATTATCTCATTAAAACCACACACTAATTTTCTCTGGGGTAGGAATTGCCATTCTAATTTGAGCTGAAATTAAGTGACTTGCCAAATTCATATGGTTGATTAATGGAAGGTTTGAGTTCCTATCCCCAAATCTTCTGATTTAAAGTCTCGTACACGTTCAAAGATATCACAAGATGATTGACAAAGAAACCTCGCTACAAGTTGAACAGAAATACGAGGCTTTCCCTCTCCCCACTGCAGAGCACACATGTCTAGTATTGCGTTGACTGAAGTTTTCCCTAACACTAATTTCTTCCACCACAAAACCCCAGGCAAAATCAGGTGTTTCTTTCTTCATGTTTCTGTGACAACTGGTACATATATTGATAAGATATTTATTGCATTTTATGGTGATTATCTTCTTACCTGCCTGCCTCCCCTACTAGATTGCCAGTTGAGGGAAGAGGCTGTGTCTGAGTTATCATCAAAATTATCTTCATAATCTAGTACTAAGCAAAGTGTCTAATACAGAGGAGGCTTTCAGAGACTATTTGTCAGATGAGTGACTGCACAAATGAGTGTAAGTAAAAGGGTGGCCATTCCATCCATATCACACTAAACTAGATTATTCCACACTTCTGCTGGGTCTACTGCCAAAGACTTTCAAAGAAATTTTAAACTTTTCCAGAACTTTCCAGAGAGCATTTTTCATTTCCTTATTCCTGAGACTATAAATCAAAGGGTTGAAGAGTGGAGTCACCATTGCATAGAACAAGGTCATGATCTTTGGCATCAGGGTAGAGTGGCTGGATCCAGGGCTCACATGCATCACCATAATGGTCCCGTAGAATAGCAGCACCACAGACAAATGGGATCCACACGTTGAAAAGGCCTTATGCCGACTAGATGCTGAGGGCAACCGAAGCACAGCAAGTACTTAGTACAAGGACATAGGAGAGGACGATGAAAAAGAAGCTCAGGAGGATGATGAGGGAGCTTAGGGTATAGCTGATGAGTTTGGACACAGGGGCAGGAGCACATGAAAGGGTCAGCAATGGGCCTGAGTCACATACAAAATGATCAATTGCATTAGGATCGCAGAAAGGCAGTCGGGAGATGAGAATAACAGGCACCAGATACCAGAGAAAGCCACACACCCAACAGGAAATCGCTAGGTTGAAACAACGTTGTCCTGTCATAATTGTGGCATAATGCAGAGGATGACAGATGGCAAAGTAGCGATCAAAGACCATTGCTGAGAGAAAGAAGCACTCCGTGGAACCCATGGAAAAGAAAAAGTATAATTGAAGGAAGCATCCAGTGAAAGAGATGGCTTTGGTCTCTGAGAGGAAGTTGATCAGTGTGTTTGGAACAGTGGAATTGACATACCAGATCTCCAGGAATGCAAAATTCCCCAGCAGGATGTACATGGGCGTGTGGAGATGCTGGTCCCAAACTACAGCACTGATAATGGCTCCATTTCCCACGAGAGTCAGGAGGTAGACAGTTGAGAAGAACATAAACAGGACAACCTGAATCTCCCTGCTGCAGGAAAAACCCAGAAGGATGAATTCCCTCACTGACTCAGAAGAAGATCCAGAGCCAGACATGTTCATTTAGGCTGTAAGTTGTGCTGCAATGAGACATCACCATGAGACCAAATCCTAACAACTGAGCATAACAGACAAGGTCCTTCAGGATCTGATCTTTATCTACTTATTTAAGCTCATGTCTTTCCTGTGCCCCTTTGAGTTCTAGGCCCAATAAGAAAAGAAGAGTGACACTTCCACCAAATGACATGCTGTTCTCCCTACCTGAGGTGTCTGTTCCTTCTTCCTTCTTTCCTTCTCTCTTCCTCTTTTTGCCCCTCTCTTCCGAATTTCTTCCTTTCCCTTTTTCCTTATTTTTACATCATCATCATCATCATCATCATCATCATCATTATTATTATTATTGGCCTGGGTAACTTGTACTTGCAATTTACACTATTGGTTTAGTTGCCTCCTTCATGAAGTATTGCTAGACTCCTCCATCATGTAGTAATTGTTTTGCCCTAGCATCCAATGTATGTATATGCAAATTTCTACTATGCCTTATCATAACAAGGTGCTTTTCTTTTTTCTTTTCTTTTTTTTTGACAAGATCTGATTCATGTTATTAAAAGTTCACTTGTGGGGTGGGGGGCGCCTGGCTGGCTCAGTTGGTAGATTGTGTGACTCTTTTTTTTTTCATGTTTTTTTATTATGTTAGTCACCATACAGTGCATCCCTGGTTTCTGATGTAAAGTTCAATGATTCATTAGTTGCATAGAACACCCAGTGCACCATGCAGTACGTGCCCTCCTTACTACCCATCACCAGCCTATCCCATTCCCCCACCCCCCTCCCCTCTGAACAAGTTGCTTTTCTATCTCTTAATCTGTAAGCTTCATGAGGCAGAGGTTGTATTTTTCATTTCTATATTATCAATGCATAGCACAGCACAGTCTCCTTCTTAGGTGTGCCAGCATATTTGCTGAATCAATATTAAACAAAGGACACATTATTTTGTAAAGCTAGAATGAATGAGAAGTGACATTCTGAAAGCTGTAGTAGCCTTCTGCACTGAATAATTTACCCTTTACACCTTGCATCATGGATATTTCTTTACATGTCTTAATTTACCTACTCGACTATCAAGCTCTGAGAACAGAGACTGAGTGTTAATCATCTTTGATTCCTTTTCAGTATCTAACACATTATCTTTTAGGCAATATTTACTATGTGATTGCTTGCTAAATGAATAAATCATTATACCTTCAGTTGAATCTTCATTCAGTTTTCCATCTAGAAGCCTTAGTCATTTCACAAAAATAAGGAAAGGACCTTGAAGCAGGGAGGGAAGTGGTGGGGGCAGATGAGAGTAAGGGCACGCTGAAAAGAGGAGGTGGTAGACCAATATGGTATGTGATTAACCAAATGTACCTGTTTGTCTTGGATTGTCCCCATTTTAGCACTCAAGGTCAGGTGATTCAGGAAGCCCATTAGGCCCAGGGAAGCTGTGATGGATGGTTGGTCACCCTACATGAGATCCTGAAGTTGAGCCAGCCTACCTGAAAAATGTATATGCACTGGTTCCTTTGGATCCTATTGAGGTCTATTTGTTTCAGTTGTCCACAGAGAAGAAGGAAATATTGTTGGCATGGACAGTGAAACTGCTGAGAAGACACCTGGGGACCACAACAAGGAGCTGCCTAAATTGCTTTTCCAGGACTGCTTGATGTCCTGTGCAATCTGAATACCCTAGTTGTCAACTGAGGCTACATGGCCAAGGTGCTAGTGTGGGTAGATTCAGTCCTGATAGGTTTCTTTCCCTCAAGACCGAATTACTCAGTAAAGCAGCATTTTTGGATCCAGAAGTATTTCTTTCAGCAACTCTGCTCCTCTTTTTTTGAACTATTCCTTTGGATAGCTGCTACTTCAATTCAGATCTCTCTAAAGGCATTATTAGAAGACAAATACTCCATGAAGCCCTAGAAAAAATACAACTGGAGGAAGCAACAAATGAGACAGATTGACTTAGTAGTTAAGAAGAAATAAGGCTTGGTACTCTGATCTAGATTGAGTTGATTATCTTCTTCTTTTTTTTTTTTGATGGTTTTATAGTTTTATTTCTTTTTTTTAATGTTTTTTTATTATATTATGTTAGTCACCATACAGTACATCCCTGGTTTCCGATGTAAGGTTCGATGATTCATTAGTTGCGTATAACACCCAGTGCACCATGCAATACGTGCCCTCCTTACTACCCATCACCGGTCTATCCCATTCCCCCACCCCCCTCCCCTCTGAGGCCCTCAGTTTGTTTCTCATAGTCCATAGTCTCTCATGTTTCATTCCCCCTTCTGATTAACCCCCTTTCTTTATCCCTTTCTTCCCCTACCGATCATCCTAGTTCTTATGTTCCATAGATGAGAGAAATCATATGATAGTTGTCTTTCTCTGCTTGACTTATTTCACTTAGCATTATCTCCTCCAGTGCCATCCATGTTGCAGAAAATGTTGAGAATTCGTTCTTTCTGATAGCTGAGTAATATTCCATTGTATATATGGACCACAGCTTCTTAATCCAGTCATCTGTTGAAGGGCATCTCGGCTCCTTCATATGCACCCCAATGTTCATAGCAGCAATGTCCACAATAGCTAAATCGTGGAAGGAGCCGAGAGTTGATTATCTTCTAAAACATTTAATGCTCTGGTTTCTGATGCTCAATCTTCTGAAGAAAATCTATCCAACCTAGGGAAAAGAAAGACCTAAAAAAGTTTAATCTAGTATCTTTACTTAAGGTAAAGAAATACTTTCTTTTCCCAAGGAGTCTTCTAGTGTTGGTATTAAGTATTTTTATGTCTGACACGTCATTCAGATCTCTTAATTTGTCCATGCCGTTACCTCAGTTTGGCCAGGTTTTCTGCTAGGGTCTCCTACTCTCAGCCTGCAGTGATATCATGGGATTTATTTTTACCAGATAAAACCATTACTGAGATTTCCCCAGTCGTGGCTACTCACAAGTTAAACCAATACACACACACACACACACACACACACACACACACACACACATTTTGTTTGTGTGTAAAAACAAAACATGAAGAGCCAACATTCTTTTATTTTTTAAATGCACTCATGAAACATCTCAAAACTGATTTGCTTTTCCTAATTTCATTTCCTGCTAAAACTTCCTAGTGGAGAGTATTTGTGTATTGTAGCTTTTGTCTTCAGTTCTGTGTCTCTTTGGGACCCTGTAGTGATGTGTAGATATGGCTCCTAAAATGGAATCAGGGAAACAATAGGCTCAGTCCTGTTTAACATTATCTTCTATGGGTTCTTCGTCATAACTGGACTCTTATTTTCAAAAGAGCATACTGTAACTTACTTGGAGTTGTGCAAAAGCTAGAAAAATTAATATTTTAGGAAACAGATTCATCTATACTTACCTTAGTTTCCCAGGAATTGAAGCTATTTGGATTTTGTCCTTCAGATCTTTTATCAACAACAACAGAAAGTTAGGATTATTTCTATAGGGGAAAAAAGTAGGGACAGGATGTAATTTCTGCATACTTGGGAGCTATGCCTGGGAGGAATGGGTCAGCTGTGTCCTTTCTTCTCAGTCTCACTCTCAAAAGTATGGATTCCAGGACCATCACTGAAAGACAAACTCCCTTTTGTACAATTAACTGTGCAGCGACTGCCAGAATCTCATTAGGGGAAATGCGTGAAGATGATGCATGTGAGATATTGAACGTTGTTTCCAATTTTTAATTTGCAAGAAAGGATTTAAGTAACACCTGTATAAAATGTTTAATCCAGAAATGGGGTTCTGGAGAGGACTCTATTCTTCATATATTTTTGGTATGTATTTCCAGGGATTGGCCCCCTGTGTATTTAAAAAATTGACTCCTCACTTCAGTAGTCCTTTGGGCAGGCTAGTCTCTCAGGCCAGCATCTACCTTTACCTTCTGTGATTAAGTGCCTTCAGGAGAGCAACTAGGAAAAATAAACAGTTGTGTGGAATGAATATGTAGCTGTGTCTCCGGAACTCAAAGCTAATTATGAATTGTCCTTTACTCTGTAAAACCAAGGTTCCTCTAGGGAAAAAGACAGCCATATAGTCAATCCCCAGAGAGATACAGAAAAAAATTTTCTGGCTTGTGAGGAATTAAAAATAGACAAATTAAAGACAATGACACCATTGTTTCTAATGCATGGAGTAAATCCATTATGGCACATTTTTGGGTTTCTTCAGCATCAAAGGTCTAATTTAACTAGCTCTGGACTTTAAAAAAAAATTTTTAAGATATGTATTTATTTAAGAGCGAGAGAGCATGAGCTGGATAGTAGGGGCAGAGAGAGAAGGAGAATCAGGCTCCCCGTTGAGCAGGGAGCTCAATGTGGGCCTCAATCCTGGGACCTCAGTGTGGGCCTTGATCCTGGGACCCCTGGGATCATGACCTCAGCCAAGGGCAGTGGTTCAGTCGACTGAGGCACCTGGGCACCCCTATTTCTATTACCTTTGTGCTGTCATAGCATGATGAGTTCTCTTAAGATTCTTGCAAATATTTCCAATATTCTTCTAAGCTTTACTGTGTGCATGTATTTTTTTAAAAAAGTTTTCCTTTTTTCATGAGTGTAAGGAGCCCATATAATCATATTACAAAAATATTTTCTCTACTATGTTTCCTGCATATTTCTTTAAGATATCACCATGTGAATGCCTTTCTAGGGAATTTCTGGAGTCAGGCATAGTAATACAGAATAATAAAATGCTCATTCCCATTTGGTATTTAAGCAAAAAGAATAATTGATACATTCAGACTGAAAGTAAAGGGATGGAGTAACATCTTTCACGCAAATGGACCTCAAAAGAAAGCTGGGGTAGCAATTCTTATATCAGATAGATAGGATTTTAAACTAAAGACTATAGTTAGAGACACAGAAAGGCCGTATATTATTCTTAAAGGATGTATCCAACAAGTGGTTATGACAATTATAGATATATATGCCCCCAACAGGGGAGCAGCAAGATACACAAGCCAACTCTTAACCAGAATAAAGAGACATATAGATAAAAATACATTAATAGTAGGGGACCTCAACACCCCACTAACAGAAATAGAACACCCTTGCAAAAACTAAGGAAAAAATCAAAGGCTTTGAATGCCATACTCTACAAGTTGGACCTCATAGATATATATATAGAACACTACACCCCAGAACCAAAGAATACTCATTCTATTCTAATGCCCATGGAACATTCTCAAGAATAGACCATGTTCTGGGACACAAAACAGGTCTCAACCGATACCAAAAGACTGAAATTATTCCCTGCATATTCTCAGACCACAACTCTTTGAAAGTGGAACACAACCACAAGGAAAATTTTGGAAGAAACTCAGACACTTGGAGACTAAGAACCATCCTGCTCAGGAATGATTCAATAAACCAGGAAATCAAAAATCAAATTAAAGAATTTATGGAGACCAACGAGAATGAAAACACAACGGTCCAAAACCCATGGGATACTGCAAAGGCAGTCCTAAGGGGGAAATACATAGCCATCCAAGCCTCACTCAAAAGAATAGAAAAAACTAAAATGCAGTTTTTATATTCTCACCTTAAGAAGCTGGAACAGCAACAGAGGGACAGGCCTAATCTACGCATGAGGAAGCAATTGACCAAGATTAGAGCAGGAATCAATGAATTAGAAACCAGGAGTAGGGTAGAGCAGATCAACAGAACTAGAAGCTGGTTCTTTGAGAGAATTAATAACATTGACAGACCTCTGGCAAGACTTATCCAAAAGAATAGAGAAAGGACCCAAATTAATAAAATTATGAATGAAAAGGGAGAGGTCACAACCAACACCAATGAAACTGGAAGGATTATTAGAAACTTTTAGCAACAGCTATATGCCAATAAATTAAGCAATCTGGAAGAGATGGAAGCCTTCTTGGAAACCCATAAACTACCAAGACTGAAACAGGAAGAAATTGATTTTTTAAAAAGGCCAATTAATTATGAAGAGATTGAGTTAGTGATAAACAGTCTTCCAAAAAATATAACTCCAGGCCCGGATGGTTTTCCTGGGGAATTCTACCAAACATTCAAAGAAGAAATAATACCTATTCTCCTAAAGCTATTTCAAAAAATAGAAACAGAAGGAAAGCTACCAAACTCATTCTATGAGGCCAATATTACCTTGATCCCCAAACCAGGCAAAGACCCCAACAAAAAGGAGAATTACAGACTGATTTCCCTAATGAATATGAATGCCAAAATCCTCAACAAGATCCTGGAAAATAGAATCCAACTGTAAATTAAAAGGATTATCCATCATGACCAAGTGGGATTCATCCCTGGGATGCAGGGGTGGTACAACAGTTGCAAATCTATCAGTGTCTTAGATTTTATACAGAAACAAAAATTCAGAAATCATATGATTCTCTCAATAGATGCAGAAAAAGCATTTGACAAAATACAGCATCCTTTTCTGATTAAAACCCTTCAGAGTGTAGGAATAGAGGGTTCATTTCTCAAGCTCATAAAAGCCATCTATGAAAAGCCTACAGCAAATATTATTCTCAACGGGGAAAAGCTGGAAGCCTTTCCCATAAGATCAGGAACACGACAAGGATGCCCACTCTCGCCACTATTATTCAACATAG
The DNA here is from genome assembly GCF_023065955.2 of Ursus arctos. NCBI lineage: Eukaryota > Metazoa > Chordata > Mammalia > Carnivora > Ursidae > Ursus > Ursus arctos. The sequence continues at coordinate 1,385,866 of NW_026623056.1, read as the reverse complement.
TACTAGAAGTCCTTGCAACAGCATTTAGACAACCAAAAGAGATCAAAGGTATCCAAATCGGCAAAGAAGAAGTCAAAATGTCTCTCTTCGCAGATGACATGATACTCTACATGGAAAAAACAAAAGAATCCACTCCCAAACTATTAGAATTTATAGAGCAATTCAGTAATGTGGCAGGATACAAAATCAATGCTCAGAAATCAGTTGCATTTCTATACACGAATAATGAGACTGAAGAAAGAGAAATTAGGGAATCCATCCCATTTACAACAGCACCAAAAATCATACGTTACCTTGGAATTAACTTAACCAGAGATGTAAAGGATCTTTATTCTAGAAACTATAAATCATTCTTGAAAGACATCGAGGAAGACACAAAAAGATGGAAAAATATTCCATGCTCATGGATCGGAAGAATTAACATAGTTAAAATGTCCATGCTACCCAGAGCAATCTACACTTTCAATGCTATCCCGATCTAAATACCAATGACATTTTTCAAGGAACTGGAACAAATAGTCCTTAAATTTGTATGGAACCAGAAAAGGCCCCGAATCGCCAAGGAACTGTTGAAAAGGAAAAACAAAGCTGGGGGCATCACAATGTCGGATTTCGAGCTGTACTACAAAGCTGTGATCACAAACACAGCATGGTACTGGCACAAAAATAGACACATAGACCAATGGAACAGAATAGAGAACCCAGAAATGGACCCTCGGCTCTTGGGGCAACTAATCTTTGATAAAGCAGGAAAAAACATCCAGTGGGAAAAAGACAGTCTCTTCAATAAATGGTGCTGGGAAAATTGGACAGCTACATGCAAAAGAATGAAACTTGACCACTCTCTCACACCATACACAAAGATAAACTGCAAATGGATGAAAGACCTCGATGTGAGACAGGAATCCATCAAAATTCTAGAGGAGAACATAGGCAGCAACCTCTACAATATCGGCCAAAGCAACCTTTTTCATGACACATCTCCGAAGGCAAGAGAAACAAAAGATAAAATGAACTTGTGGGATTCATCAAGATAAAAAGCTTCTGCACAGTCAAGGAAACAGTCAAAAAAACTAAGAGGCAGCCCACGGAATGGGAGAATATATTTGCAAATGATGCTACAGATAAAAGACTGGTTTCCAAGATCTACAAAGAACTTCTGAAACTCAATACGCGAGAAACAAATAAACAAGTCATAAAATGGGCAGAAGATATGAACAGACACTTTTCCAATGAAGACATACAAATGGTTAACAGACACATGAAAAAATATTCAAAATCATTAGCCATCAGGGAAATTCAAATCAAAACCACACTAAGATACCACCTTACACCAGCTAGAATGGCAAAAATCAACAAGGCAGGAAACAGCAGTTGCTGGAGAGGATGTGGAGAAAGGGGATCCCTCCTACATTGTTGGTGGGAATGCAAGTTGGTACAGCCACTCTGGAAAACAAGTGTGGAAGTCCCTTAAAAAGTTAAAAATTGAGCTAACCTATGACCCAGCCATTGCACTACTGGGTATTTATCCCAAAGATACAGACGTAGTGAAGAGAAGGGCCATATGTACCCCAATGTTCATAGCAGCATTATCCGCAATAGCTAAATCGTGGAAGTAACCGAGATGCCCTTCAACAGATGACTGGATTAAGAAGCTGTGGTCCATATATACAATGGAATATTACTCAGCTATCAGAAAGAACGAATTCTCAACATTTGCTGCAACATGGACGGCACTGGAGGAGATAATGCTAAGTGAAATAAGTCAAGCAGAGAAAGACAATTATCATATGGTTTCTCTCATCTATGGAACATAAGAGCTAGGAAGATTGGTAGGGGAAGAAAGGGATAAAGAAAGGGGATAATCAGAAGGGGGAGTGAAGCATGGGAGACTATGGACTCTGAGAAACAAACTGAGGGCTTCAGAGGGGAGTGGTGTGGGGGAATGGGATAGACTGGTGATGGGTAGTAAGGAGGGCACATATTGCATGGTGCACTGGGTGTTATACGCAACTAATGAATCATCGAACCTTGCATCAGAAACCAGGGATGTACTGTATGGTGACTAACATAATGTAATAAAAGAACATTTTAAAAAAAGAAGAGCAGAAATGATAAAACTAAGTATTGATGACATTAAAATGTAAATTTTCTGTGTCACAAATGACCCCATAAACAAAGTTAAAAGATAAGTGGCAGATAGAGGAAAATAATCTGCTATGTATCAGAATCCATAAAAGTTCATATCAGAACATGTAAAGAAGTCCTACAAATCAGTAAGAAAAATGGCCTAATCAAAAATTATGCAGAGGATATGAACAATCCACGGAAGAGGAAACTCAAACAAAAAAATATATGGAAATTTACCTCCAATAATTAGGGATCAGAGAAAAAGTAAAAGCAAAATGGGATTCTGTTTCACACCAATCAGGTTGGTGAAAATGAACAAGTCTGACTGTGAGGATGTCAGGAAAGTCATGTGCAGCCAGTGGGAGAATAAATCAATACAATGAATTTAGAGATAAAAGTTACGATATGGTCCTACCTAATTGAAAATTCATACATTGTATGACCCAAGAATACCAATACCCAGCATATACTTCTGGATGTAAACCCCAGAAAATTCTCACAAATGAACACAAGGAGGCATACATAAGAATAGTCATTGTAGCATTTTTCAAAAATAGCAAAAATAAATAAATAAAATAAATAGAAAGAAAGAAAGAAAGAAAGAAAGAAAGAAAGAAAGAAAGAAAGAAAGAAAGAAAGAAAGAGCTGGAACTAAATTCAATGATAAAAATGGGGTTCAGGATAAATAAAACGTGTCATATTCACGTTTGAATACCGTGCAGTAATTAAACTGAATGAACTTGATCTATCTCACGTATGATCATGGACAGATCTCAAAAATCAACTAGAATTTTATAAGTACGTTCTAGAGTGGTATTTCTAGTATGGTATCATTTATGTAATACACAATATTCTAAAAATGTGTAAGTATACATAATTTTAATGAATATATCCAGAAATAAATGGGAACAAGAAAACAGAGACCAGCTAGACAGCCCTTTATAGAAATTCTGCTGTGAGAGGCGAGAGATAGCTGTAGCTAGAGGTGGGGGTATAGGGTCTGAGGAGGGTGATGACCTTTTTTTTAATGGACAACAGTAAAGTTTGTTTGCCTGCAGAGGGGAATGAACCAGTAGAGAGACTTAAAATTATCATTCAAAGAGAGCAAAATCCTGGAGAAGGTGGGGTCTGGGTTGAGTGCAGGAGGGGATGCTACAGTATTTGGGGGGAGAGATGGTGTTTGCACCCAGGCAGTGAGAGGAAGTGGAGATGAATTTGTAGGTGTTTAGGAGGTAATCTCTTCAAGAAGCATGTTAATTGCGTGGGTGGGTGGGTGACACTGAAGGGGCATCTGGTTTGATGACAGGGAGAGACAAGAGGACTTCTGATCAATGATGGACCCTGCGCTTTCTGAGGGTGGTGGACTATGCTGTTGTCACTCCCAAAGAACTTCTCATCTGTAATCCACCTGCTGTATGTCCCCTGAGCACCAGTGCTTCTCACACACTGGGCATTAGGTTCATTCTCGGAAAGGCACGCTGCGCCGGAAGGTCCTGCCCCTGCGGCATACTGGTCCTGTGATCTAGAGCAAGTCACACCACTTCTCTGGGCCTGTTTTCTGCCCCCTCAGGGTGGTTAACCGCGTTTGCGATTTTGTCCATGAAACACTGTGGGGAGGCCGCGGGTTAGGACTTCTGCGGACACACACAGCGGAACTCCCCCCCCCTCCCGCCGCTCCCCCCGCCCAGCGCCCCAGGGCTCCGGGGTCCACCCCGCGCCTCTGTCCTATCTCTGCCACCGCTCCCTCTCTACACTCGGCTTTCTCTTCCTGCCTTGTGGCTCCAAGTCTCCCACCAGTGGCTGCGGTCAGCGTCGTCGCCAAGGGCTTGAGGGCTCCGTCTGGGGGCGCCACCTCGCCCACCTGACCACCCCCGCAGACTCTGGACCCTTCGCGGCCTATCAGGGAGCCCTGGGCAGGGGACACTCCCAGCAGCGCTGCCAGTCTTAGGGGCCCCGCGTCGCAGAGGAACCACCCCCTCCTCCCTGAGCGTGCACCTGTCTTGGGAGACAGTCCGATGGTTCCGGGGTGCGAGCATAGATGAAGTCCGGGGGTCTGGCAGGCCTGTGAGCGCTTGTCTGCGTCTTCTGCTTCTCTTGCTCCCTGTCCCTGCTCGGCTGCCCCTTCTCCCTCCCCGACACCCCACCCCCCGCCCCTTCCCAGCCTCTTGGTCCCCCTGCAGGCAGCGCGTGGGGGAGCCTCACTCTGCCCTCCTCTGCCTGAGCCAACCAGCGCGCGGAGGGGCCGCTGGGCTCCTGCTGCAAGCCCATAAAACCCCCACTGGACTCCAGCCGCTGCATTCCCTCCTCTGCTGGTCAGGGCTCCTGGCCCCGCGCGGGCTTCCCTGGGGCTTCCAGCCCAGCGGGCGTCCCCCGTGGCCCGGACCTCGCCACCAAGCGGTCTTAGGGACTTTCCGTTTCCAGAAAAGTTGGGAGAAAGTGAATTTGGGGTGAATTGGGAAGTGGTGGCAGCTCCCCAGGCTTCCTTCCCTTCCAGAAGCCTCACCCTGCACAGCCTCAACCATTCTTCTTTTCCTGACACCCTGTCCTCCTCCCTGAGCCCTCTTTCTCTTCGCTCCTAAGCTTCCCTCCGCATTGTGGGATCAGCATCTCCTCCTTCCTTATCTCTTTCTCTCTCCTCCTCTCTATTCCTACCTATTTTCACCTTCTCCCTGTCATTCCCCCCTTCTCCCCATCTGAAACCTTGCCCTTTTCCCTCCATTTCACCCATCAAACCTCTCCACTTGCCCCCACACTGTCCATCCCTCTCTCGGCCTCCTTCCCTTCCCTCCCAGCAAAGTCAGCCATGGATTATGGGCCTGCCTGGGCTGCCAACCCCACTCCTCTGGGCCCTTCTCTGCCCCCAGTGCCACCACACCCTGGCTGGGCCGGGATGAGGAGCTGGCCAAGGTAGAGATCAGAGTCCTGGGCACCGTCCTGGTGCTGGCGACATGGGGCAATCTGACTGTGCTACTGACCCCGGGGCAGCCCAGCCGTAAGCGCTCCCACATGCACCTGTTTGTTCTGCACCTGGCCCTGACTGACCTGGGCATGGGCACTCTTCCAGGTGCTGCCACAGCTGCTGTGGGACATCACCTACCACTTCCAGAGCCCTGACCTCCTCTGCCGGGCCGTCAAGTATCTGCAGGTGCTTAGCATGTTTGCCACCACCTACATGCTGCTGGCCATGACGCTGGACCACTACCTGGCTGTTTGCCGCCCCCTGCGCAGCCTCCAGCAGCCCAGCCTGTCCACCTACTGGCTCATCGCTGCTCCCTGGCTGCTGGCTGCCATCCTCAGCCTGCCTCAAGTCTTCATCTTTTCTTTGTGGGAGGTGATCCAGGGCACTGGAGTGCTGGACTGCTGGGCAGACTTCCGCATCCCCTGGGGGCCTCAGGTCTATATCACGTGGACCACCCTGGCCATCTTTGTCCTGCCCATGGCCATGCTCACGGCCTGCTACAGCCTCATCTACCACGAGATCTGTAAGAACCTAAAAGTCAAGACACAGGCCCGGAAGGTGGAAGGAAGGGGCTGGAGGACTTGGTACAGGACCTCACTTTCTGGCCCAGCTGCAGCCATGCGGGGGCTGCCGTCCCGTGTCAGCAGCATCAGCACCATCTCCAGGGCCAAGGTCCAAACCGGGAAAATGACTTTTGTCATCGTGCTGGCCTACATCGCCTGCTGGGCACCCTTCTTCAGCATCCACATGTGGTCTGTGTGGGACAAGAATGCCCCTGATGAAGATTCCACCGACGTGGCCTTCACCATCTCCATGCTCCTGGGCAGCCTCAGCAGCTGTTGCAACCCCTGGGTCTACATGGGCTTCAACAGCCACCTGCGGCCACGCCCCCTGCGCCACCTGGCCTGCTGCGGGGGACCCCGGCCCCAGCCCCGCTCATGGCACTCCAGCGACAGCCCCTCGAGCTGCCGCACCACCCTGCTGACCTGCTCCAGCGGCCTGCCCACGCTCACCCTCAGCCCCAGACTCAGCGGGGACCCTGGGCCCGAAGGCTCGCCGAAGGACTCGGTGCAGGCGGATGGCGAGGCCTCCACTGAGACCATCGCCTCTTAGGGAACACTCGCCTGTGGGGCTGGTGGAGGAGCTCTGCTCATCTCAGCAATGGGTGTAAAAGCTGGGAGGGCCAGGGTTGGAGTTAGAGGGAGCCCATTTTGAGGCAGTGTGAGGGGGCCAGAATGGCCGTCCTACCCGTGGTATTACAGGTGCCTCTGGTGTGCGGGCAGACCCTCGTTTGCTCCCAAGCTCCCACCTTGGGAATCAGGGAGAGTCAAAGCCTCGCTTCCCTGATCCTGTGCATTCACAGGGTGCCTGGGGGCCCACGCCTGTGGTGGGTGTGGTGCCCCAGATCTCAGGCGGGCTGAGGGTGGTCCTGTCTGTGGGTCTGCAGGTGGCAGAGACTCTGGCTACTCTCCCGCCTTGACTGTTTGTCCCCATCCTAACCCGACTAGCACACCCAGTGCAACCAGGAGGGGGGAGAAGTGAGAACCTGTGAGAAGGATCCTCTTTCTCTGTCTAGATCCCAGGTTTGTTTGTTTGTATAGGGAGGCTTCTTTCATGAAAGAACTAAAGGGGGGGTTACAGCAGGTACACCAGCTTTGCCCGCTGTGCCCGCCTGTCTGCTGAAGGGAGATGCACCTGTAACTGGTAGAAATTCCACAAATGCTCTTTTTTCTTCTCCCCATATCACCCACCCTTACAGGATGGATGACAGGGCAAAGTAAACCCTCGGGGGGTGACCCCCTGGGAGGGAGTAGGCGAGGGAGGGAGAAAAGCAGAAGATGAAGATGGTCACAGTAAGATTAAGAGTGAGCAAAGCCTCTGAGGCAGCACGTGTTGGTGGCTCTCCTTCCTCCCCCAAGGGATCCACACGCACCCTCCTCTGGGATGGCCCAGGGGAGACATCCTTACAAAAAGTGTGGCTGGATCATGACTCTGGATTTCCTTGAGGCTTTTCAGAGCTTCCCTACGAGCCATGTGTGCTGTGATGAAGTCAGGAGCCCAGGATTTGAGACTCGACTCTGCCGTCAGGTACCTGTAGGACCTTGGGCAGGTGCCCTCCCTTCCCTGGGCCTCTGTCTTCTTACCTGTTAGGACAGAGATGACCCACTTATCAATCATCATGGACCTTGGTCTTTCCCAGCTCTGCCCTGTCATGACTTTGCAAGACTGGGCATGGGGTTATAGCAGAGCCCTTTCTAACCAACAGGCTCTAGAAGAGTTGCTGGACTTTCATGACAATAACATTTATACCCTTTGACTCAATTCTGGTGGCTGTGGGTCCCACCGTGGTCATACCGTCTACTTTTGCCCTCCATTCTGTGATGCTAAACCTGGGAGGGACAGCAGAGCAGGTAGACTCGGGGCTTTGCCCTGTGTATCCTTGTGATCAGCAGTGGGATTTAGATCATGGGGTGGCTTCCCCACCTGAATTCCAGATTCTAATCCTTGGTGGTGGAAAGAGCGTCAGCTGAAAAGTCAGGAGAACTGGGTCTTGGTTCTGCCGCGACTGATGGCCAATGTGGGGAGAATGCTGGCTAATCCTTCGTCTCTGTTACAAAGTCAAATAGGACTGTGGATGTAAAAGAGGTTGGAAGATGCAGGAGCTCTCTACTAGTGGAAGGGGCTGCTAATCTAATTAAGAGCTCCTGAGAGCAGCTCCAGGGAACAGGCTCTCTGCCCTCTACTCTTAGGAAACTGTAGGAAATGGCTGTAACTTTGAGCTTTAGGAGGTCACTCAGCTCTGAGAAGCCTCCTTTGGCTTCCCTAGAAGAACCTAAACTGAGTGTTGTGAGTGAGCAAAGTGTCCCTAGTCTTCAGTGCTGAAGAACTGGGGCGTGGGACACAGACGCTAATGGGACCAAGGCTCAAGGCAGATGTGAGGGCCCACGGTCTCTCTCCTGCGTTCTGTTGCCCATGTGAGCCCCTGACATTCAACCACTTCTTCCTTGTCCATCCATCCTGGAGGAGCTGGGTTTAGGAGCCTCCCATGCCAGCATGAGCTGCTGAAGTTTCCTGCCCTGCATATGTAAGCCACCCGCCCACCCCCCCCACACACACACCACAGTTCCTCTTCCTCGTGCCCAAGTCAGTACCAGGTAAACCGTTGCCCATTGTGATGACTGGGAGAAGGGACACCAGTTTTGTACTTCAAAGACTTCACTTTGAGTCCTGCTCTCATCGCTTTTTTGTCTGTATGATCTTGGACAAGTCCTCTAAACTCTCTGAGCAACAGTTTCCTTGTTAAATAGAAACAACAATGCCTACCTTGTTGGGCAGGGGAGCCGTAAGATCATAGACATAGAACGCTCTACAGGGAAGATAATGATGGCCCAGCTCCGCACTGCATCCTGAGGCTAACCTCCCATGGGAAGCATGGAGGAGGGTCTCTGTTGTCTGGCGTTAATCTCACTTCTGACAGCTAACCCCAGGAGAAATAGAACCATGCTGTCTCCGAGCTGGGCACTTTTGTGAAATGTTTATGCCATCCTGTGGACTAGAACCCACGTGGGAGCAGGGGATAAGGGGTGGGCAGGGCGGAGAGCAGCAGGAGGTGAGCTGACCTTCTCTGGAGATTTCCCAGAATGTTTTTTTATGTTGTTTGGTATAGGCCAGTAAGTTTCCAGATGTCTGTGTCTGTGTTTTGTATGTAAATAGGTCTTTTATTTTTCAAGGGGCTCTAGACTCAGTCCAGGCTGTGGTAAGCTTCCTCCTGGGTCAGAAATCCAGGGATGGGGTTAAAGTTGACCAATAAAACTCCTTAAGAACCAGAAAAAAAGAATGATTGGAATATAAAGCATTTATAGGTCATTATCATGCAATATGGGGATCTCTGTGCAACAGTCAGCTTGAGGTAGTAGAACCACAGTATGTATAGGGTGTTGGGAATGGGGTACAAAAGGGAGAGTGAACAAGAACCAAGTGCATTTCTCCACTTAATAATAATTTTGTCTAGGATCCGTTCTTTCTATCTTAATGTCATCTGTGGCAGGCTACCATAGGTTGCCTACTATATTGGCTTTTGTACCATCCCAAATGGAAGTATGTCCACGTTGTAATGAAGTGAAGAAAGATTTTCCAAATTTTGTGTGCAACATGGTAGGGAATTTCACGTTGTGATGGAAATGCTTTCATGAGGATCAAGCTTGCAAAGATCTTTCCCTTCTATTTCACAAGCTGGAAATTCACTGGAATTTTCTTCTGCCTTTGTGGACAGTAACATTTGGCATGTGGATTTGTTTTCTGTGGTATTTAGATTCACTTTCTGCTGACATAGTCCCTTTTTTGCAGCTTCACCAGGAGAGTTAGCAGCCAGCAGGCATTTCTTCTCCCTAACAGTTAGGGGTCAGCATTTTTTTTTCTTTAACACCCATCCCTCCCAACCCTAACAAAACAGAAAGAGGTAAGGACTTTAACTGATTTTTTTAAAAGTCTAGACATCACTTCTCTTACTAACTTTTCTTCATGAAGGTATTGAGAGCTTCTTCCATCATGGAAATTGATTTAAACTTCTCTGTGGTGTTACACTTTCATCCACTGACACCAGGTAGATGTGTCAACACACTGGTTAATGGATGTGGGATTTTTTTTTTTTTTTGGAGAAAATATAACTATCCAGAATAAAAAAAAATATAATAATGAAAATTAAAAACTCATTGGACAGATTTAATAGTGGATGGGAGAGCACATAGGAGAATAAATTAACTAGAGACTACATCAGAAGACGTTGGACATTAATGCATTGTGAAGAGACAAAAAGAGAAAAATGAAAGAGAAGTTAAATGTGGAAGTCTAACATTAGTTTAATTGACAATTCCAAAGAAAGGAAGAGTCAAGTGATATTTAAAGAGCTAATATCTGAAAATTTTTATAGATTTGGTCAAGCACAAAAATCTAAAACTTCAAAGAGCAAGTCTAACACGTTCTAACAGTATAAAATTAAAAATTTGTGATATACAAATTGTAAAAAATGGAAACTAAGGACAAAAGTAATAACTCAGGGGGCATGAGTGGCTCAGTCAGTTAAGTGTCCAACTCTTGGTTTTGGCTCAGGTCATGATCTCAGGGTCATGGAATGGAGCCCCATGACAGTCTCTGCACTCAGAGGGGAGTCTGCTTGAGATTCTCTCTCACCCTCTCCCTCTGCCCCTAACTTCATTCACCTGTGTGTGCTCTTTCTCTCTCTCTCTGTCTCTCTCTCTCTCTGTCTCTCTCTCTCTCTCAAATAAATGAATAAATCTTTAAAAAATAATAATACCTGAAAAGGAACAAGGGAAAAACAGATTAGCGTTCCAAAAACAACATTAGCCAGAAAGTTGATTTCTGAACAGTTTCAGTGAAAACCAGATACAAGGGATTATATCTTGAATGTTGTGGGAATGGGAGGGTAACTGCCGTACTAGGATTGTATCAGCAAGAACAACATCTGTGAAGGATAATGTGGTAAAAATAAAGTAATGACACGATAAATAGAAGCAATGTGGAGAAGGTGGAAAATGTGCCCTTCTTAACTGTGATAATAGGCAAACTTTGTGTTTTCCTTCCTTAGGCATAATTATTTTTAAAAAATCTTTCTCTGAAAGTTCTTTTATATATGATGTGTGATAAGCCCAGTGTGTGATGTCTGAGTGTTCTGTTTCTTCTGTCTGAGGTGTTTGTTGGCTCTCATGCATAGCACCTTGTTTCATGATATATTGTGGTAGGTAAAATAATGGCCTCCATAGATGTCCATGGCCTAAATCCTCAGGATAACATATTCAAACTCTGTCAACCTGCTACTTCACATGGCGAAATGGATTTTGCAGATGTGATTAAGATTAAGGACTGGGGATTGTCCTCATTTCTCTCAGTAGGCCCTTAACTTCAGAAACCAGAGAGATGGTAGCATGAGAAGGAATTCACTTACCCTTGCTGGCTTTGAAGAAGGAGGAAGGGAGCTACCAGCCAGGGAAGAGGGGAAGCCTTTAAAAACCGAAGAAGGGAAGGGTACAGATTCTTCCCTAGAGCCTCCAGGAAGGAATGTAACTCTCCCTACACCTTGATTTTTAGCCCAGAGAGGTCTTGTCAAACTGCTAATTTTCAGAAGTATAACATGATAAATTTGTTTAAGCCACCAATTTGTGGTAATTTGTTACCTTATGTTGCCAATAGAAAAGTAACACAGTTAATTTTGGCTCTGTCTGCTTACTGCCCTTGAAAAGTTCTTTGTGGGTTTTCTCTAAGGCCCAGCAGGAGAACACCTTCCTTCCCGGAGGATTTGTGTTTGTGTCTGTCAGGCACCTGAGGACACTTTGTTAGGGATATCGTTAAGCAGAAGCAAAGTCTGAGATTCCCAATATATATACTAAGGCTGCTACCTTCATGAGTGTCTCTGTCTGGTCCAGACTTCTCAAAGATTTTTCTCTCCTCCATGGCCCTACCATATTCATTGTTAAGGCACCCTTCTGTACAGTTCATTTCAATTGGGTTAGGAAGCACACTTAGTTCTGTTTTATTTTTTTAATTTTAAAAATATTCTTTGAGTGTAGTTGGCCCACAATGTTAGTTTCAGGTGTACCACATAGTGATTTGAGAAGTCTCTATGTTATACAATGATCACCACAAGAGCAACTATCATCTGTCACCATGCAACGCTGTTCCAATACCATTGACCATATTCCCTATGCTGTGCCTTCTATTCCCTTGACTTATTCATTCCATAACTGGAAGCCCGTATCTCCCACTCCCCTTCACCCATTTTGCCCATCTCCACATTCCCCTCCCATTTCTCAACCATGAGTTTGTTCTCTGTATTTATAGATCTGATTCTTCTTGTTTGTTTGTTTTGTCTTTTAGATTCCACATATGAGCAAAACCATATGTTATTTGTCTTTCTCAGTCCGACTTATTTCTCTTAGCATAATGCTCCTTAGGGTGGTCCATGTTGTTACAAATGGCAGGATCTTGTTCTTTTTTATGACTGAGTAATATTCCATTGTGTATATATATACCATACCTTCCTTATCCATTTGTCTTCCTGGACACTTAGGTTGCTTCCATATCTTGGCTATTGTAAATAATGCTGCAATAAACTAAGAGAGCACATTATCTTTTTGAATTAGTGTTTTTGTTTTCTTTGGGTAAATACCTGGTAGTTCTGTTTTCCACTTATCCTAAAGATGTACCTCTTTGTGTCCCAGTTTAAGATGAAGAGTATTTCCTAGGGGCACCTGGGTGGCTCAGTCGGTTCAGCATCTGCCTTCAGCTCAGGTCATGATCTCAGGGTCCTGGAATCGAGTTCCGCATTGGACTCCCTTCTCAGCAGGGAGCCTGCTTCTCCTTCTGTCTCTCCCCCGATCACGCTCTCTCTCTCTTTCTCTCTTTCTGTCTCTTTCTCCCCTCATTCTTTCTCTCAGATAAATAAATAAATCTTTAAAAAAAAAAGAGTATTTCCTATAAGGCTTCCCATCTAGGGAAGACCCTGAGCCTTAACTTCCTTTTGCAAAGCTTCTGAAATGAATCCCCAAATTCACCACATTTGGAAATGCTCTCAGGGAAAATGAAAGTTTGGTGTTCCAGTGTTTAACTTTCTGGGTTCTGAATCACCCAAAAAATCCACTGTTGGTGTTGCTTTCTATCTTGTTAGCTTTTTGATGCATTTTATTAATTTTTTTCCCTGTTGGTAGTAATTCTGAACAATCTAGTTTTCCATTATTAGTAATTAAGGCAACTCCTGTCATTTCCACTTCTAAAAAAAAATCTTAATTTGTCCATTTCTCTTTGTTTCTACTGCTTTCACATTAATTCATGCTTTTTAAAATGTCTTATCTCTTAAAAACACCAAATCTATCCATTTATGTTTTTTTCCTTTGGCAGTATCCTAGTGTTAATATTATTGGTTATTTTCGTGAAGGCAGTCAGTTACCTGCTTTCCCATTTTCACCTATCTGATCCTTCTAGAGTGATAGTCAAAAAACATTTATGAAATAATTTCAATTACTTCAAAAAAATTCTTTTGAATTCTTTCCACTCTTTTTAGAATAAAGCCAAAACTCCTTACCATGACCACTAGGACTCTGTAGGTTCTGACTTCTGACTACCTGTTCAAACTCATCTCATACTCCCCCTTATTCACTGTATTTCAGTCACGGTGCTCTCTGAAGTTGACAACTCTTACTTGCTCTCTGTCACATTGTTTTATTTGTTCATAGCAGTTATCAAAATCTGCAATTATTTTGTACCTTGCCTGTCTTTCGTATTAGAATGCTTACTCCGTGAGGGATAGTATCTCTCCTATTCTGTTCAAAATCATAATCACCTCAGTCATTACCACATTGCTGGCATATATTTGCAGCTCAATAAATATTTGTTGAATGAAAATACATATTCGTTTTTTCCTATATGAGTTTTTACATGTTATCTGTGTTCATATTTGTTTATCACCTATGGCTGGATTTGTTAACTGTAGGCGAAAATTCACTGTGTGTTTGTAAATGACAAAATATTTTAACCTTCTTGTATGAGTACCAAATATTTTTCTTGTTCCCAGAAGAAATCCATACATTCGATTTTCATGTTTCTACAATTTAATGGAGCTCCAATTCTAGTTGGTCATAGAGTAAAATAAGTGCTTTCATAAATTCTACACAAGGGAAAGAATTTCAAGGGGAGAAAGAAATTGAATTTCGAATAATTTAAATGTGCTAGCCTTTTAAGAAAAAAAAGATATGAACAACTTCTAACAGAAACTGCTAGCTAAGAGGCATTTATATGTAAGAATCCAAGTTCAGGTATTCAGAATGATTCCTTGTACAAATCAGAATAGTTTGGCTAGTTCAGTTTCGAAAGAGCTGTGTTTTTCTTCATCATTTTATTACAGATTAGAATATAATACAAATATGCATTTTATTTTTTGTAAGACCACTTTGTTTTCACATGGAAAAACTGCTTAATCTGATTTTAATAAATTTCATCTACTGGTTTCACTGATCACGTGAGCTAGAATTACTTCTACATATCTAGCATTCTTAAAAATGTATTATTATGTGTTCAACCAAATTGAATTTTATTTCTTTCTTTTATTATGTTCAGTTAGTCAGCATATAGTAAATCATAAGTTTTTGTTGAAGTGTTCAATGATTCATTAGTTGCGTATAACACCTACTGCTCATCCCACACGTGCCCTCCTTAATACCCATCACCTGGTTGAATTTTATTTCTGACAAATGTTTCTGTTATCAGTAGTAATTGTGTTGCTCTGGAATGCCATTTTTTAAAAGATTTTATTTGTTTATTTGACAGAGAGAGAGACAGCGAGAGAGGGAACACAAACAGGGGGAGTGGGAGAGGGAGAAGCAGGCTTCCCGCAGAGCAAGGGAGCCGGATGGGGGCTTGATCCCAGGACCCTGGGACCACGCTCTGAGCTGAAGGCAGATGCTTAGCGACTGAGCCACCCAGGCACCCCTGGAATGTCATCTGATACATAATTTCCCATATCCTTTGTTAACCCTAAGACCTTGGACTAACAGTAAATTGATAATTAGTGAAAATATTAGGATACTTGGACAACACTTAATAAAATAGAACACAGAAACATTGATTATGAGGTCCAGTTTTAATTTGCTTCTTATTTTTATGTATTATCAGATAGTTACCAAATAACACTTTGACAGGGCATTTAGCTACCTTTAGACTATGTTAAGACACATCTTTATTTTTACCTCTTTAAGAAACATTAAAGGGATGTGTGTGACTATAGGCATTTATAAAATGTATGCCTATTGCTGTTCTGCTGAGATGCTTGTGTTTGAAAGATATTGTCAAGTATCGTCTCTTATTTTTCTCTATGCTGGTGAGGAAATAGGAGTTACTATCTCAGTCTTTGGGGGCTTCTATCACAAAAACACCATAGATTAGGTGGCATAGGAATAGATATTTAGTTCTCACAGTCCTGGATGCTGGGAAGATAGATGTAATAGAAAACTGCTAAATTGTGTTAATTTTTTTTTTTTTTGTGGTAGAAAAGGATATCCCAAAGGTTTACGTTGTATTGCCCTTTAGGACATTAACCAGTTCACGTATAACTTAGACATTTTACTTCAATGTTCTTTTTTATACTCCACATGAAATCACATTTTTATATTCTCTTTTGAACTGGTCTCATCATCCTACTCTCCCTCACTGAGGGGTTAAATATAATGTTTGACATGTTTTCATCATGTCATGTCATTTCATCGTGTCATTGAAAAATTTATTATAACATTAACAATTATACTTTGACAGCAACAATTTATAAAAATATTCAATTATTAATGACAGCAGCTGTGTTTTCTGTATAAGATCCATACATAGGCACCAATTAATAAGCTGCTTGAGACATCATCAAGAACCTCAGGTGTTTTGTGAAGGCTCTGTAACACCTTGCAGGGAGTGTTTCTGCTTCTATAGCTTCTGATGATAACTTGGCATTTAATCAATCAGCCTTGCCTACTTCAGGGCCATGGATGAGACAGAAAACAGTGAGAATCATTTTACTCAGTTATAGACTAACACACAAAAAGTGGTAACATATCCAGTGCCAAATTAATTGATCCAAAGTAAGTAAATGGGGTGAGCTGTGTTAGGCAATAAGGTCTGTTTCAGAGCCTGTACCATCCAAGGTCAGCTTTAGCAAGAACTGAAATTCAACAGCAGTAGTCTAGGGAATCCCAAGTCTCATTAGGCTGAGCATAAGGACCATAAAAGCCTCAGACACATCCAGAGCTCTGGGGACAAGAGATCTTTCCAGCTGTACAGCCAGACCTCAACTGGGGCTTAACGTATAAGGAAGCAGTTAAGGCACAGACTTGGGCAACTGTGATGGTCATCCGATAACTTCTAATTTTGCTGGACTGAAACTGTGTAGGGATTGGTGGGATGAACAGCAGCGTAACATATTCCTTCCTTGAACTCACATAGCTCCTGACATGCAGTCATGAACGTTTCTCAGATGTGTTTATTCAAAGCTCCACTTAGCTCCCTTGCTCCTCTTTCTGTCTTTGAAACCATTTCGATACCTCTCTGACATTCATCATTTTTAAATTTAAGAAATCCTTTGAGTTGCTCCAGGTTCATACACTTGGAAGCATTCACAGAGCAATGGCATTCTCATAGCATCAGGGAATTGTTGGACTGTGGTATAGGAAGGTGATAACAAGACAGGATCGACGTAATGTAATAGAAAGCACTGGATTCGTGGCAGTATTGTCTCATCCTAGATCCTCTTTTCCATTTATTTATTTCAGTTGCTCTTTGCTAAATTCTTCACTTCTCCTAAACAAAATTTAAGATGCAGTATTTCAAACAAAGATTAGAACAGAAAGAGTATGTCCTTCTCAGTAGGAAACACCATCATTCAACAAATGGTGTCCATTTCTTGGTGTTTCAAGAGAAATTAGAATTAGAATTACAACAGATGCCCCCAAAATAAGTTCACATGGCATTTAAGCAAGTCTTTTTCTGTCATTGTTGTGATCAAATTTCTTCTGAGAATGTTCTTAGCTCAACACAGACAAAAATAAACAGACAAAATAGAAAAATATATTGTTTGAAAAAAATACAACCACCCCCACAAGGAAAATTTTATTCCCTTTCTTAGTATTTTCTGTGTAGAACTCTGGTTCCTTGCCTAGAAAAACTAGAGTAGTTGCTCAGCTGTCCATAAATAGCCCTTGATTGTTTAAAGAGTTTGATGATGTCCTCTTTCCTCCATGCTGCACTGGGTACTTCCATAAAGACTTTCATTTCTTATTAAACATTCTCAATTCCTTTGGCTCATTTTGCCAACTTAAAGACATTTTAATTGACTTTTGCAATTCTTAGTTTATTCTTAGAATGTGAAGCATGAGACACTTGAGAGGGTCTGATCCTCCACTTGAGAGGGTCTGATCCTACAGCTAGGAAAGTGATAGTGACGCTGGCATTTCTGAATGTTGCTTCTCAGATCCCAGCAGGAGTTTGGCCTAGGAAAGTCTGTTGTGGTGGAAGGTGGTTTTAGGTGATGAATATTCCTTCATGCTGACGGGGATGGTGCTGTTTTTGTTCTTCATGGAAGAACTCACAGGCTGAATTTCTTAATGTGGTCAGAGACTTCAGAAATGTAGAAGCTAGAGGTATTTCTGCCAAGCATGGCAGTTTGTCAGCATTGAAAATGAACCTTCCATATTGGTTGGCATTATGTTCTCATATTATCTGAAGGCAGAAAATTTCTTGAGTCAGTAGAAAAATTTAAGAATAACTGGAATCTAGTCCATACCTCAGTTACAACTCAAATATAGGCTTGTCTGTATTTGTCTCCTGAAATTTAATAATGTCAACATAACTATTAGTCAAATCCTATTATGCTAATGTCCTAGGAATGATCTGAAAATATTTATTGTACTGAAGTCCTCAAATACTAAATATTACTTTAGAGAGGTGGATCATAGACTAGGACTTAACAACGGTTTGTGGTAATTTGGTTTTAATATCTTTTACACACTCTTATTTAATCTGCCTTTATGATTATTTCATTTTAAAATGGTCTGTTTTAGTACAAGCTTATCTTTCTCTATGCCTGTGCTATGGAAATAACAAGTGTATAATGCAGGTGACTACCCTTCGCATATTATGTTTTCACATTAGGAGATAATCACATTTTTTCTCAGTCATAAATTACAAGAATGCTTTGGATTCTGCTTTTCCACTTGTATTTTACCCCTTGTTTTCAGAAACCTCTTTTCAATTGTTTTTTAAAATAACTTTGGTTGGTCTTTCTCAGATTCTTCCTAGTTTTCCAATGATGAGCTTTGAAATTAGATAGAAGATTTTAATGAGAGCTTGACCTGATCTAATTAAACATCTTAGATCATTGGAGAAAACACCAGAATGCCATCTCCATATGGAAATTCACAATCCTTGGTATATCCAAAGAAGATTAGAAAATTTCCATTGTATCAGACCTCGAGTAGGACTCTACATATGACAGAAAATGGTTTCCTGTGTTTTTTTTTTTTTTTTTACTTTGTTTTGTTTCCCAAATGGTTGTAGAGAGTGAGGTAGTTCCTTCCATTATTTATCAGATTGTAGAATTAGATGCACCTGGGCATCTAACTCCATAGGCAGGTGAAGAGGATGGTCACATATATGCTGTGACCAAGGCATCCAAAAGTATTTTCAGCCCCAAATCTCTCTCTCACTTGCTTATCTTGAAATACTGTACAAAGTGAAATTTCTTGATATTAAGTATTTTTCTTTTTGGAATATCTGATAACTACCTCACATAATTTTCCCTGACTGATTTGAGAGAACCAAGTGCAACATGGAATGGGTAACAGGGACTGAGGACAGAAAAATGCAAATTTTGTCTATCTACATCAATATTTTACCAAGAGCTAGTTCTTTTTTTTTTAAAGATTTTATTTATTTATTCGACAGAGATAGAGACAGCCAGCGAGAGAGGGAACACAAGCAGGGGGAGTGGGAGAGGAAGAAGCAGGCTCATAACAGAGAAGCCTGATGTGGGGCTTGATCCAACAACGCCGGGATCACGCCCTGAGCCAAAGGCAGACGCTTAACCTCTGTGCCACCCAGGCGCCCCGAAGAGCTAGTTCTATATTGAAAATATACTAATCTAGAGAGAGAAACATCTGCTAATTCTTCACTGTTTCAAGGGAAGGAATGTGCCAATGTTCTGCGATTTTTTATTTGTAATCTGAGATATTCTCACCAAATTCTGGGAATGAATGTATATTCATTCATTCATTCATTCATTCATCCAAAAGCAGCATTATTCTGATTTCCCATATTATCCTTTCCTATGAAATGGGTCATGGTGAACCTCCTTTGTACCTGCCTCAGTGATATGGATCATGGTGTTGGTCTCTTCTTTTGGTGATTAGTGTATCGCAGCCACTGTCCTACTCATCTTGAGTCTGATGATTCCTTTAACTTTAAAGATAAAGATATTAGTTCCTCATACCTGTTCTCTACAAACTTCCCATCCTCTGTCACCTGGGATAATAAATAAATGCAAAGAACATGAGTTTTCTGTCTTTTCTAAATGATTTATTACCTAATTTGTACATTCGTAATAGCATCTAACTTTTGTACAATATAGCAACTTATAGCACAAAGCATTCTTTCAACTTGATAAATAATCATACAGTAAGCATTGTGGTGTGAGTACAAAGATGAATAAGAAATATTGCCTATCGGCACCTGGGTGGCTCAAACTGGTTAAGCATCTAACTCCTGGTATGGGCTCAGGCTCCGTGCTCAGCATGGAGTCTGCTTGAGATTCTCTCTCTCCTTCTCCCTCTGGACCACCCCCCCTACTCTCTCTCTTGCAAATAAATAAATAAATAAATAAATAAATAAATAAATATTTAAAACAAAAGAAATATTGCATTACTTTTGGGGACTTAAGTCATTTTTTTATGTAAGTATATTTTGTTCATAAATAGAGTATATTTGATTCTCAAAACAACCTTGGACGATATTATATCCCTATATTAGATTGAATAAACAAAGAATAAAACTCAGGTTTGATACCTTGCCTGAGGTCACTGCACTGGTGAGTGGTAGAGCTGGGCGTTGAATCTAGATATTTCATTCCAGAACACTTGCTCTTAGAGGTTATAACGTTGTCTCATAAAAAAATGGAATGAATTGAGTGGAGCACTGGGTGTTATATGCAAACAATGAATCATGGAACACTACATCAAAAAGTAATGATGTACTGTATGGTGACTAACATAACATAATAAAATTAAAAATATATAAAAAATAAATAAATGGGAATGATTTTCCCATTCTCATCATCTCATGTCCAGTTCATTTTCTCCCTCCCTCTCTGGTTTGTTATAAATGCAACTTAAAAGCATTATAGGAATGAAGAGTCAGAAGGTAAGCAAACTATTCCTCATTTTATTTATACAGTAATATATATTTCCTACTTCACAGAACTTATGTTTTTCATCTTGGAATATGATTCTATAAACATATAAACTCAAAAACTGATTATATATATATATATATATATATATAATTTTATTTTATTTTATTTTATTTTTTTGGCCATTTGTCTTAGTCTTTCTTCTTGTGATTTGATTCTTTTTTCTCTAGGTCGCTTGGTATTCCAGATTCCGTGAAAAAAAGAAATGATTCCAAGGTGACAGAATTTGTTCTTCTGGGCCTATCATCTTCCTGGGGGTTACAGCTGTTTCTCTTCTTAATATTTTCTTTATTTTACATGACTGTTGTTCTGGGAAACTTCTTGATAATGGTAACAGTGCGAGGTGATGCCCGCCTGCTCCAATCTCCTATGTACTATTTTTTGGGCCATCTGTCCTTCATTGACCTATGCCTTAGCTGTGTTACCGTGCCCAAGATGTTGGGAGATTTTCTACAGCAAGGCAAGATCATCTCTTTTTCCGGGTGCCTGGCCCAGATCTACTTCTTGCACTTTCTGGGAGCCAGTGAGATGTTTCTGCTGACAGTCATGGCCTATGATAGGTATGTTGCCATCTGTAGTCCTTTGCAGTACCTGACAGTCATGAACCGCCAGCTGTGCTTTCAGTTGGCTTTGGCCTGTTGGTGTGGGGGCTTCATCCACTCTCTCACACAGGTCACACTGGTGATCCGGCTGCCCTTCTGTGGCCCCAATGAACTGGACAACTTCTACTGTGATGTCCCACAGGTCATCAAGCTAGCGTGCATGGACACCTATGTAGTAGAGGTGCTGATGGTCTCAAACAGTGGTCTGCTATCTCTCGTCTGTTTTGTGGTCTTGCTATTCTCTTATGCCATCATCCTGATCACCCTGAGAACGCGCTTCCGCCAGGGCCAGAGCAAGGCACTCTCCACCTGTGCCTCCCACCTAACTGTGGTCAGCCTGATCTTTGTGCCATGTGTATTCATCTATCTGAGGCCTTTCTGCAGCTTCTCCGTGGATAAGGTGCTCTCCACCTTTTACACAGTGGTCACACCCATGTTGAATCCTCTCATCTACACACTCAGAAATGCTGAAATGAAGACAGCCATGAAGAAGCTGAGAAAAAAGCATGTGGCATCCTTCTGCCATATTAAAGGATGAACAGGAAGAGGTGAATTAGAAAGCATAACTTTCTTGGGACAATCTTAACTCATCCTGTACATGGGTATATGCATGAAACCAATGTGATGACTTTGGCATAAAAGCCGGCATCAAAATTAGGAAGCATTGCTGTTGATTGCTATCGCGGTATAGTGGCTTTGCTGGGTGTTCAGTATTAAGCAGGGAAGTCAGGAGTGTTTATTGGCCCAGAAATTGAGTAGTAGGTTCAAGAGTACATCTTGAAAGATCAACTCTTCTATCCTTTGTCTATAACTAGTCTTCATTTAATTACTTCATTTCACTTTTAAATTCTCTTCAAATGAAAGAAGGTAACCTGTCTTCTTTTTCGTCCTGCTGCGCTGGGTGTAACAAGTCCTACATCAGGAGGTTCCTTCTAATGTCCATCAGGGTCCCTTCTGAAGCAATGTGAATCCTTTTTTTCCCCATCTCTAAGAAAGCCTGAAAACAGCACTAACCACCCTACATATTAATGTTCATCTAAGGATTGTGTTATTTATTCTGCCAAATTTTAGAAATGCAGTTCAATTCATATAAGGAAAAAGTGCTTTTAGTGAAGTTTACATGTGAAGGCAAGAAAGCCTGGGAGTGCTGGGTGGTGGAAAATCTCAGCGTCCTGCCCTAGAGACTTCTCTAGAAGAGGTATCTCACTCCCCTTGAGTTTCTTTAAGTGGAGTTACAGCGGGGCTAAGTGTAAAAGCTGGTACTTCTACTGGTCATAATATTTAAGAGCTCTGAATGATAAAGGGGGGGAAGAAATGAACTGTGGTTTAACGCACACATAATTTTTACCTCTAAGTCTCAAAGGTACTTCGACAAGTAGATAATATTATTCAACTTCACTTTTACAAATGAACTCAGATTTCTTTTTTAAAAAAATTTATTTATTTATTTTAGAGCGAAGGGGAGAGAGAGAGAGAGAGAGCAAGGTGGGGAGGGGCAGAGGCAGAGCAAGAGAGAGAATCTCAGGCAGACTCCTTGCCTAGCGTGGAATCCAATGAAGTGTTCAACCCCAGAACTGAGACCATGACCTCAGCTCAAATCAAGAGTCTGACGGTCAACCAACTGAGCCACCCAGGTGTCTTGAACTCTGATTTCTTAAGTGACTTTCACAGGATAATTCAGAAAAAATATGATCACACAAGAAAGCTGGGAATTTTGGATAATTAAAATTAAGCTGATATTTTTCTTTGGAGAGAGTCTTTGCCTTAATTAGATAGATTAATTGCATATTTTCTACTTTATCTATAGAGGATCTCCAGAGCTAGCAAATCACTAAAAACCTGCACAGAAACATTTATATTTAAGGTTATCTATTTCTGACATAAAGATCTTCGCAACTTCTTGTGTCTATGGAAGAGTATTAATTTTGTTCACTAAATAATAATAAAACGATGGACTTTAGCAGTATTTTTATATTTGCTCGCTTATTTCCAAATCAGTTGCAGTGCAGAGGCTTTTTAAATTACTTAGCGGAGGGGCACCTGGATAGCCCAGTCGTTAAGCGTCTGCCTTTGGCTCAGGGCGTGATGCCAGCGTTCTGGGATCGAGCCCCGCATCAGGCTCCTCCGCTGGGAGCCTGTCTCTTCCTCTCCCACTCCCCCTGCTTGTGTTCCCTCTCTCGCTGGCTGTCTCTCTGTCAAATAAATAAATAAAATCTTTTAAAAAATAAATTACTTAGCTGAAAAACATAACTCAGGAAGAAAATATCTGGAACTCCACCAGAGATTAAGATTTTCTAGGTTGGGGTGCCTGGGTGGCACAGCGGTTGGGCATCTGCCTTCGGCTCAGGGCTTGATCCCGGCGTTATGGGATCGAGCCCCACATCAGGCTCTTCCGCTATGAGCCTGCTTCTTCCTCTCCCACTCCCCCTGCTTGTGTTCCCTCTCTTGCTGGCTGTCTCTATCTCTGTCAAATAAATAAATAAAATCTTAAAAAAAAAGATTTTCTAGGTAAATTGCAATACCTGTGGTCATGTAAGAGCTTGGATGATTTCTTACTAAGATGAATGAGGGGAAAGTAGCATCCCTGGTATGGATCACATTCTCGTCTTTCACTGCCCAACATTTCCACAGAGGTCCTTTGCCTATAGTGAATATCCAGAAGAGCAGACAGGAGGACACTGTCCGCCAGAGAGTAGTGTGTGAATTGACAAGATTTAAGTAGTACTGTGCAGTCATCCAGGCACATAGCAGGGACCTGAACCTCCAGCTTTCTTTATGTATCTGTAGGCTGCAACATCCCTTTTTCCAATGTTCCTCTTTCACAGCAAAATTTAGAGTCTTGGCATATCATTTGAATTGTCCTGTTGATATCTGGATTGGTAGCATTATATTCAGAAAAGGAAGAGTTATGTATATTCCCATACTTCTTACCAGAATCACAACTCAATTGGTTCCTAAAACACTGAGCTGGATACTGAATTATTATAGTGTTACTAGAACTGTAGTTATATATTTTTAAAATGTGGTTGTCAGAAATGGACTATCAGAAGAAAATCAGAAAGAGATACTCCTTACCATTTGCATTGCTTGGATTCTAACCAGATGCAAACTCTGACACAGCCAGCCAAGGTGGGCAGGGCAATGATTCTTCTTTCTCAGGTCCTAGTACATTAGTTAGGACAATCCATACATAAATTATGTACAATATTTTCAGAAATAGTCTTACCCCACTAGGCTTGTAATTTTGACCCATTATCTAACTTTATTTTCCTTGTTTTTAAAATTTAAATTCAATTAACATACAGTATTAGTTTCAGAAGTAGAGTTCAGTGATTCATCAGTCTTATATAATACCCAGTGCTCATTTATCATGTGCCTTCCTTAATGTCCATCACCCAGTTACCTAATCCTACCACCCGCTCCCCCCAGCAACCCTGTTTCCTATGATTAAGAGTCTCTTATGGTTTGTCTCCCTCTCAGATATCATCTTATTTTTCCCTCCCTTCTCCTATGATCCCCTGTTTTGTTTCTTAAATTCTACATATGAGTGAGATCATGTGATAATTGTCTTTGATTGACTTATTTCGCTTAGCATAATGCCTTCTAGTTCCATCCACGTTGTTGCAAATGGCAAGATTTCATTTTTTGATGTCTGAGTAATATTCCATTATATATATATGCACCACATTTTCTTTATCCATTCATCTGTCGATGGATATTTGGGTTCTTTCCATATTTTGGCTGTTGTGGACATTGCTGCTATAAACATTGGGGGGCAGGTGTCCCTTCAGATCACTACATTTGTATCTTTGGGGTAAATACCTAGTAGTGCAATTGCTGATTCATAGCATAGTTCTATTTTCAACTCTTTGAGGAAACTCCATACTATTTTCCAGAGTGGCTATACCAGCTGGCATTCCCATAAATCATGTAAGAGAGTTCCTGTTTCTCTGCATCCTCACCAAGATCTGACATTTCCTGACTCCTGTGAGGTGGTATCTCATTGTGGTTTTGATTTGTATTTCCCTGATGCTAAGGGATGTTGAACATTTTTTCATGTGTCTGTTGGCCATTTGTATGTCTTCTTTGGAGGAATGTCTGTTTATGTCTTCTGCCCATTTCTTGACTAGATTATTTGTTTTTTTGGGTGTTGAGTGTGGTAAGTTCTTTATAGATTTTGGATATTAGCACTTTATCTGATAAGGCATTTGCAAATATCTTCTCCCATTATGTAGGTTGCCTTTTGCTTTTTTGACTCTTCCCATTGCTGTGCAAAAATGTTTTTATCTAGAAGAAGTCCCAACAGTTCATTTTCCCTTTAGGTTCCCTTGCCTTTAAAGACATGTCTAGCAAGAAGTTGCCTCAGTCGAGATCAAAAGGGTTGCTGCCTGTGTTCTCCTTTAAGATTTTGATGGATTCCTATTTCACATTTAGGTCTTTCATCCATTTTGAGTTTTTTTTTGTGTGTATGGTGTAACAAAGTGGCCTACTTTCATTTCTTGCATGTGACTGTCCAGTTTTCCCAACAGTATTAGTTGAAGAGACTGTCTTTTTTCCATTGGATATTATTTCCTGCTTTGTCCAAGATTCGTTGACTGTAGAATTGAGGGTCCATTTCTGGGATCTCTACTCTGTTCCATTGATCTATGTGTTTGTTTTTGTGCCACTACCATGCTGTCTTGATGATTAATGTTTTGTCATATAGCTTGCTACCAGGAATAGTGACTCCACCCGCTTTGGTTTTCTTTTTCAATGTTCCTTTAGCTATTTGGGGTCTATTCTGGTTCCATACAAATTTTAGGATTATTTGTTCCAGATCTGTGAAAAATGTTGATGGTATTTTGATAGGAATTGCATTGAAAGGGTAGATTGCTCTGGGTAGTGTAGACATTTTAATGATATTTATTCTTCCAATCCATGAGCATGGAACGTTTTTCCATTTCTTTGTGTCTTTCTCTATTTCTTTCATAAGTGTTCTGTAGTTTTTAGAGTACATATCCTTTACCTCTTTGGTTAGGTTTATTCCTAGGTATCTTATGGTTTTTGGTGCAATTGTAAATGGCATCAATTCTTTAATTTCTCTTTCTTCTGCCCTGTTGTTAGTGTATAGAAATGCAACTTACTTCTGTGCATTAATTTTATATCCTACCACATTGCTCAATTGCTGTGTGAGTTCTAGCAATTTTGGGGTGGAGTCTTTTGGGTTGTCCATATAAAATATCATATCATCTGGGAAGAGTAAGAGTTTGGCTTCTTTGCCAATTTCAATGCTTTTTATTTCTTTTTTTGTCATCTGATTGCTGGGGCTAGGACTTCTCGTATATGTTGAACAACAATGATGAGAGTGGGCATTCCTTTTGTGTTCCTGATATTAGGGGAAAAGCCCTCAGTTTTTCCCCATTGAGAATGATATTCACTGTGGGCTTTTCATAGATGGCTTTTATGATAATTGAGATATGTTCTCTCTATCCCTACACCGTGGAGAGTTTTACTCAAGACAGGATGCTGTACTTTATCAAATGCTTTTTCTACATCTATTGAGAGGATCATATGGTTCTTGTCTGTTCTTTTTTTTAATGTAGTGTATCACATTGATTGATTTGCGACTGTTGAAACACCCTTGAATCACAGGAATAAGTCCCACTTGGTCTTCGTGCATAATCCTTTTAATGTACCATTAGATTCTATTCGCTAGTATCTTGGTGAGAATTTTTCATCCATATTCATCAAGAATATTGGTCTCAAATTCTCCTTTTTGATGGGGTTTTTGTCTGCTTTGGAGATCATGGTAATGCTGGCTTGACAGAACAGGTTTGGAAGCGTTCCTTCCATTTCTATTTTTGGAATAGCTTCAGTAGAATAGGTATTAGTCTTCTTCAAATGTTTGCTGGAATTCCCCTGAGAAGCCATCTGGCCCTGGACTCTTGTTTTTTTGGGAGGTTTTTGATTACTGCTTCAATTTTCTTGCTGGTTACTGGTCTGCTCAGATTTTCTTTTTCTTCCTCTTTCAGTTTTGGTAGGTTTTTTTTTTTTTAAGATTTTATTTATTTATTTGAAAGTGAGAGAGTGAGTGAGAGAGAGAGAGAGAGAGAGAGCATGATCAGGGAAAGGGGCAGAAGCAGACTCCCCTGCTGAGCAGGGAGACTGATGTGGGGCTCAATCCCAGGATCCTGGGATCATGACCTGAGTCAAAGCAGTCACGTAACTGACTGAGCCACAGTTTTGGTAGTTTATGTTTCCAGGAATGCATGCATTTCTTCCAGATGCCTAATTTGTTGGCATATAGTTGCTCATAATATGTTCTTAAAGTTGTTTGTATTTCCGTGGTGTTGATCTTGATCTGTCCTCTTTCATTCATGATTTTGTTAATCTGGATCCTTTCTCTTTTCTCTATGATAAGTCTAGCTAGGGATTTATTGATCTTGTTAATTCTTTCAAAGAGCCAGCTTCTTGTTTTGTTGACCTGTTCTACTGTTCTGATTTCTAGTTCATTGTTTTCTGCTCTAATCTTTATTATTTTTCATCTCCTGCTTGGTTTAGGTTCTATTTGCTGTTATTTCTTCAGCTCCTTTAGGTGTAAGGTTAGCTTGTGTATTTGAGATTTTTCTAATTTTTGAGAAAGTCTTGTATTGGTATTACTTTCCTCTTAGGACCACTTTGTTGTACCCCAAGTTTTTGAACAGTTGTGTTTTCATTTTCGTTTGTTTCCATGAATTTTTTTTAATGCTTCCTTAATTTCCTGGTTGACCCTTTCATTCTTTAGTAGGATGCTCTTTAACCCCCAAGTGTTTGAGTTCCTTCCAAATTTCCTCTTGTGTTTGAGTTCAGTATCAAAGCATTGTGGTTTGAAAATATGGAGGGAATAATCCCAACCTCTTGGTATCAGTTGAGACCAGTATGTGATCTATTTTGGAAAAAGTTCCATGTGCACTCGAGAAGAATGTGTATTCTGTTGCTTTAGGATGGAATATTCTGAATATATCTGTGAAGTCCATCTGATCCAGTGTGTCATTTAAAGCTGTTGTTTCCTTGTTGATCTGGTTTGATGATCTGTCCATTGCTGTGAGTAGGGTGTTGATGTTCCCTACTATTATGGTTTTATTATCAATGTGTTTCTTTAATTTGGTTATTAGTTGGTTGATTTAATTAGCTGCTCCCAAATTAGGAGCATAAATATTCATAATTGTTAGATTTTCTTGTTGGGTAGACCCTTTCAGTGTGAAATAGTGTCCCCCTTCATCTCTTGCTACAGTCTTTGGTTTAAAATCTAATTTTTCTGATATAAGGATTGCAACCCCAGATTTCTTTTGAGGTCCATTAGCATGATAAATGCTTCTCCACCCCTTCACTTTCAGTCTAAAGGTGTCTTTAGGTGCAAAATGAGTCTCTTGTCTACATGGATCTTGCTTTTTTATCCAATCTGATATTCTGTATCTTTTGATTGGAGCATTTAGCCCATTTACATTCAGAGTAACTATTGAAAGATATGAATTTAGTGCCATTGTATTACCTATAAAGTCCCTGTTTCTGTAGATTGTCTCTGTTTCCTTCTTCTCTTTGTTACTCTTGGTCTCTCTCTTTGTTTACAGGATCCCCCTTAATATTTCTTGCCGGGCTGACTTGGTGGTCACCTATTCTTTCAGTTTCTGTCTGTCCTGGAAGCTCTTTATCTCTCCTTCCATTCTGAATGACAGCCTTGCTGGATAAAGCATTCTTGCCTGCATTTTTTTCTCATTTGGTACTCTGAATATTATCATGCCACCGTTTTCTGGTCTGCCAATTCTCTGTGGATAGATTTGATGCCATTCTAACATTCCTACACCTGTAGGTTAGGAACCTCTTGTCTCGAGCAGCTTTCAGGATTTTCTCTTTATCTCTGAAATTTGCAAGTTTCGCTATTATATGTCAGGGTGTTGATCTATTTTTATTGATTTTGGGAAGGGGTCCTCTCTACCTCTTGGACATGAATGCCTGTTTCCTTCCCCAGATTAGGGAAGTTCTGAGCTATGATTTGCTGGTCCTCTCTCTCTTTCTTCCTCCTTGGGCACTGCAATAATTCTGATATCATTTAATTTTATGGTATTGCTGATTTCTTGAAGCCTCCCCTGATGGCCCATTAGTTGTGTTTTTCTCTTTTCCTCAGCTTCCTTCCTTTCCATCAACTTGTCTTCTATGTCATTTATTCTGTCTTCTGCCTAATTTACCCTAGTTGTTAGAGAATCCAATTAGGCTGCATCTCAGAGCAATTTTTCATATCGGCCTGATTAGATCTAATGTCTGCACTAAGAGATTCTCTATTGTTTTTTATGTTTTTTCCAATCCCAGCTTGTAACTTTATAATTGTTTTCCAGAATTCCATCCCTGACATCTTACTTATATCCATATAGATTAGATCTGTGGCAGAGAGCATTACCTCTGGTTCTTTCTTTTGTTGTGAATTCCTCCCTCTAGTGATTTTGGGCAGAGAAGAAGGGATGAATGAATGAGCACTATCAAAAATATCAACCACGACCCAAGCGAAGTACACACTGACAAATCCGAAGAGGTCAGAAACCAGAAAAGAACAGGAAAAGAAAAAGAAAAAGAACAAACCAACCAATCAACAAAAGCAAAAAAAAAAAAAAAAAAAAAAGGAGGGGGTGCAAGAGAGAATAATCTCACAGTGTGGACAAATCAGGGTGATCCACTTGGTCCCAAGTGTACTTTGGTCTCTCTATTAGAAGACACTAAATCCCAAAATTGTAAAGAAAGCAAAACATAATACATACAAAAATAAAATTGCATAGAGTGAAAGGAGCCAAAAATGAAGAATATATCTATAAAATGTAAAAGTTGAAAGTTAAAAAAGACTTAAAAACAAAAAGTTGTTAAAATAAGAAACTAGTTGAAAAGGGCAAAAAGAAAAAAAAAAGAAATGGAAAGTTTTAAACTGAAAGATAAATCGGTAATGAAAGAAAACCTTGAATTCTATATATTGTTTTCTTCTAGTGCTGGAGTTTTACAATCTTGTGTTGTTGGTAAACGTGATATTCATCTGTTCTTCCAGTTGGTCTTCGGGGGGAGGGGCCTGCTGTGCTGATTCTTGGGCATTTTTGCCTTGGCAGAGACGCACCACCCCTTGCCAGGGGGCTGGGTTCAGTGTATGCTGTGTTTAGTTGCTCTGTGTGGCTTTTGTTTCCTGAAGGCTTTAAGTGCCCCTTTAAAGAATCAAAATAAAAATGGCCACAACTGTATCTCCAGCCTCAGAGACAATGGGTCATTGTCCCATTTTCAGTAAACCGTCAGGGCTAAGCGGTCTTCACTTTGCGTGTGCCAGACTCTGCAGACTCCTCCTCCAGTGTGCGCCCACACCGATCCTCCTGGAGGGAAGGCCGAGGGTCGCCCGGTTACTGTACTTTACAGGGTCTCCGCACTGAGAGCTGTTTCCTGGTCATGTGTGCATCTGCTCCACTGCCCCCCCCCCCGGGGAAGGTGGAGGGTCCCTGTGTTTCTGTCCTTTGCAGGGTCCCCATGCGGAGAGCAGTCAACTGACCCAACCACGGCTCGAAGTTTATGGTGAATCACACTGAGAGTCCTGTCCCTGTCTCGCTGACCATAACCAGTTTCCCTGTTCCAATGCTGGGAACTCTACCAGTTCAGGCACCCCCATTCTTTCTGTGACCCCAGGGATCCTGAGGCCACACTGTCCCACCTAGAAATCTGCCCTGTTTCACCACCTGAGCACCTTTCAGGCAGGGATGTCTCTTACTAGAGCACATTTCTAAGGGTTTTGATTTTGCCCTCTGGTGCTCTATCACTTTCTGGTAGCCGGCTTACTGAGGGTCCCCCTCACCACCCTCTCCCCCACCATTGATCTGATATATTCTCTCAGATTCACTTCTCTGTACCTCCTACCTGCAAAAAGTGGTCTCTTTTCAACTCGTAGAGTTCCAGATATTCTTTTCTTACATCTCAGTTTGAATTCATGGGTGTTCAGACTGACTTGATAATTATCTAGCTAAATTCAAGGGACCAGATGAAACAAGGTCCCCTACCCTTCACCACCTTGCCTCCCCTCCCATCTGAGCTTTAGCAAATTTTAAAATTAAATTTTAAATGAAAACAGTTCAATAGTATTAGAAACTAATATACTTGGGCTAGTGGTGCAATACTGTGATACTCAGCATCACCCACCAACTTTGAATAGATTGTGCAAAACTGTAAAAATGGCCTGCATATTTTTAACTAGTAATTTACCAATTAGCCTTCAATATAGTTTTACAAGAGGTTCCTTAGTGGGGATTATACAGGCATTTTCTCTGCCTAACAATACTCTCCAGATGCTACCTTAATCACCTGGCTAGCCATTCCCTCAGGGCTGTGATGATGCATAAAGATTGCTGGCAGAATCTCTCTCTTGGCATCCAGTAATATAGAAATAAAGTCTTACAGACCAAGATCAGAAGCCATGGCATGGCTATAAGCTCATAAAATCTTCTGAGAGTAGAGAGATTGAGAGAGAGAGAGAGAGAGAGAGTGAGGGAGAGAAAATAAATAACGTAGGACCCCTTCTCAGGCTGTAGGTGTAATCCTTTTGTGAAATGCGACACACACATAAGAGAAGCATCAGTATACAGATTTCAGTCTTTTAGGGTGAATCTAGGTATAGATCCCTTTTCCATCTCAGAAAGTTTTATTGATCCAAGAAGATCTCAGTTTGTCCAAATCCATGTCGTGGGACCAGACTCAAGAAGATGGCCAGAGTAAGTTTCCCATCTGTAATGACAACTTAAAAAGCAGGGAGAGAAGAGAGGGCAGTTCTCATTGATTCAAAATCATATTTCAGGATAAAAATGAATGAATTCTTCATTCACTTGTAACACCTGTTCTAATAATTCTGTTAAGTAATTTAGGAAATAGTTTACTGTAATTTAAAGTGTATCAATATTATTTCAATTGGAATTTAGTTCTAGCTTTATACTAACAGTGCAGCCTAGATAATTGTTTCCTCCCTGCACTTCACTGCTTTCACCAATGGTTAGATGAATAGAATAAAATCAAGTGATCACTAA
This sequence comes from Ursus arctos, assembly GCF_023065955.2. Lineage (NCBI taxonomy): Eukaryota > Metazoa > Chordata > Mammalia > Carnivora > Ursidae > Ursus > Ursus arctos. Next base: position 1,354,117 of record NW_026623056.1, on the reverse strand, counting down.
GGTTTTTTTCATCTATACAAGTATAGGATTTTACATAAGTATGGTCCAGTCTAAGAGGATTTGAGAAGGTCTTTTAAAGGTATTACTCTAAAATGAAAGGCTTTATGTCAGGTATTTGGTTTTATTTATCCTTTTATGTTCACAGCACAATACAAGACACAGAGAACGTGTTCCATAAACATTTATCAGTTGAAAAGATAAATAAATGTTGGTGCTGTGTGAAATGTAGAAGATGATATAGATGGTAACTTGAATAGTCTACATTGTGTTGTATTTACACATGGGCGGATTTTTTTCAAGACTTAATTATTCAGCTTCCTTATCTCTTAGTTCCACAAATACTTAGTGAGTTACTGCCTCAGTTGTAGACAATTAGAGAAACAGGAAAAATTGGGACTTTATATGTTTCTATAGGTAAAAGTTCAAAGGACCGACAAGTAATAAAATGATATCAAGTGACCAGAGACATGAAAGCATGTACATGTGACATGATGTCTCTATGAGGGATATTGACGTCAAAGACACTACTGCACAGAGCTTACTGTGGGATGGAACTTACTGTTAGGAAAGAGATCCCGAGTATTTGATCTCTTTTCCTTGCAAATCACTCACAGAAGAAATTAAAGACTAAATCTCTTTCCCAGAGGACTTTAGGGAGTTGCAGTCTTGCTATTTGTTTTATTTTAAATAATTTAGGTGGACTTATGAACTGAAATAAGGGAGCAACCTTATTTCTTTAACACCATTATAAGTAGTATATATTCTTTGGCATTATCTGAGAGACTAACTCTGACCTAAGAACCTGGACAGACCACTGGAAATGATCCATCCCATATAGGCCCTCGTCCACAGTGTTCAGACTTTTGATACTGATGCTTCTGAAATTCTTTCACTGAAATGGTTATGACTTAGATTTACTGTTAACTTGTTGCTTTTATATCCATTAATTAATCTGATCCTTACATGGGTGGCATTGTTCTTTCCCAGGGGAGGACTTTGAAGGTAATAGAAGTGAGGAAAATTGTGTTAAGATCACACAGCCTGTAAGAGGCAGCACTGCTAAGTCAGGCCCTATTGGTCTATCTTAAAATCCTATGCTCTTTCTCCCAGTGAAGATAGTAGAAAGATCTTGGGTCTTAGACTTGGATTAATATTATCAGCCCCAAGAGGACCCCAGATCAAGTTGAGATAGCCACTATCCAGGAAGAATATAGCAGCTGTGCAAACATCTTTGGGTATCCTTGCTTGAACCCTGAAGCGAAGTCATTCAAGAATATGGACAGAGAAAGAAAAAGACAAATCTATGATTTCACTCATATGTGGAGTTTAAGAAACGAAACAGATGAACATAGGGGAAGGGAAGGAGAAATAAGATGAGAGCAGAGAGAGAGACAAATCATAGGTGTCTCAACTATAGGAAAAAACTGAGAGTTGCTGGAGGGGAGGTGGGTAGGGGAATGGGGTAACTGCGTCATGGACATTAAGGAGGGCACTTGATATAACGAGCACTGGGTTTTATATGCAAATGGTGAGTTACTAAACTCTACCTCTGAAACTAATAATACACTATATGCTAATTAGTTGATTAAAGAAAAGAATATGGACTCCATTCTGGTACTACTCTAGTCAAAGAACATATTTGAGAAAGTGGGTGTCAGCAGTAGATACATTTTCTAAACATGGAAATACATATAAATGGGAATTAGAAGATGAACGTCGTAAGGAGTGTAGCATCCTAAGATGACTCTTACCCATGCTTTTTTCCCTCCTTGCATTCAGCATGATCTCCAGTCACTGAGATGGATGATGATAATTAAATATTCACTTACAGTGTGCCATGTACGTGAGTGCTTCATAAGTGATACATATCTAACCTGTACAGCAGTACTATTCTTACTTTGAACCCTTGAGAAAACAGAGGCAAAGGGAAGTTAAGTAACTTCCCTGAAGTCATACTGTGAGCTAATAGGGGGACTTGAATTTGAATCTAGGAAAGCGGGGTTTCAAGCGTCTTTGTAACAGCTACTCTCCACCACCTTCCCCATTCCCACTGCCCTCCTGCTGCAGCAGTGATCATTTTTATGATCCCCCAAATCATTCATGAAAAATTCCAACTCCTCAAACTTCACTCGTGAGACTATGACCTGATCTCCTCTTCCTTTTTAGGCTCACATCCTGACACTTCCCTTCATGGATTCTGTGACGAACTGCATCAAACCTGTTGGCATTCCCCAGAGGGAATTCTATGATGATTTATACCCTTTCTCTTCATATATCCTAATCCATAGGCCTAGAACATCCTTCCTGACCTGTCTTCTCCTCTGTGTCCTCACCCTGCAGTCCTCTCCATCATCAGGTTAACTCTAACTCACCTTTCAAAATTCTACTCAGTGAAGACCCTCTCTGGAGGGGTGTGCCTGACTCTCCTCTGGAACTGTGATTGCTGGTTTATATGTGGGCCTCACCTATTTGGTAGTCACCACAGTCAGTGAAATAATGTCAGATTAATGATCAGTATCACATCATTCATTGCATTCTCATGTTAAGTTTAAGCCAAGTTGGGCACAAACTCTGAATGTTGTGATGATTTTGCCAGTTGCAGCTGTAGTCTCTGCCAGTAAAAACTGGATATAGCTTTTAAAAAAAAAATCATTATTAGTAGAAAAGGAGGGTTTTGACTATTACAGAAAGTTTAAGACTTTCGAATGAGAAAGAAGATATGCTCACTTTGATGCCCACAGCCCCAGCAGTATGCAAATTCATTACGAAAATGAACTTTGAAATTCCCTGGCCTAGGTTCAGATACCAGCTCTGCCGATCGCTTCACTCTGTGAACTTGGACAGGTTACACACCTTCTCTGCGCTTCAGTTTTCACATTTCTGAAGGAATGTTTGTAGGGATGATGATGATAGCTTACTCTGTATGAATGTTATGAGAATTAAATGAATTACTACCACTTAGAACATTACCTAGCACACAGTAAGTACACTATATGTGTTTTCTATGATTACCTAAATGTTTTTTTCAACCCTTATGATTTTGTCAATTGGTTATCACTGACCACAATTTAGCTTTGCTGGTAGAGTGTCAGAATGTTCAAAGATTTTAATGAAGCATATTCTGTATTCAAAGAACTTTGCACCATAAGACAGCATTTGATTTTTTTAATGCAATTCTTTTTTCATGAGAAGTTTATCCATTAACTTTTCTATCATCTATCTATCAATCATCTATCCATCATCTATTTATCATCTATCATTATCATCTGTTTACTTGTCATTCTACCCTTTTTCATTTATTTAAGGGGATACATATTGTGTGGGTTTTGGACTTAGGATGGCTCAATTCAAATACCAGCCTCTTCACTGATTGTGTTATATTGGATGATTTACCTAACCTCTTAAAAATTTGGTGCTCTTTAAAATAGAGATAGAAATTACAATGTTGCTGTGAGTATAGAATGAGGGGACATATCCTAATAGTTTAGCATACAATCCTGCACATAGTAAAGTGCTTAGTAAATGTTTACTACCAGTATCACTACTATTAATAATATGTCTCCAATGGAAATGGACAGATACTATAGTTTATTATCTCAGGAATCAAATTATGGATGTTTTAATATTTTCTATTTTGTCTATATAATTTTTATATGATAGATGAACAGATCAAATTAAAACTTCTACTTACTAGAGAGATCCTACTTTACAGATTCAAATTACAAAGTAAGCCACTTCATAAATGCAAAAAAAATGTACACAAATGATCTCATTTTATTTCTGTAACAGCTTTATGAAGTAAAATAACTATATCACCCATCTTTTACAAATAAGAAAACTGAGATTCAGAAAGAATAAATAGATTTACTTAAAGTAATCCCATTGGTAGGGGTGCTCAAACTTAAATTATCCGCTTCCACTATCCAGGCAGAAAAGAGGTGTTCCTAGCAAAGATGGAAGATAGCTAGTAATTTGCAATTCTTTAAAAAAGCTAATTTTATTCTGAGGAACTTCTTTAGATCTTGTCTCACGATTTACCTCTTTTAAGAATTCTTCTCTGATAACTTTTACCCAATAGTTTCATCTGTGTGCCTTGAGGATCCCTGTATATAGTTTGTAAAATGGTGTCAGACACTTATCTTTAACTACCATTTATAGCGCTATCTGTATGGGAAACCTTATTCCTGATGCTTACCTATGGTTACAGGGAGAGGGCTTTTTCAAGGCAAGAGGACTGAGGATGATAGGAGTCTCAACAAGTTTTAAAGTTTTAAACTTTTTAGAGCAACAAGGGAAAATTATTTCTCTGTATAGCTTGACCACTCCTCAGGTATTCCTTACTGGCAGGCAAATAGAATTTTCACATGGAGACCAAAGCTTAGAACTGAAACTCCCCCAATATGATTTGTAAGCATGGGTTATTGGTGAGCAGGGGGCCTCTGTCGCTGTTGTTCTTGGTCACTAAAACGACTTTGTTTATTTATTTATTTATTTATTTATTTATTTATTTATTTATGTATTTATGTATGTATTTATTTATTTGATGTAAAGTTCGATGATTCATTAGTTGTGTATAACACCCAGTGCACCATGTAATACGTGCCCTCCTTACTACCCATCACCGGTCTATCCCATTCCCCCAGCCCCCTCCCCTCTGAAGCCTCAGTTTGTTTCTCAGAGTCCACAGCCTCTCATGCTTCATTCCCCCTTCTGATTACCCCCCCCTTTCTAGGAAGATTAGTAGGGGAAGAAAGGGAAAACGACTTAATTTTTAATTGTACTGAAACTTCCAACCTAATTTAGAAACTAAAAACAGTCTTTCTCACTTTCTCACTAACTCTCACAAGTTAGTCTTTCTAACTTAAGTAGAATGTTATTCTTCTAAAGTTGATCTGTGTACATGATATTTAAAAAGATTCATCTAAGAAGTTTGGCATCAAATCTCAGATTCTGACTTCTTGCATTTATCTTAACCCCCCAAAATTAATTTATCCATTTAATAATTAATTTAAATTTTTCCAACCCAAAGAGAATATCTGGCAAAATGAGAAAGAGAGAGAGAGAGAGAGTGAGAGAGAGAGAGGCAGAGAGAGAAATACAGAGGGAGAACTAGGGAACAACATTAAATCCAATTAAAAAACCCCTCATATTCTCTAGATTATTATTTGGGAGAAAGGAACTATAGGCCTAAGTATAACAGAAACTCCAATGTGAGTCAATAACGTGGTAAGAAAATTAATGGTGAGAAAAATATCCATTAATTATGTTTAAGAAATATGAAGAATTTCATCTCCTATTTAGCATCACTTAAATATTTTCATAAGACTGTTCCTGTTAGGCTTCACCATGCTTACAGTGGTTTATGATATTTATTTATTTTTGCAGGGAACGAGAGCCACCAAGCCAGTATCATCTGGGTCCCCACAGAAGTGGCTAACAATGTCACTGAGTTTATATTCCTAGGACTTTCCCAAGATCCTGGAATGCAACTGATGTTCTTTGCCTTATTCCTCCTCTTCTACATCGTGGTCATGGTGGGAAATCTGCTCATTCTGCTCACGGTCTTTTCTGATCCCCGGCTCCATAAACCCATGTATTTCTTCCTCAGTAACCTCTCCTTTGTGGACATTGCCTATTCCTCAGCCACAGCACCCAAGATGATTGCAGACTTTATTTCTGAGAAAAAGACCATTTCCTACTGGGGCTGTGTAACTCAGATGTTCACCTTCCACTTTTTTGGTTGTGCTGAGATTTTTGTCTTGACCGTTATGGCTTTTGACCGCTATGCTGCCATCTGCCACCCTCTCCGTTATACCACCATCATGAGTGCCAATGCTTGTATTGTGCTGGCATCACTGTCCTGGTTAGGAGCCCTGGGTCATTCCTTTGTTCAGACCCTCCTGACCTTTCAGCTGCCTTTCTGCAATAATCGGGTCATTGACCACTACTTTTGTGATGTCCACCCAGTCCTAAAACTTGCCTGTGCTGATACAACCCTGGTAAATATGTTGGTGATTGCCAACAGTGGTCTCATCTCTCTGGGGTGTTTCCTCATTCTTCTGGCCTCCTACACCGTCATTCTATTCAGTCTTCGCAAGCGGTCTTCAGAGAGCCGGCGCAAGGCTCTCTCTACCTGTGGGTCTCATTTCACTGTAGTAACTTTCTTCTTTGTCCCTTGTATTTTTATTTATCTGCGTCCATCCACTACTTTCCCACTGGATAAGGCTGTGTCTGTGTTCTATACTACCATCACCCCGATGTTAAACCCACTCATCTACACTCTGAGGAATGAGGATGTAAAGAATGCCATGAAACGGATATGGAGTCTCAAGGTCTCCTTGAAGGAAAAGCAGAAGGCATAGCTCTTCAGAATTGCAAAATCAGAGAATTAGCTGATACCTTCAGTAGTCTATAACTTATTAATGAGCTTAAAGGATAGTCTTTAAAATTCAACTGTCTTGTACAAGGTTTTCATTGAACAGGCAATAATTTGAGACAGTTCTCTTTTTCTGTCTTTTGGTGGGCTAAACTTAGACGTTTCCATACTGTCAAGGTTTATCTTCTTTTACTTTTAGAGTAGGAGGGTAAAAACTCCAACTCAGTATCTCAGTTAAAGGGGTCTCATGTTGTAGACCCCTTTAATTCAAATTAAGATTTCTTAATCTATAATTGAATGATTTAGAATGAGGTTACAAGAGAAAACTGTCTCTGAGGAATCTGACCATTTCTCTTAAAAACGGAAGTGTAATAGCTGAGTAGAATAGCTGGGTGGAAAAGGCAATTTTATTCTGAAGAACTTTTAATTTACTTTTTATTTTTTTACTCTTAAGATTATATTTTATTTTTTTAAAACATTTATTCTACTTATTTTGGAGGGAGAGTGTGTGCACATGGAGGGAGGGGCAGAGGGAGAGAATCTTCAAGCAGACTCCCTGCTGAGCCCAGAGCCTGATGTGGTCTTGATCTCATGATCATACCTGAGCTGAAACCAAGAGTTTGACACGCATCCACTGAGCCACCCAGGCACCCCAAGATTTTATTTTTAAACTGTCTCTACACCCAATGTGGGGCTTGATCTCACAATCCCAAGATCATGAATCGCATGCTCCACTAACTAAGCCAGCTGGGCACCCTCTGAGGAACTTTTTAGATCTTGTTTCATAACTCATATCTTCTAAAAATTCTGCCCTGATTATTTTCATCAAACATACATTTATTTATTTATTTATTTATTTATTTATTTATTTATTTATTATTTATTTATTTATTATTTATATATTTTTCTCTGTGTGCTTTAAGCACACCTCCTTATAGTTCATAAAATGCTTTCAGACACTTCTTTTCTTTCTGGTTTTTGTTCCCTTAGTGTATTTAATCTCATTTCTACAACTTATTAAGGACGTAAGTAATGTATCTTACTTCTTTTCCACTCCCCGTATATGGCACAGGGCTGGATGCACCATAGATTCTTGTGACACAGTCTACCTGTTGTTACCCCAGTATCCATGGTTCCTTTTTCCTTAGTAACAGAGACTTGACATTACTTATGGTGGCCCCACTGAAACATAACATTTACCAGTCTGTCCCTTTCACGGGAGGTGGATACTATGATGTTGGTTGTAGTTGGTGAGTGAGACTTTTGAAAACTCTTTAAAATGATTTCTCTGCCCTTAGGCTTTCTATACATGATCACCACTAACACTTTTTTATGTTATTTTCTTACATGTCACTATATTTTTATCATATATGTTATTTTATGTCATTATATTTTTCATATTATTTTTTCTCTGCAGAAAAGGATGTCTATCCTTTTTATTAATACCTATTTAAAAAATAAATATATTGAACTTATATTTAAAACTGTGGGCTACATTAGTTTTCCCTTTTCCCTCTAAGATCTAAATAAGTTAACAACAATAACAACAGTGATGGGGAAACAAGTTTATACTCAGAGCAACAAAGAAAACAGGACAGAAGTTAGACTGTGCAGACAGAAGATTCCAACAAATATTTGGAAAAGAGAAGACAAAGGTGTAATTGCTTTGGCCATATAAAAAGGCTAACACTAAAATAGCAACTGAGGGGGATACTGAGGAGAAATAGACAGATTTATCTCCCAGAATCCCTGACATGTTTGAGATGACAGCGCACCATGTAAAGGAGATGGTGGCATTCAGGGCTAGTAATAGGGAGATTAAGAGAAAGGAATGGTTCAGTCTCCCATCCTCTCTCTTCACTCCCAAAGGCTCACACAGGCATATGCTGCACATACAGAACATTGACATCTTTGCATTAAGAAATTAAATTATATTAGAGAAAAGTCTTTCACATTCTGCCTTTGGAGATCATAAATAGGATGGCTGTTTCTCTGCTAGAACCCTGACCAGAATCCGACCAGTTCGTTGGCTCTGCTCTATTGATCGATCCAGAGTTTTGGTCAAAATTTTGGTGCCAAATTCTTTAATACACATAAGATGTTAAAGTAAAAAGTAAGACTTTAGGAAGGCCCACCGGAATTTTGTGGAATCCAAGATAACACAGAAAAAAATTCACTTTGAAAACCACTGATATCTTTACATTGATCAGAGATAATACTTGCAATTCTGAAATGAGAACATGATATTAAAAAAACTAAACAATAAAAATATTATTTTTGGAAACAAAATAAAAGGAGTAATAAATAAAATTAAGACAAATCAACAGAGGTTGAAAGATAGAGTCAAAGAAGTCTCCATGAAAGTAGAATTTAAAAAATCAAAGAAATGAACAATAGAAAAAAGTATGAAAAATCTAAGCAAAAGGTAAAACATTCAACTCATATTTGTTTCCAGAGAAAACGGAGGGGAAGAATTTAAAAGAAACAATGAAAGGAAAACTCATAGCAGGAAGATTTAAGTCTCCAGATACAAAAAATGTATTGATTGCCCACCCTAGTGATGTGAAAACAAGAACTAAGGTGCATTATTATGCAATTTTATTCCCCTAGAGGTTGAGAAGATTATAAGATTATTGAGAGAGACAGAAAAAAATATAGGCCACAAAACAATAAGTAAAATCCAAAGGCATTAGAGTATTTAGTAACAACACTGGACCCTTCAATACGGTAGAAAAGTGTCCAAAACTGATTTTCAGCCTAGAATTCTAGACAGAACAAAACCATCAGATATGAAAGTAGTATAAGACCTTTTCAGCCATGCAAAGATTTATAAAATTTATAAGTACCCTTTCTTTGAAAGTATGAGAGGATGTGTCCCAGCAAAAGCAACAAAGAGAAAGAGATAAGCTCAAGGAATCAGTGTAGGGGGTGGCCCAAAGCACTTTTACGATGAGAGCTGTCTAGCAGGCATAGGGGGCGATAGAAAGCAGAAGGATAGAAGCCCCAGGAGGCGAGGCTTCAGAAAACAGAGATAAGTGGGAATTTTATTATCTATGATGATGGAGCATCTTAGTCATAGGGCATAGTCAATAGGATGGAACAAGTTGATGGGCTTAAGGATACATTTATGGAAAATTATCTATATCATTTAGGACCCTAAGAGAAAACTGATGACACACTCCAAATAGAATAATTCACAAAGAGAAACTCACAGATGGACTGTCTATAAAATGTTAGATATGGAGGAGTCATATGGGGCAGTACCATAACCAGGGATTAGAAGCAGTAGAGCTGTTAACGCCATTATGCCTGAAGGGATTGGCAGAAAGAGTAGATAAAGAAATGCAAAAGGAGAGAGATTTTCTTTTTCTAGATTTTTTAAAATTAAGACTTAATTTTCTTAAAGCAGTCTTAGGTTCACAGCAAAATTAAAGGAAACGTACAAAGATTTTCCATACCTCCCCTGCCCCCACACATGCATAGCTTCCCTCATTTTCAGTGTCCTCCAGCAGAGTGGTATATTTGTTACAAAACATCATAATCACCCAATGTCCATAGCTTACATTATGGCTTACTCTTGGTGCTGAATATTTTGTAGGTTTGGACAAATGTATAATGACATGGATCTATCATGATATTATTATACAGAGTAGTGTCATTGCCCTAAAAATTCTCTGTGCTCTGCCTTTTCATCCTTCCTTATCCCCACCCCCGCCCCCTGCCCCCCAAGCCCTGGCAACCATTGATCTTTTTACTGCCTCCATAGTTTTGCCTTTTCCAGATGTCATATAATTGGAATCATACAGTATGTAGCATTTTCAGATTGGCTTCATTCACTTAGTACTATGCATTTAAGTTTCCTCCATGTTTCCTTTTTTTTAATTGAAATATAATTGACACACAATGTTACATTAATTTTAGGTGTATACCATAATGATTTGATAAGTCTATATATTATGCTACACTAACAACTAGCATAGGTATCATTCGTCATCTTACAACACTATTACAATACCATTGACTATATTCCCTATTCTTTATCTTTTACCCCTGTGACTTATTCATTCCACAAATGGAAGTCTGTATCTCCCACTCACCCATTTTGCCTATCCCCCCAACCTCCTCTCCTCCAGCAACCACCTGTTTTTTCCCCCTGTATTTATGGGTCTCTTTCTGCTATATATATATTTCACCTCTGGGTAAAATCATATGCCACTTGTCTTTCTCTGTCTGACTTATTCCACTCAGCATAATACCCTCTTGGTCCACCCATGTTGTTGCAAATGGCAAGATCTCATTATTTTTTAGGCTGAATAGTATTCTATTGTAGATATATACCACATCTTTTTTATCCATTCATCTATCAGTGGACACTCGTGTTGCTTCTATATCTTAGCTATTGTAGGTAATACTGCAATAAACATAAGCATTCACATTATCTCTTCAATCTTATTCTTTCAAAGAACCAGTTCTTAGTTTCATTGATCTGTTCTACTGTTCTTTTGGTTTCTATTTCATTGATTTCTGCTCTGATCTTTATTATTTCTCTCTTCTGGATTTAGGCTTTATTTGCTGTTCTTTCTCCAGCTCCTTTAGGTGTAAGGTTAGGTTGTGCATTTGAGACCTTTCCTGTTTCTTCAGAAAGGCTTGTACTGCTATGTACTTCTCTCTTAGGACCACCTTAGCTGCATCCCAAAGGTTTTGAACAGTTGTCTTTTCATTTTCATTTGTTTCCATGATTTTTAAAAATTCTTTAATTTCCTTGTTGACCCATTCATTCTTTAGTAGGATGCTCTTTAGGCTCCATGTATTTGAGTTCTTTCCAAATTTCCTCTTGTGATTGAGTTCCAGTTTCAAAGCGTTGTGGTCTGAAAATATGCAGGGCATGATCCCAATCTTTTGGTACCATTTTCCATTATCTTTAGGTATATACCTAGTAGCAGAATTACTGGATCATACGGAATTTCTATTTTTAATTTTTTGGGAAACCTCCATGCTGTTTTCCATAGTGGCTGTACCAATTTATATTCCCACTAACTGTGCACAAGTTTTCCTTTTTCTCCATATCTTCAACAATACTTGTTATTTCTTATCTTTTTGATTCTAGCCATTCTGACAGGTGTAAGGTGATATCTCATTGTGGTTTTGATTTGCATTTCTCTGATGATTAGTAATGCTGAGCATCCCTTTATATGTCTGTTGGCCAGGTGTCTTCTTTGGAAAAATGTCTATTCAGATTCTCTGCCCATATTTATTTATTTATTTATTTATTTATTTATTTATTTGACACAGAGAGAGAAAGAGAGAGAGTGAGCACAAGCAGGGGGAGCAGCAGGCAGAGGGAGAAGGAGAATCAGGCTCCCTGCTGAGCAGGGAGCCCAATGCAGGGCTCGATCCCAGGACCCTGAGATCATGACCTGAGCTGAAGGCAGTCGCTTAACCAACTGAGCCACTCAGGTGCCCCATCCTCTGCCCATTTTTAAATTGGACTTTTTTTTTATATTGAGTTGTATAAGCTTTTTATATATTTTGGTTATTAACCCCTTATTGGATACATTAGTATTGCAAATATCTTCTCCCATTCAGTAGGTTACCTTTTTTGTTTTACTGTTTTTTTCCTTTGCTGTGAAGAAACTTTTTATTTTGTCATAGTCCCAATAGTTTATTTTTGGTTTTGCTTCTCTTGCCTGAGGAGACATATCTAGAAAAATGTTGCTATGGCTGATGTCAGAGAAATCATGTCCTATGTTCTGGTCTAGAAGTTTTATGGTTTCAGGTGTCATATTTAGGTTTTTAATCCATATTGAGTTTATTTTTATGTATGGTATAAGAAAGTGGTCCAGTTTCATTCTTTTCTATGTTGCTATCCAGTCTTCTCAACACCATTTGTTGAATAGACAGTCTTTTTCCCACTGTATATTCTTGCCTCCTTTGTCATAGATTAGTTGACCATGTAAGTGTGAGTTTATTTCTGAAACCTGTATCCTGTTTCATTGATTTGTGTATCTCTTTTCGTGCCAGTACCATAATGTTTGGATTACTACCACTTTGTAGTATATCTTTAAATCTGGTATTGTGTGATACCTCTAGCTTTGTTCCTCTTTCTCAAGATTGCTTTGGCTATTCAGGGTCTTTTTTGGTTCCATACACATGTTAGGATTATTTGTTCTAGTTCTGTGAAAAATGCTGTTGGTATTTTGATAGGGATTGCATTGCATCTGTAGAATTCTTTGGGTAGTATGTCCTTTTTAACATTAATTCTTCCAACCCATGGGCATAGAAAATCTCTCCATTTGTTTTTGTTGTCTTCAATTTCTTTCATCAGTGTTTTATAGTTTTCAGAGTATAGTTCTTTCACCTCTTTGGTTAAGCTTATTTCTAGCTGCTTTATTCTTTTTGGTGTAATTGCAAATGGGATATTTTCTTAGTTTCTTTTTCTGCTATTTGTTATTAGTGTATATAAATGCAACAAATTTCCAGGTATTAATTTTGTATCTGCAACTTTACTAAAGGTAATTCTGTCATCATCACTTCACAGAGTATAATATAAAGATAATTTAAGGAAGAAAAATTTCTGAAAAACATGAAATGGAGATCACGCTGATAGAATTAAATTGAGATAGAACCTAAAATTCTTTTTTTTTTGAAGTTATCATACACAGGTATTAATCATAGTTCTAAATCTTGTGGGCAAGGTGACGACATTGCCACAAAACTAGGTTTATCCAATCCTTCCCCCAAAATAATAAATGAAGTGGGATAGCAAAAAAGAAACAAACAAAAAAATCCAGAAAACGTCTTCAACAAAAATACGTGACAATATTTTTCTTAAAATACCAGATTATGAGCTAAAGGGGCCAAACAATATAAAATAATTATATACTACTATTTACCCCCAAAAGGAAGGTCCCACACTTTAATTGAAGTACTCAACAGATAAATCTATGTTGATTTATAAATCCAGTTGAACCTTAGGGAAGCTTTCAAGTTTTCAGCATTAGATTAGATAGCAGGGCATAGGAAAAAAGGCTGTCTGAGGAGACAACTGACATCTTCAGGCTCTCAGAAATATTCTGAGAAATGTGAAGTTTTACCCTGAGTAGAAATTTCCCAGGATATAATAGAAATTCACAGACCAGGAACTCTGGGACTGAAGGAGAGATATTTGGTTATTGGTGGGGGAGGGAATAAGAAGGGATATATCTCTGTAAGTATGGGAGAGACGATCATCCTGAGATTATACTAAAAGAAATAAGCCAGGCAGAGAAAGACAAATGCTGTATGATCATGTGAAATCTAAGAAAAAAAATAAATAAAGAGAGAGAGAAAAGGAAATGAGAAAAAGCTAATTCCATAGAAACAGAAACTAGAATGGTGGTTGCCAGGGGCTGGGAGAGGGGAAATGGGATGACGTAGTCAAGGGTGCAAACCTTCAGTTATAAGAAGAGCACGTTCTGAGGGTGTGATGCACAGCATGGTGATTATAGTTAATAAGTGGTATTGCAAACACAAAGGTCCCAGAGAGGAGGTGTTAAGACTCCTCACCACACTTACAAAACAGCTCACTGTGAGGTGATGGATATGTTAATTACTCTGTTCTTGGTAATCCTTTCACAATGTATGTGTATTTCACAGCAACATAGTGTACACTTTATATGTATACAATTTTATTTGTCAATTATTTCCCAATAAAGTTGGAAAAAAATTAAGCCCTGCAGCAGTGAGGCAGGAAAGTTATTCAGGCTCATCTTATTTTCTGTAAAGAATTTCATTGTAATATTATCTAAAAATTCAAAACGATGTGCTGCATACAACACTGAAAAGGAATACATTCTGTACTGGGAAAATTGACCAAAATGGTTAAAATTGAGGCATTTCTAATAAAACTATTGAAACTTAAATAGAAGGAAAAAAATCTCTGCATGCAAGCAAAAAGACAATATTTCTTATAATTGTTTTTTTTTATAATGATTTTTTATTATATTATGTTAGTCACCATACAGTACATCCCCGGTTTCCGATGCAAGGCTCGATGATTCATTAGTTTTGTATAACACCCAGTGCACCATGCAATACATGCCCTCCTTACTACCCATCACCAGCCTATCCCATTCCCCCACCCCCCTCCCCTCTGTAGCTCTGTTTGTTTCTCATAGTCCATAATCTCTCATGTTTCATTCCCCCTTCTGATTATCCCCCCCTTTCTTTATTCCTTTCTTCCCCTACTGATCATTCTAGTTCTTATGTCCATAGATGAGAGAAATCATATGATAGTTGTCTTTCTCTGCTTGACTTATTTCACTTAGCATTATCTCCTCCAGTGCCGTCCATGTTGTAACAAATGTTGAGAACTCATTCTTTCTGATAGCTGAGTAATATTCCATTGTATATATGGACCACAACTTCTTAATCCAGTCATCTGTTGAAGGGCATCTCGGCTCCTTCCACGATTTAGCTATTGTGGACATTGCTGCTATGAACATTGGTGTGCATATGGCCCTTCTCTTTAATATGTCTGTATCTTTGGGGTAAACACCCAGTAGTGCAATGGCTGGATCATAGGGTAGCTAAATTATTAACTTTTTAAGGGACCTCCACACTGTTTTCCAGAGTGGCTGTACCAACTTGCATTCCCACCAACAATGTAGGAGGGATCCCCTTTCTCCACATCCTCTCCAACAATTGTTGTTTCTTGCCTTGTCTATTTTTGCCATTCTAACTGGCGTAAGGTGGTATCTCAGTGTGGTTTTGATTTGAATTTCCTTGATGGCTAATGATTTTGAACATTTTTTCATGTGTCTGGTAGCCATTTGTATGTCTTCATTGGAAAAGTGTCTGTTCATATCTTCTGCCCATTTTTTGATTTGTTTATTTGTTTCTCGTGTATTGAGTTTGAGAAGTTCTTTGTAGATCTTGGATACCAGTTCTTTATCTGTAGTGTCATTTGCAAATATATTCTTCCATTCCGTGGGCTGCCTCTTAGTTTTTCTGACTGTTTCCTTGGCTGTGCAGAAACTTTTAATCTTGATGAAGTCCCATAAATTCATTTTATCTTTTGTTTCTCTTGCCTTTGGGGATGTATCATGAAAAAGGTTGCTTTGGCCGATGTCGTAGAGGTTGCTGCCTATGTTCTCCTCTAGAATTTTGATGGATTCCTGTCTCACATCGAGGTCTTTCATCCATTTGGAGTTTATTTTTGTGTATGGTGTGAGAGAGTGGTCAAGTTTCATTCTTTTGCATGTAGCTGTCCAATTTTCCCAGCACCATTTATTGAAGAGACTGTCTTTTTCCCACCGGATGTTTTTTCCTGCTTTATCAAATATTAGTTGCCCAAAGAGCTGAGGGTCCATTTCTGGGCTCTCTATTCTGTTCCATTGGTCTATGTGTCTGTTTTTGTGCCAGTACCATGCTGTCTTTGTGATCACAGCTTTGTAGTACAGCTCGAAATCCGGCATTGTGATGCCCCCAGCTTTGTTTTTCCTTTTCAACAGTTCCTTGGAGATTCGGGGCCTTTTCTGTTTCCATACAAATTTAAGGACTATTTGTTCCAGTTCTTTGAAAAATGTCCTCGGTATTTTGATCGGGATAGCATTGAAAGTGTAGATTGCTCTGGGTAGCACAGACATTTTAACAATGTTAATTCTTCCGATCCATGAGCATGGAATATCTTTCCATCTTTTTATGTCTTCCTCAATGTCTTTCAAGAGTGATTTATAGTTTCTAGAATATAGGTCCTTTACGTCTCTGGTTAAGTTAATTCCAAGGTAACGTATGGTTTTTGGTGCTATTGTAAATGGGATGGATTCCCTAATTTCTCTTTCTTCGGTCTCGTTATTCGTGTACAGAAATGCAACTGATTTCTGAGCATTTATTTTGTATCCCGCCACGTTACTGAATTGCTCTATAACTTCTAATAGTTTGGGAGTGGCTTCTTTTGGGTTTTCCATATAGAGTATCATGTCATCTGCGAAGAGAGACATTTTGACTTCTTCTTTGCCGATTTGAATACCTTTGATCCCTTTTTGTCGTCTGATTGCTGTTGCAAGGACTTCTAGTACTATGTTGAATAATAGTGGCGAGAGTGGGCATCCTTGTCGTGTACCTGATCTTAAGGGAAAGGCTTCCAGCTTTTCCCCATTGAGAATAATATTTGCAGTAGGCTTTTCATAGATGGCTTTTACGAGATTGAGAAATGTACCTTCTATTCCTACACTCTGAAGGGTTTTAATCAGGAAAGGATGCTGTATTTTGTCAAATGCTTTTTTGGCATCGATTGAGAGGATCATATGGTTCCTGAGTCTTTTCTTGTTGATATGATGTATCACGCTGATTGATTTGCGAATATTGAACCACGCTTGCATCCCAGGTATGAATCCCACTTGATCGTGGTGGATAATCCTTTTAATGAATTGCTGGATTCTATTAGCAAGGATCTTGTTGAGGATTTTGGCATCGATATTCATTAGGGAAATCGGTCTGTAATTCTCCTTTTTGAGGGGGTCTTTGCCTGGTTTGGGGATCAAGGTAATATTGGCCTCATAGAATGAGTTTGGTAGCTTTCCTTCTGTTTCTATTTTTTGAAATAGCTTTAGGAGAATAGGTATTATTTCTTCTTTGAATGTTTGGTAAAATTCCCCAGGAAAACTGTCCGGGCCTGCAGTTTTGTTATTTGGAAGGTTGTTTATCACTGACTCAATTTCTTCATCATTAATTGGCCTGTTTAAGAAATCAATTTCTTCCTGTTTCAATCTTGGTAGTTTATAGGTTTCCAGGAAGGATTCCATCTCTTCCAGATTGCTTAGTTTATTGGCATATAGCTGTTGATAAAAATTTCTAATAATCCTTCCAATTTCAATGGCGTTCGTCATGACCTCTCCTTTTTCATTCATAATTTTAATAATCTGGGTCCTTTCTCTTTTCTTTTGGATAAGTCTTGCCAGTGGTCTGTCAATTTTATTGATTCTCTCCAAGAACCAGCTTCTAGTCCAGTTGATCTGCTCTACTGTACTTCTGGTTTCTGCTTGATTGATTTCAGCTCTAATTTTGGTCAACTGCTTCCTCGTGCATGGATTAGGCCTGTCCCTCTGTTGCTGTTCCAGCTTCTTGAGGTGAGAATATAAAAACTGCATTTTAGATTTTTCTATTCTTTTGAGTGAGGCTTGGATGGCTATGTATTTCCCCCTTAAGACTGCCTTTGTAGTATCCCATAGGTTTTGGACCCTTGTGTTTTCATTCTCATTGGTCTCCATAAATTGTTTAAGTTGATTTTTGATTTCCTGGTTTATCGAGTCATTCCTGAGCAGGATGGTTCTTAGTCTCCAAGTGTTTGAGTTTCTTCCAAATTTTTCCTCGTGGTTGAGTTCCAATTTCAGAGCGTTGTGGTCTGAGAATATGCAGGGGATAATTTCAATCTTTTGGTATCGGCTGAGACCTGTTTTGTGTCCCAGAACATGGTCTATTCTTGAGAATGTTCCATGGGCATTAGAATAGAATGAGTATTCTTTGGTTCTGGGGTGTAGTGTTCTATATATATCTATGAGGTCCAACTCGTCGAGTATGGCATTCAAAGCCTTTGATTCTTTGCTTAATTTTTGCCAGGGTGTTCTATTTCTTATAGTGGAGTGTTGAGGTCCCCTACTATTAATGTATTTTTATTTATATGTCTCTTTATTCTGGTTAAGAGTTGGCTTGTGTATCTTGCTGCTCCCCTGTTGTGGGCATATATATTTATAATTGTCATATCCACTTGTAGAATACTTCCTTTAAGAATAATATAGTGCCCTTCTGCATCTCTAACTAAAGTCTGTAGTTTAAAATCCAGTTTATCTGATATGAGAATTGCTACCCCAGCTTTCTTTTGAGGTCCATTTGTGTGAAAGATGGTACTCCATCCCCTTACTCTCAGTCTGAATGCATCTTTGGGTTCAAAATGAGTCTCTTGTAGACAGCAAATGGATGGGTCATTTCTTTTTATCCAATCTGCAACCCTGTGTCATTTTAAGGAAGAATTTAAGCCATTAATATTAAGACTGAGTACTGAGAGATATGCTTTTAATGATGCCATGTTGTCAGTAAAGTCTTCGTTTGTATTGGCTGTGACTTTCTGTTCGGTATCACTCTTGGGGCCTTTTTACTTTTACTTAGAACCCCCCATAATACCTCCTGTAGGGCTGGTTTCTTGGTTATGAAATTGGTTAGTGACTGGTGATTCTGAAATGTCTATTTCTCCATCAATTCTGAATGACAGCCTTGCTGGATAAAGGATCCTTGGCTGCATGTTTTTCTCTGAAAGAGCTTTAAAAATGCTCCCCCAACACTTTCTCTCATTCCAGGTCTGTGTAGACAGGTCTGACGTAATTCTGATGCCTTTGCCTTGGTACGTGAGAAATTTCTTTGCCCTGGCCGCTTTCAATACTATATCCTTGGATCTCATATTTGCGAATTGCACTATGACGTGACGTGGCATAGGTTTGTCGTGGTTGAGCTTGGGAGGGGTCCTCTCTGCCTCTTGGACACGAATGTTTGTTTCCCTTGCTAGATTAGGGAAGTTTTCAGCTACAAGTTGTCAAATATCTCTTCTAGACCTCTGTTTTTCTCCACCCCCTCGGGGATGCCGATGATTCTAACATTGGATCGTTTCGTTGAGTCAGTAATCTCCAGTAGCCAACATTCGTGGGCGTGGATTTTTTTAAAAGCATCTTCTATTTTCATTTTTTCCTCTATTAGCCCATCCTCCAATTCACTAACCCTTTCCTCTGCTTCGGTGACCCTGGCCGTCTGAGCCTCTAGTTTTGCCTGCATTTGGCTCATAGAATTTTTAATTTCTGTCAAATTCTCTCTCATTTCCGCCCTTAGGGATTCTATATTCTCAGTAACATTTCCCTTAATACTTTTTTAAGTCTACTCATCATCTTGACCATTGTTACTCTGAATTCCACTTCTGATAATTTGGTTACATCCATATCCGTTATTTCTGTGGCGGAGGCCACAGACTCACTGTCTTTTCTTTGCTGGGGGGGGGGGCTTCTCCTTCTTGTCATTCTGATGAGGAGAGGTTGCGGGGTTGTCCAGAGCCCAAATTATTGACTGGGTCCCAGGCCGTGCCCCTTGTTTTATAGGGATCTTAGAGATGTGGGCTTCTTCTTTAAAGATTTTATTTATTTATTTATCTGAGAGAGGGAGACAGTCAGCAAGAACGGGAACAGAAGCAGGGGAGTGAGAGAGGAAGAAGCAGGCTCCCAGCGGAGGAGCCGGATGAGGGACTCCTTTCCGGAACGCTGGGATCACACCCTAAGCCGGAGACAGGCGCTCAATGACTGCGCCACCCAGGCGCCCCCGGGTTGTGGGCTTCTTGATTTTTCAGCCTGCCTTCTGTGTTCTGGGGGAGGGGCCTGCCGCGCCGATACTCAGGCAACCCTGTTTGGGTAGAGTCTCCGTGTCCCCTGCGAGGGGGGATGGGGATGGGCACTCTCTGAGCCGGTATTTCCAGGCTTTTGTTCTCTGGCGGCTTTCCCTGGCGGTTTGCTGTGCCTCTTCTGAGAGTCAGAGCAGCAGCAGCCAAATTTCAGCCTCTGTCACAGAACAGAGGGATTGCAGACCGCTCTCCACTGGTGTTCTGGCCACTTTAACTCTGTTACTGCTCCTGCTCCTCAACCCTGCAGCGTCCCGGGATGTGCGCCCCACACCCGGCGTCCCTGCCCTCACTTCCAGGGCCAGCGCGTCTCTGTCCTTTGTGTTTCTAATGCCGCCAGCCACCGGCCGCCCAGCACGCTCCCGGGTCTCCCGGTCTCAGTCTATGCCCGGTGAGCACACCGCGATTCCGGAGTTCCGTGAGAAGCCTGGTGGCGCGCGCACCCGGTTCAGGGTCTCAGTCTGCTGTTTCGCGGGTGCCGACCACGAGTCTGCCTGCTCCCCCGTGCAGGTGGCCCGCCAGCCGCCAGCCACCCCGCGCACGCTCCGGGAGCTCCCGGTCTCAGTCTGGATCCCGTGAGCACACCGGGATTCCGGTGTTCCGGGAGATGCCTGGTGGCTCGCGTTCATGGCTCACCGGTCTCAGTCCGCTCTCTTGTGGGTGCCCTCCGTGAGTCCGCCCGCTCCCCCGTGCAGGTGGCTGCCGCTTCCCGGCGCCCAAACATGGCGGCTCCCTCCCCCTTCCGTTTAACTTCCAATATCTGTGCGCAGTTTTAGGGCTCCCCTCTTGGTACCTCAATACTCAGCGCTGGAGATGTTCATTTGTAGAGATCCAGATGTATCTTCCTGCGTCTCAGGCTGATTCCGTGGTTATTTAGGCTGGTCTGTTACCTATCCAGCTCGACTCAGGGGACCGGCTGAAAAAGGGGTCCCCTACTCCTCCGCCATCTTAACTCCTCTCCAGAACCTAAAATTCTTTATCAGAGAACATTTCTAGGTGAGAGGTATTGACAATTATTTGTGGATTCATAGATGGGACAGTCAGTTACCGGCTGATTTAGGGAAATAAGGAGTTTCTCTCTTATTCATCATTATATGCTTGGTGCCTAGTACAGTGTCTGACATACAGTAGCTAATCATGAAGCACATGGAGAAGACACTGAATAAAAGAAATATTAAGGAGTTATTACTTAAGGCCTGTAAGCTGTTCAAGCAGTTTGTGTAGTATTAGGTTTGGATAGGTCTCCATTTTCCTAAGGATCCAACATCTCTAAGCGATATAGTCCTTTGGGACAGTAGAATTGGAAATGCACATCACAGTCTAGAGGGGGTATCACACATCATAACATTTTCTACTTGTAACCTAGGGAAATGAGCCATTTCCTTACTTGTTCTGGGAAATTCAGATGTGTTTCTATGCTCCTTGGATGAAGCACACATCAACTTTTAAATTATTCCCTCACTGTTTTGATTCCTAGCTGGCTGACCCTGGCCTCCAGAGAAATGATTTTCTTAGTCACAATCCATGATACTAGTTAGCTCATTGTTACATCATGGAAGGAACTGATGTATCCCAAAATATAGAAGACAGAGCTTTCTGTTGTAGATGGGGGAAGAGGAACCTCTACCACTCTACAGTCCCTGACTACACCAAAACTGTCGCCAGCAACTGGTAGGTGGAAGGTTGGCATTATATTATTTACATAAACTACTCTATTTTTTGAGACAACGGGGTAGATATAGTAATGGGAATAACTCTGTAAAGTACTCAAAGAATAGTGGTAAGAAGCAGAAGCTTCTAGTAAGGAAAGGTGTTAGGGAAACAGTGATCCTATAGAGAAGACCTTAACCAAGGTGGACAAACAAGTTCTTCTTTTGTTTCATGCCCACAGGGAAGGCATTTTGAATCAAGGCTGAACAGGGCATTGAGAAGGATGACTTGGTCATCTCTTATTTACAGGGTGAGCCATTCTTAAACAGTCTCGATCAGGGAAGGTTGTTCTGATTTAAGAGTCTTCAGGGAGTGCCAAATCATTAAAATAATCTTCCAAAATTTTGAATCCTGTCATTCCTAAAATGAAGTCAGGAAAAACCTGACCTTATGATGGTTTCTCAAGATGGCCACTGTGAAGAAGATGGGGGAGATAGGGCCTGACATGTTTCAACTGGAGTTGGTAGTAGCAACAACTCTGGAAGTGATAAAGAAAAAACAACAACAACAACAACAACAACAAAACTTAAAAGCAAAGAGACTCGACTCTTATTTGAAATTAATATGGGTAGAATAGGTATCTTAAAAAGAGGATTCCAGGAAACAAAATCCGGATCATGAAGCAGAGTCAGAAAACTCCAAATGGATTAAGGAAACAATTAAACTTAGAAGTATTTAACAGTTTTTTCCTATAAGGTCATCAACTAGTTTATTCACTTACAAATCCATCCATCCATCCATCCATCCATCCATCCATCCATCCATCCAACAAACACATATTAAGGACCATAGTGTGCAAGAAATTATATTAGGCACTAGATAGATATATAAGTGAGACATGCCTTCATATTTTTGAGGGGCTCAGAGTTTCAGTTGTATTTTGGCTAAAATAGAAACTGAAAACCTACAATGCTATGAGTACAGGGTTTTTGTTTTGTTTGAGATGTGAACAGGGTATTACTTTGGGAGTCCAGATTTGTCTAGTGTTCATTAGAAATTATTCATACAGAATTTCAGGCATTTTGGTAAAAAGGCCTTCTGAGACTAGCCAGATGATTTAACAATAGTGATTTTTAAAAAAAAGATTTATTTATTTTTAGACAGAGATAGCATGTGCACAAATGGGGGGAGGGGCAGAAAGAGAAAAAGAAGCAGACTCCCCACTGAGCGGGCAGTCCGATGCTGGGCTTGATCTCATGACCCATGAGATTGTGACCCATGAAATCATGACCTAAGCCGAAACCAAGACTTGGACTCTTAAAGGCCTGAGCCACCCAGGATCCCTAACAATAGTAATTTATCAACAGTCGCATAGGATTGTAGCCTGGGGAAAACAGGAGAAGATGGCAGTGTTTAGAAGTCAGATTTTCTTGGCCTCTTCTCTAAGCTGTTTCTCAGATTTAGTCTTCTGGATCCAAGGAGAGTAGTTGGGGATAGAGTAGGAATAAAGACGTCTAAACAGACATTGAAGGGCAATATTTTCGACATCATATATAAAAACAGTAGTTTCTCTAATGAACTTGCTTCTTTGCAAAGGAAATACAAGCACCATTATTATCATAATGACGATAGTGATAATAATTTAAGTAAGTATAAATTATATACCAGGGTTTTTTTTCCCTGAGCTTTACATGCATTAGCTCATTAATCCCCACAATAATACCTATGAGGTAGGTACTATTACTATCTCCATTGCACTAACGGACACATTAAGGGAGAGAAGTGAGTGAGTTGCTCAAGGTCACATAACTAGTAACTTATCAGCTGTGATTAGAGCCAAAGCACTCACACCCTATATCTGTCTATTTTAAGAGAAATGCACAAGCAGCAGATGATTCTCTCGTATTGAAATCTGCCCTTCTCTGATCCTAATGCTTTCTTCTTCCCTAGTTTCCTTTGGGCCACAAAGAATATAGGAAATCAAGATAATCACTACGCTTTGGTATTCTCTGCTGCTGGTTTATTTGTGAGACTAAAGATTCCTGGTATCCACATATCCTTCTATATGGTAAAGATGTGTTTGTATGCTGCCTCCTCACAGAGTAGTCTCAGAGGTCACAGAGTATCTCCTTACAGAATAAGATAGGTAAGCTCGATGTCCTAGCAATCGGAAAAATGAATTTATTTCTTTTACATGTTGTCTGTATCCACAATGATGATTAAATCACTGTCCCTGCACGTTGTCCCCCACATTGTTCTTAATATACCTTCCTGGGGTCTTCACTCTCAATCCACTTTTTTCTTCATCGAATCATAGAATTATACAGCTAAATTATTCATTAAAATTCTAGTTGAAATCCCTTATGTTGCTAGGAAGAAACTTTTGTAGAGGGAAGTTGAATGAGCTTCCTAAGGTCACACAGATTTTGGTGGCTAAGCTTTCATGGGAAGCCAAGTGTCTTAATTCTTCTTCAGCGCTCTTTATAGCTGCCTTTCAAACTGGAGTACATGTCACATAAGTACCCCACACTTTCTAAAATTCAATTCTTTATAAAGATTTTAGAGAAATTAAAGGAATATATAATATTATATGGCTTGTCTATATACAATATAAGACTCATAAAGATAAAATGTTTCAAATAATGACTGTTTTTGTGATTCCTTAACCTATGTTCTAAAAATATCCTTTTTTGAATGGTTTGCTCTAACATGGATCCTACTGAGGTAGAGTACTCTTTAAAAATAAACACATATTTCTGTTTTCTAAAAATCTAGTACCTTCCTATTATGCTTGCCTCGAGGCTCCCTTCCTCACTTGACCTTAGTCCCATTTCTCAGGGTTTCCTTTGTTCTGTTCCCTAGCTCAGGGAAGGCTTAAGTTCTACCACAAAGCCTTCACCACAGTCCCATGATCGGCAGGTTTGAAAGGCTAAAGTACTATTCTTCTCTGGGGAAGAATTTTCAATAAATCTTCATTTGAATCTATTTATCAACATTTTCTTTCTTTATTTTATAAAACTATTTTGCTTTTTCGTTTAAATGAATACTCACCAGTGGCAATGTGACCTATAATGATGACTGTTTTCATTCTCAGAAGAAATGCAGGACTAATAACGGCCTCTTTCTTTTACAGCTTTCTTCCCCTTCATCAGTACATTTCCCTTTCTTCCATTTTCCTAGCCTCTCAGTTTCAGCTTGCTCCTTCTACATTATGTTATTAAAGCAGGGTCTGAAAGCAGTTCTTTGCATTGTGAGCTTTTGGTTTCCAGGAAGGGCTAAGATGAGTGACTTTTACTCTGGGAGACACTGCCTTCTCATTCACATCTTTATGTGGGGAAAGAGAATCAATAGTGCTCATGATGATAGCTAACATTTTAAAATGCCTCTTGTATGAGGGTAATCCAGTATCTCTTGAGTCATTTAATCTTTTACTATTCCAGGATCTCTGTGCTAGACTCCCCAGTTCCTCAAATTGGCAAGATAACTATTCTCCATGTGGTTACTAAGAGCTTGGCTAGACACATGGACAAACACTGCATTGTTGGTAAGGAAGAAGTTCTGCACAGATTCTTACTTTTCCCCAAAGCACTTGTTCCCTTGAGGAGAGTTCACGGTTCACTCACCTGTAGGGAAAGCTTCTGTACTTCTAGGTTTCTCCATAGTCATCCTCTAGATACTATATCCCTGCAGATTAAGCATGGAATGGGAATTCACTAGATGTTATTAAAAGAGGAGCAGGCTTTTTTAGATTTCTCATATAAGTGAGATCATGCAGTATTTCTTTGTTCAGCTTATTTCACTCAGCATAACATCCTCCAGGTTCATCCATGTTGTTGCAAATGGATGATAGCTAAAATTTCAGAATCTCTTTTTTTTAAAGACAGAATTATATATATATATATATATATAATTATTATTATTATATTATTATATCACATTTCCTTTTTCCATGTGAGAGTAGAGTGGTTGTTACCAAGGACAAGGAGGTGGGGGAAATAGGGAGATGTTGGTCAAAAACAAAGTTGCAGTTATGTAGGATGAATGAATAAGTTTGGGGAGCTAATGGACAGAATACTGACTGTCATTAATAATACTCTATTGAATGCTGAAAATTTGCTAAGAGGGTAGGTTTCAGGTGTTCTTGTAACTGAAAAAACTGTGAAAACTGAAAAAACTGTGTGAAGAGATTCTGTTAATTAACTTGATGATAGTACTTATTTCACTTTGTATATGTGTATCAAATGATTGTGTTGTACACCTTAAATATATACAATTTTTATTTAAAGAGACTAAAAAGAGGAGCAGCCTTGGGGGGTGTAGTGTAGGCAGGATAAAGTAAAACCTGCCGACCAACCAGTACAGCTGCTCTAAGAGTAAGTGCTGGCTTAGGATAGCTAACTCTTTCTAGATGACAGCCTAGGAAGGAAATGCCCTAACCCAGCACCCACGGATGGCTTATCTCCTCCCAGAATTCCCACAAACAGAATTCCTTGCTCCAGATTATATTGGCACATCCCCAAGCTTTTCTTAGAGTGTGGACAGAGTGTTCCTAAATATTTACGGCAGATTCATTCAAATTTTATTAAAAACTTGAATGTGTTGGATGAACCTCATTTTAGACATAGAAGATATAAAGTTACATTTTTAATAGCTTAGCAAGCTATATAACATAACAATATATTCCAAAATATATTGGAACCTGTTAAAATCTAATTTTCTTTTTATTGACCACATTACTTGGTCTTTGGCTATTTCTACTCTGTTCTTGTGCTTCAGTAAGTTGCAGGTCTTCTGTAGTTCCTACAAACTTTTCCCTGCCTCAAAGCCTTTGTATTTGCTATTCTCTGTTCCTAAAACGCTTTTCTCCTATTTTCAAAGTTAGTTGAAATGTCACCAGTTGAAAGATGCTTTTCTAAAAAAATCCTCACCATCAGTACCATGTGCCACTACCATTTATTTTCTATCATAATTCCCTTTTTATTTCCCTCTTGTCTCTTATTTATAGTGGTAATTATTTATTTTGCTTATTTATAATTCATTTACTTATTGATGTTTACTAAATTGTTTGTCTATATTTCTAAAGTGGAAGTTCAGTGAGGCAGAAACTGAGTCTTCCTTGTTCATTGTTCTGTTCTCAGCAGTTAGCACATGGTAGATGTCCCCTAAATACTTGCTGAATAAACAGTTTATAGAAGTGACACAGAAGGTGTTTATTTTGGGATAGAGCTTTCAATGTCATATGTAAAGTTTTATGGAGGCTATCAGTCACCTTCTCCAGGTAAATAGGATGAAAGCATTGCTTTCTGGGTTGCTAGGAAATATGTCATTCTGGATAATCATGCTCTTAAGAAAGTTGAGGATTGAAAACTGGCAGCATTATCTTTCTTTCGACTAAAATCTTTCTAAACTGAATTTTAAATTTCTTTACTTACTAAACACGATTAATTAAATCACTGAGGCCCACCCTGGGCTATTCATGGATGTGGGAATATTTACCCTTTTTGCTAAATAGTCCCATAATGCTGAGCTTTCTGAGTGTTTTTGTTTTCTGCTTTTTGTGTCAGATTGCTGCTAATTACTGGTCTTTTCTCTGTGTGTCTACTTGTAGTGAACCATCCCTTCTTTATGAATGCTTTTTTAACAGATCAGGAAGGCATATGTCTATGTTTGATAAAATTATGCACAAATTGAGTCAGTAGATTGCAGGGAAGAAACATTGGGTTTCTTTAGTCAATAGTATTCATAAGCTTTAGTGCCTGGATGCTGTTAAATCTATTTGGTTTTATAGAATCTTTTTTTGTTTGTTTGTTTTGTTTTGTTTTTTTGTTTTATAAAATCTTACGTTTGTTTTTCTATGCTTACCTCCTGAAGAGAGGCAATATTATAAAACTGCACATCAGTAGAACAGAAACAACTCTTCAGTATTGGCTGTTGGTTACAAGAAATACTTGCTTTGATGGGCAGTTTTTATATTACTTAAAAGAAGAAGCATATCTGGTAAAGTGAATGATTATCTTATTTTTATTTGATGGGTTTTGTTCTATCTTATAGTGGTAGGTTCAATACTAGGACTTGAGCAAAATTTTAGCAATAATCTTATTCCCACTGTCACCTTGAATTGGCAGAATGGGTTAGCTTGGGTGGCAAGCATACCCATTCCTCAGATCACTATATCTTCTTCCTACCTTCATGGAACAGTGGATAAACTGCATGGTCAGTGGAATAATGACATCTGGTTACAGCTCGAAGAATTTTCATATATGGCCCTGCATTGTTGCATATTGTGGCTGCTTACCTATTGCCAAGGATTAAGCTGTATAGGCTTTGGTTAAGGAAAAAAAAATGTCTATTCACCACACATGAAACCCTGAGATCTTTTTGAAAGATTAAAATGAAAATACTGCCAGATCAGTGTACCTGATATTAGACAAGAAGCATAAGTTTTCAAGTTTGCTAGATTTGTCAACAACAAAAAATCTAGAAATAACTAGATTTACTTGTTACCAGTCTACAATTTAGCTTCTCTCATAAGTAGTTACACATAATGCTTACTAAGGTAGATATATGGG
The DNA here is from genome assembly GCF_023065955.2 of Ursus arctos. Taxonomy (NCBI): domain Eukaryota; kingdom Metazoa; phylum Chordata; class Mammalia; order Carnivora; family Ursidae; genus Ursus; species Ursus arctos. The sequence goes on along the minus strand of NW_026623056.1, from coordinate 1,326,111 downwards.
GAAAGGATCAGTGCACTGCTGAGTTACATAAAAAATAGAAATTAATAACAGTAATAGATTGGGATTTTGGTTTCAGATATGTGACATACTTCATATGGTTTCAGTGTTTCTAATTTTCAGGTCATCACTTACTCTTTCCCTGTCTTGGCTTATCAGACATCAAATGGAACAATCAAATGTATCCTAATACAGTCCCTTAATGACACAGAACAATCTGATGATTTCAACAGCAGTAAAATAAATCTAGTTAAATGCTATTTGGAATAATTGTAATTTCTGTATTTTTTATAGCCATATTATTAAAAAAAAAGTGAAGAAATGGAACCCGTAAATTACACCAGGGTGACCGAATTTGTTCTCACTGGCTTATCCCAGACTCGAGAAGTACAACTAGTCCTATTTGTCATATTTCTATCCTTCTATCTGTTCATCCTTCCAGGGAATATTCTTATTATTTGCACCATCGGGCTTGACCCTCATCTGACCTCACCCATATATTTCCTGTTGGCTAATCTAGCCTTCCTTGACATTTGGTACTCCTCCATCACAGCCCCTAAAACGCTCGTAGATTTCTTTGTGGAAAATAAGAGAATTTCCTTTGGTGGGTGCATTGCACAGCTCTTCTTCTTGCACTTCACTGGGGCCTCCGAGATGTTCCTGCTCACAGTAATGGCCTTTGACCGCTATGCCGCCATCTGCCGCCCTCTCCACTATGCTACTCTCATGAATCGACGTCTCTGCTGTATCCTGGTGGCTCTCTCCTAGTTGGGGGGCTTTATTCATTCTATAATACAAGTGGCTCTCATTGTTCGACTTCCCTTCTGTGGGCCCAATGAGTTAGACAGTTACTTCTGTGACATCACGCAGGTAGTCCGGATTGCCTGTGCCAATACCTTCCCAGAGGAGTTAGTGATGATTTTTAGCAGTGGTCTGATCTCTGTGGTATGTTTCATTGCTCTCCTAATGTCCTATGCCTTCCTCCTGGCCATGCTGAAGAAACACTCAGGCTCAGGTGAGAGTACCAGCTGGGCCATGTCCACCTGCTATTCCCACATCACCCATTGTGGTATTTATGTTTGGACCATCCATCTACATTTATGCTCGCCCATTTGACTCTTTTTCCCTAGATAAGGTGGTGTCTGTGTTCCATACTGTGATATTCCCTTTACTTAATCCCATTATCTACACCTTGGGAAATAAGGAAGTAAAGACAGCCATGAGGAAGTTGGTCAACAGATGTATTTTATGCAAAGAGAAGTGAAAGATAAGTGGCATATTCTACAATCTTTCCGGGTCATCCTCCTAAAGTAGGAAGCATTTGCTGCAGTAATAATGTTTTCACTACCTCTTTTCATCTGAGTTCTTAAATTCTCAGATTTTTCCCTCTATTTGGGGAAAAAAAAAAACAAAGCAGTTAAGATGGAAATAAGTATCAGTGACAGAATTCAAGATTTTGCTATATCCTAGAAGCAATTTTTAAGAATTCATAGCAGAGTTTGGTTACTACATGAGACCCCCTCTTATTCCAGAGGAAGTTGCCAGCCAAGTAGTGGTTTTTATAGGCAGTCTCTACTTACATGCTCCAGTGTGAAAGCAGATTTGGAGGAAAGGGAGTCTAGGTTGACTGGAATTGACAGACATCTAGCTGTGTGATTTTTAAAAGATTATCTCCTTTGTCATTTTTGTGTGTTTTCTGTATTTTCTAATTCTGTTTCTCATGTTAAAATTACATTAGTAAGGTGCTGCTTTTGTTAGCCCTATAATCTAGAGTTCTTTCCCATTAAGCCATTTTTTTTTAAGTACCTATGAAAGAGACCTGGGTGTACTGGTTCTCAGAATCTTTTAGTGAATTATTTAGTAGAGATCAATTTATTATTCCCTGATACTAAGAACCCAATTACTGACCGTGCTTCAGAATATAAAAGATAGATCAGTATATTTGAGTTTGTATAAATTTATTTACTTATATTAACTTCCAATTTCAAAACTAGGATAGAGTCCATCAAAGAGTGAGAGGATTTTGTGTGTTCTGAGCTTTAGTCTTATGTTTTCTTTGATAACATAATATGACTAGACTTTGAGGGGAACAGGTATCTGTCAGCATCAGGAAAGAATATATATAAATGAATGATGGAAACAATGATGAAAACCTCAGGTACACAGGATAGAATGATTGCACATAAAGTTTATTCTTTGCTTTGGGATTTTTTTCTCTTTGACGACCCTCTTTCATCTTCAAAGTTAGAGTGACTTCTCTTTTAAGAACCCAGATACGCTGATCGAGATGATGATTCCTGAATTTTGAGTTGACTGCTCATTGGAAATGAATAAAATAGTAGACTTCTCTAATATTTCACAACAGAGCATGGAATAAAGGATCTAACATACAAAATAGATATAGATATAGATGTAGATATATAATAAAAATGATTTATGTTTCTAGATTTTATGTTTCCTCTTTGTTATTTCTCTGTATCTGAAATAGACTTCTATTCATTTTGTCACTTATCCTTCATTTAGCTAGGATTAATGTTTTTTGGGAAAAGACTATGGACTCAATATGCTCTGCAAACACCATTATACTGCTACTACATAAGGGCATTTATTGAAAATAGGGAAGCTAGGAATAAGAAGAAAAAACATCAAACAGCAGTGTAATGAAGATATTAACAATATCTCAATATTAACAAGATGAACTTTACCGTAACATTTGGTAAAAAAACATCTTTATTATCCAAACAAAAATACAGTTCTTCTGTTTTTTAATTAATAAAATAATATGTTCATTAAAAATTAAAAATATGTGAACATGTAAGTAGAAAAACAAACATTACTGGCAATCTCTTTTTCCCTAGGGATCGGGGTTTTCATGTAACAAAATTTGTGAAGTCCCACCCACCCAGCTCTACCAGAAGCAGACCAGTTTGCCTGTCTGCATTGCTATAAAATATAATGAACTAACAATAAATGGAGGTGAGGTGGAATAAAAATCTTCAGACAAGTAAGGGTAACCTTCAGATTATATACCTAGCAAAAGTGGCATTTAATTTAAAAGGTTACCAACTGTTTCAAACATTAAACAAAATTCTGGGAATGTTGTTTCCAAGAACTTCTTGAAGAAACTATCAATAAATCATTCAGTCACGAAGACTGAGAAAGGAGACTGAAAAAGGACAGAAAGGTGGATACTGAATATTAAACATATTAAAACTACATCTAAGACTGAAACTGATGTGATGATTTGCATGATTGAACAGTATGACGTGCCGGATGCCTCGGTAAGACAGAAATGAGAGAGCTGCATTCCATTTCCACTGGTGGCATATTGGAGAGCTTTACTGAATCTGTCACTAAAAACGAACATACATGTTGGATAACATTTTTTGAAATACTTTGATTAGCTAGCCAAAAAAAAAAAAAAAGTGGTGTAAAATATTGAGAAATCAAATGAAACTGGGAACTCAGAGAAATAAATGCTGACTAGAAATCAGCTTTTATTGTGAAAATTTGTGATCTGTTTTTAAGGCCACTGTGTTGATGGTAGAGACAGAGATGGATAGGTAACAAAGCCCAGGGCACTCACAAGGAAATCCTCCACAACAAGCTGAGATCTCAGAGGATATATTTTCAGGGTAGTGGTGAAATAGAGTTTTAAAAAAATCACCACCTGAAAGGCTAAAAAGAGAAGAAAGAATTATAAACTGTAAGTGGAATCACACATATTTTTTGAGTTTGAATTTATACTATTGAGTTGTCTGAATCACTGCTAGCTGATAATTTTATTCACAGTGTCTGATTCCAGAGATGTAATGCCTCTTGATAGAAGGAACTACAAATACCCTATGGTGGATGCTGCCATTATTCCAGGACTTAAAGTATTCTACAGATAAGAAATAAGCTTACAGTCTGACATCAGTGATCACACAAGACAGCAAGGCTCTGGAGCAAGAGCCAGAAGAACAACAGAAAGAAGAACTGAAAGCACAAAAGAATCACAGAATATAAATTGCATACATTTAGTATTTTTCAAGAAATAAAAAAAGGGCTGGAAATATGAAAAAGGAGGAGGACACTATAAAACATATAGGAAAATTATACGAAAAACAAAGAGAGCTTAGATTCAGTTTAAAAATCCTTCAGATGCATCTCAATGCAAATTAGACACATTCAGAGAGAAACAGGAATCTAGAATATAGATCTGGGTAAATTACCGACAATGCAGGGCAGAAACAAAATGGATAGAAAGAATGAAAGAGAGGGTAAGAGACATTGAGAACTGGAAGTTCAGAGTTCCCGGAGGAGAGGATAGGTGGCAGAGGCAATTTTGAAGAGGTAAAGCTGAACAATTTCCCAAACTAACAAAAGACACTAATCTCCATACTCAAGGATCCCACCAAAATATTTGTGGGAAAAACTTTTAAAAACACACATTGAGACACATCATAAAATCCATAAAGACAACTCAGCAGATGTTGAAAGTATCTGAATACAAAAGCAGAGATTACTCTCTAGGGAAAGGCAGTTAACAGCAGATTGCTTTAACAGCAAAAATGTAAACTGATGATGAATTATATTCAATATTCAGAGATAAAATAATTATCAACTCTGTAAGAATAAAATAAAAACTCCTTAGAAAAACAGAAACAAGTTTTGCACTCGCAAACAATCAACTAAGAGAAATTTCATAGGATATACTTGAAACAAGAAAGTGATCCCAGCTAGGAGATTTGAGGTGACAGAAAAAGAATGGCAAGTATGTGATAAATCTAAACAAACGTCTACCGTATTAACTACCAAGAGTGACAACAAACTTCTGAAGTCTAGAAAAATGTTAAGAACCAAAGTTCATGGAAATAATATTTACGTAAGTTAAGAGTTGTATGATTGGAGTTAAGTGTAGTAGTCCTTATATTTCTCTAGAAGATGATGAGGATGCGGATTTACTTTTAACTTTGGGTTGTTATCAGTTTTGACAGGTTACACCATAGAAATGACAGAAAAATGTCATTGGTGTTACACATCAGAAGTTTCTTTCTCACATAAAGCCTGTTGTAGGTTTGGGTGACACTCCAGAACACTGAAAAAACAAAAAGGTTAAAATGAAAAATAGCAGATAGATTGGAAGGACTGTTAAGTTAAATGAGTAAAGGTTCTTATATTATTCTAGAGCTGTGCTATCCAATACACTGGCTACATGTGCCTTTTAAAATTTTAACTAATAAAATTTAAGATTAATTTCCTCAGGTTATAGCCACATTTCAAGAGCTCAATAGTCACATGTGGTGAGTGACTACCATATTAGCACCTTTCCGGGGTTTATATTTATATCATATAATAAAACCATTTCTGGAATTTTTAGGCAATATCTCTTAGGTCCACGTTATGAGCAAAGATAAAATTAGTATATACCTTCTTTCCTCTTCTTCAACTCAGATTGTAGTGATTAAAAGTTTTATCTTTCTTAATTGACCTTTCTAGGACTTGTACTTCAATTATTTAATTACAACTTTAGTAACAGACTTTGGCTTCTAGAAATGACATAGGAAGCGATTATTATAAACTTTCTCTCACTTTTTTACTCAACTAAATAAAATTTTGTTATAGCACTTCTTTTTATTATTTATGGAGTCTTATTATCTATTAAAGAGAGATGCTAAGCATAGAAATTATAATGATATATTTTTGCATCCATGTTCATCAGGGATATTGGTCTGTAATTCTCCTTTGTAGAGGGGTCTGTCTGGTTTTGGGATCAAGGTAATTATGGCCTCATAGAATAAGTTTGGAAGTTTTCCCTCCATTTCTATTTTTTTGGAACAGCTTCAGAAGAATAGGTATTAATTCTGCTTTAAATGTTTGGTAAAATTCCCCTGGGAAGCCATCAGGCCCTGGACTCTTATTCGTTGGGAGATTTTTTATTATTACTTCAGTTTCTTTGCTGGTTTTGAGTCTGTTCAGGTTTTCTATTTCTTCCTTGAAGTTTCAGTTTTGGTTGTTTCTATGTTTCTAGGAATTTATCCATTTCTTCTATATTGCCCAATTTATTGGCATATAGTTCCTCATAACGTTCTCTTACAATTGTATTTTTTTTTTTTTTTGTATTGGTGGTGATTTCTCCTCCTTCATTCATGATTTTATTTGGGTCCTTTCTCTTTTCTTTTTGGTAAGTCTGGCTAGGGCTTTATTGGTCTTATTAATTCTTTCAAAGAACCAGCTCCTAATTCCATTGACCTGTTCTATTTTTTTTTATTTCTCTATTATTGATTTCTGCTCTAATATTTATTATTAAAAGCATTTGCACAGCAAAGGAAACAGTCAAAAAACTAAAAGGCAACTGACAGAATGGGAGAACATACTTGCAAATGACATATCAGACAAAGGGCTAGTATCCAAAATCTATAAAGAACTTACCAAATTCAATACCCAACAAAGCCAAAAATCCAGTCAAGAAATGGGCAGAAGACATGAACAGACATTCCTCCAAAGAAGACATACAAATGGCTAACAGACACATGAAAAAATGCTCAACATCACTTAGCATCGGGGAAATCAAAACCACAATGAGATACCACCTCTCACTGTCACAATGACTAATCCAGGAAACAGCAGGTGTTGGCAACAATGCAGAGAAAGGGGAACCTTCTTACACTGTTGGTGGGAATGCAAACTGGTGCAGCCACTCTGGAAAACAGTATGGAAGTTCCTCAGAAAGTTAAAAATAGAACTACCCTATGTCCCAGCAATTACACTGCTTGCTATTTATCCAAAGGATACAAACACAGTGATTCAAAGGGGCACATGCACCCTAATGTTTATAGCAGCAATGTCCAAATAGCCAAAATATGAAGAGAGTCCAGATGTCCATCGACAGATGAATGCACACACACACACACACACACACACACACACACACACCCCACACCCATACATACTCATCCATCAAAGAGAATGAAATCTTGTCATATGCAACAGTATGGATGGAACTAGAGGGTATTATGCTAAACGAAATAAGTCAATCAGAGAAAGACAAATACCATATGATTTCACTCATATATGGAATTTAAGAAACAAAACACATGAACATAGGGGAAGGGAAGAAAAAAATGATAAAAACAGAGAGACTCTTAATTACAGGAAACAAACTGATGGTTGCTGGAGGGGAAGTGGGTGGGGAGATGGGGTAACTGGGTGATGGTCATTAAGGAGGGCACTTGATGTAATGAGCACTGGGTGTTACATGCAACTGATGAATCACTAAATTCTATCCCTGAAACTAATAATGTACTATATGTTAACTAAACTGAATTTAAATTAAAAAAATATTTATTTTTTTAAGATTTTATTTATTTATTTATTTGACAGAGAGAGAGGCAGCGAGAGAGGGAACACAAGCAGGGGGAGTGGGAGAGGAAGAAGCAGGCTCATAGTGGAAGAGCCTGATGTGGGGCTCGATCCCATAACACAGGGATCACACCCTGAGCCGAAGGCAGAAGCTTAACCGCTGTGCCACCCAGGCGCCCCTGTGCAAATTTTCTATTCCTTCCTGCTTTAGTTTTGGTGTGTTATATGCTTTTAACAATTTATCCATTTCTTCTAAGTTGTCCGATTTCTTGACATATGGGTTTTCCTAATATTCTGCTACAATCCTTTGTATTTCTGTGGTGTTAGTTGCTATTTCTCCTCTTCATTAGTGATTTTATTTATTTGGGTCCTTTCTCTCTCCCTCTCTTTTTGATGAGTCTGGCTAGAGATTTATCAATTTTGTTGATCTTTTCAAAGAATCAACTCCTGTTTTCATTGATCTGTTCTTTTTTTTTTTTTCAGTTTCTATATTATTTGTTTCTGCTCTAATCTTTATTACTTCCCCTCTTTTGCTGGGTTTGGGTTTTGTTTGTTGTTCTTTTTCTAGGTCATTTAGGTGTCAAGTTAGGTTGTTTATTTGAGATTTTCCTTACTTCTTGATGCAGGTCTCTATTGCTATAAACTTTCCTCTTAAAACCACTTTTGCTGCCTCCCAAAGATTTTGGACTGTTGTGCTTTCATTTTCATTTGTTTCCATATAATTTGTGATTTCTTCTCTGATTTCTTGGTTGTCCCATTCCTTATTAGCATGTAATTTAACTTCCATGTATATGTGTCTTTCCAGATTTTTTCTTGTGGTTGATTTCTAGCTTTATGCTGTTTTGGTCAGAAAATATACATGCTATGACTGATTTTTTTAGATTTGTTGAAACTTGTTTTGTGGCCTAATATGTGATCTATTCTGGAGAATGTTCTGTGTGCAGTTGAAAAGAATGTGTATTCTGCTGTTTTAGGATGGGATGTTCTGAACATGTCTGTTAAATCCATCTGGTCCAATGTGCCACCCAGAACTACTGTTTTCCTTGTTGATACTCTGTTGGGATGATCTGTCCTTCGATGTAACTGGGGTGTTAAAGTCCCCTACTATCATTGTATGAGGATGAAATGTCTTTGATTGTGCACTGTATTCTTTAAGAAAACATTTTATGTTTAGTATTTTAATTTTTTAAATAGTTTGAAAATCTTTCTCTTTAAAAGAAAATCAAATCTAAAATTGAAATGATGTTGCCTTCTACTACATGACTTTTAATTATTTTTCTTCTGTATAATATTTAGTTGAAAAAAATAGTTCTTCATTATTGCTTTAGCAGAGCATAGGAAACAATCATGTCTAAAGTGAAAACCACAAATACCAAGGGTATAATAGGGTCTATTTAGGAGAACATCTTCTCTCCATGGAAGGACTATGTAAAGGGGACTGTGTGATCTATTTAGGAGAACATCGTCTCTCCATGGAAGGACTATGTAAAGGGGACTGTGTGATCTATTTAGGAGAACATCTTCTCTCCATGGAAGGACTATGTAAAGGGGACTGTGTGATCTATTTAGGAGAACATCTTCTCTCCATGGAAGGACTATGTAAAGGAGACTGTGTGATCTATTTAGGAGAACATCTTCTCTCCATGGAAGGACTATGTAAAGGGGACTGTGTGATCTATTTAGGAGAACGTCTTCTCTCCATGGAAGGACTATGTAAAGGGGACTGTGTGATCTATTTAGGAGAACGTCTTCTCTCCATGGGAGGACTATATAAAGGGGACTGTGTGATCTATTTAGGAGAACATCTTCTCTCCATGGAAGGACTATGTAAAGGAGACTGTGTGGTCTATTTAGGAGAACATCTTCTCTCCATGGGAGGACTATGTAAAGGGGACTGTGTGATCTATTTAGGAGAACATCTTCTCTCCATGGGAGGACTATGTAAAGGGGACTGTGTGATCTATTTAGGAGAACATCTTCTCTCCATGGGAGGACTATGTAAAGGGGACTGTGTGGTCTATTTAGGAGAACATCTTCTCTCCATGGGAGGACTATGTAAAGGGGACTGTGTGATCTATTTAGGAGAACATCTTCTCTCCATGGGAGGACTATGTAAAGGGGACTGTGTGATCTATTTAGGAGAACATCTTCTCTCCATGGGAGGACTATGTAAAGGGGACTGTGTGATCTATTTAGGAGAACATCTTCTCTCCATGGGAGGACTATGTAAAGGGGACTGTGTGATCTATTTAGGAGAACATCTTCTCTCCATGGGAGGACTATGTAAAGGGGACTGTGTGATCTGTTTAGGAGAACATCTTCTCTCCATGGGAGGACTATGTAAAGGGGACTGTGTGAGCATCATTTACTTCGTCTTTGCCTATCTTTTTGTCACCAGAAATATGTTGAATCTAACATATTTGCCACCTACTTGACCACAATATTTTTCCCTAGATGTAGCAATGATTTTGTATCATTTATACTATTTTTCTCTTTTTGAATTGCAGTGTAAAATATAAAATAATTTCCTGTGGCTTTCTACTCACTGAGACCTAATAAATATGCTTGCCATTCCATTGTCTCTGTCACTGATGGAATGTTGATTTTAAATCCCATAAGTGACAGTGTCTGTTTAATTGATTTATATTTGAATATCTGTACCTAACAAATCTGAAGTCTAATCTTTGATTATATCTTGTTGGCATTCTAATAATTCCCATTGAAAGCATTCTATAGGTTTGTTAGCCTTCAAATTCCCAAAGTACGTTCTCCATTGCATCACAAATTGGCTACGCATTTCAATGTGTATGAGGCTGCTGTGTGAGAAGAGATATTTAAGAACAAAGGTAGGAATAATCAGTAATTGTTTCTTCCATTAAGAGGTGATGTCTGCTGTGTGAGAGTAGTTTTGGGTTGCTAGAGAAGTAAATGTTTTTATCTTTATATTTATGAAGAATAGAAAGAAGGAATAAATGGAGACATATTATAATTCTTCAGGTGTGGCATTTATTGTCATGGAATGCAATGGTCAGAATTATAGTAGAAATAGACTAATACATGAGGTCTGAATTCAGTGATACATCAACACCTTTTATCTGTTCTCAATAGTATATCTTTAGTTCTTCTCAATATTTAAAATTACTTTATTGGGGGATATGCAAAACCTTTGTTAAAATACCAACCGTCTTGAGGATGTTAATAGTTGGTGTTATATTTACATACCACATATTAACTGAGAGAAGTGATGGATGTCAGATAGTAATGAATCCCATCTGTTAAGGAATTAATAGAAGAACAGAAGTTTATGATGGAAAATAAAACACAAGCTGCAGTGGAAGAGCCTGCAGCTTTTAACCTTAGAGGTACTTTAAGTTCTCTTTTTTTTAAATAATTTTTTATTATGTTATGTTAAAGTTTTCTTTTTTTTTTAAGGGGGCCTGATGCAGGGCTCAATCCCAGGACTCTGGGATCATGAACTGAGTGGAAGGCAGACGCTTAACCGACTGAGCCACCGGGGCACATCCCCCCCCCTTTTGATGTCTTAAAGACAGCATCAGGTTTGAAAGACTATGAAATAACCACTGTGTAATAGTGTACAGGATGCACACTACTTAGGAGTTAAGTAGAGAGGGATTTCTGACTTACTGTGCTAACAGCAGGTTTATGCACAGAAGGAATGATAAATATTGAAGCCAATGACTACTTAAGTAAAAAAAAAGAAAGGAAGGAAGGAAGGAAAGAAAAGGAAAGAAAAAAGAAAGGAAGAAAAATCATTTGGATGGTGCCATTTGTAAATTTTTGTGCTTTAGTTTTGCTTAGGAACGTGTGTGTGTGTGTGTGCGCGCACGCATGTGTGGGTGCGTGTGTGTGTGTGCGCGTGTGTGTGTGCGTGCACGCACGCATGGATCTGCCTTGGTGATGTAAAGTAGCTCTTTCATAATTTCCAATTTAGATTATACATGGAAATCTCTGTTACTAATTAGTCTATTTAGGTTTAGACATAAAAAGCATGTATTTTTGTTTTTAATAGATGTGCTATTATAAAAACTTCCTTTGGTTTCTTGATTTGGGATTTTATTCTGTTTCTCTTCCTTCTTTCCCTCTTTCATTCTGTCTCATCTTACATTTAGTTTGTGGATCCTTCTTGTCCTCCTCTCCACACTCCATATTCCACAACGCTATTTAAAAACGAGGGTACCATGTGACTGAAAGCATGTGAAATATTGTTTTTTTGTTTTTAAAGATTTATTTATTTATTTGAGAGAGATAGAGAAATAGCATGAGTTGGAGGGGCACAGGAAGATAGGGAGGGAGAATCTCAAGAAGACTCCTCTGAGTGCAGAGTCTGATGCAGGGCTTAATCTCACGACCTGGAGATGATGACTGGAACAGAAACCAAGAATCAGATGCTTAACTGACTGTGCTACCCAGGTGCCCCTGTGAAATATTGTTTTAAATCACTAATGTTTTGCTCTAGTTCAAATGTCTTCAAGCTTTTTAAATTTTTCATTTCAGTAATAAACCATTTTGAACATGCACAAGCAATATCTATATTTTATTTTTATATTTTACATTCAATTACACCATGATTCTGTGTAAAGTATAAAACTTTCAAAATTTAGCTTCATAGAATGGGATATAATAATATATGTATAGAAATTCTATTATTATTTTCATGCCACTAAATTATCATGTGTGTTAGGTGACCACATTCTCAATTTAGAGGCCACTGTACAGATAAGCCTCAGATCTTAATGTCTCTAGAATAATCAGGACTTTTTTTTTTTAATTAGACCACATGGATGGGTTGATATTCCATAGAGGAAAAGGAAATATTTCAAATAAGCAGGGTTTTTAAAAAACTTTTTAAGTCAGCATTCCTGATGTATAATTTGCATAGAGTAAATGTAACAATGTCTGTATAGTTTAGTAAATTTTGGTGAAAGAACAGACACTTGCAACCATTATAGTCAAGATACGGAATGTTTCTGTCACCTTAAAAAATTCTGCCCTTCCTCTTTGCTATCAATCCTCACCTTAACTCTCATTCAAATAAAAACCTGAAGAACTTGATAACTGAGATTAAGTTTTTTCTCAGAGACATTTCCTTTTGCCTCATGCAAATCATAAACAAGTCCAGGGCAGGGGCATTGCAGGGTCCCAGGTGAGAGAACAGTTAAATAGAAGCACAGAACTGAAGAAGCAGAAGAGTGTGGCTTCAAACCAGGGTGTTGGCAGATAGAAATGTAGAAGAATAATGGGCAGAAAAGATTTCTTTGGCTGTGGGGAAGTGATGGTATGACAGATGTGGCACATGCTCCTTTTAGTTTGAAAAGAACTATGATCTAGATGCTAGAGACGGAAATAAACTTTCTGATGTTCTGTAGGTAGAGGAGATGGAAAATGACAACAGCACAGTGGTGAAAGAATTCATCCTTCTTGGTCTGACCCAATCTCAAGATATTCAGCTCCTGGTCTTTGTTCTAATTTTAATTTTCTATCTCATCATCCTCCCTGGAAACTTCCTCATTATCCTCACCATCAGATCAGACCCTGGCCTCACAGCCCCCCTCTACTTCTTTCTGGGCAACTTGGCCTTCCTGGATGCATCCTATTCCTTCATTGTGGCTCCCAGGATGCTGGTGGACTTTCTTTCTGAGAAGAAGGTAATCTCCTACAGGGGTTGCATCACTCAGCTCTTTTTCTTGCACTTCCTTGGAGGAGGGGAAGGATTACTCCTTGTTGTGATGGCCTTTGACCGCTACATTGCCATCTGTCGGCCTCTACACTATTCAACTGTCATGAACCCTAGAGCCTGCCATGCCTTGCTGTTGGCGCTGTGGCTTGGAGGCTTTATCCACTCCATTATCCAGGTGGCCTTCATCCTCTGCTTGCCCTTCTGTGGCCCAAACCAGCTGGATAACTTCTTCTGTGATGTGCCACAGGTCATCCAGCTGGCCTGCACAGACACTTTTGTGGTGGAGCTTCTGATGGTCTTCAACAGCGGCCTGCTCACCCTCCTGTGCTTCCTAGGGCTTTTGTCTTCCTACGCGGTCATCCTCTGCCATGTACGTGGGTCTGCTTCTGAAGGGAAGAGCAAAGCACTGTCCACATGCACCACTCATGTCATTATTATACTTCTCATGTTTGGACCTGCTATCTTCATCTACACTCGCCCCTTCAGGGCCTTGCCAGCTGACAAGGTAGTTTCCTTTTTCCATACTGTGATCTTTCCATTAATGAATCCTCTGATTTATACCCTTCGCAACCAGGAAGTGAAAACTTCCATGAGGAGGTTATTGAGACGGCATGTGGTCTGCTGAATAGATTTTATAATATGAAGTAAAGAAGAGGAAATTCTTGCTGTAAATCATAACATTCATTTAACAAGTATTGTTTTTCACTGAGTACCTCCCATTTTCCAGGTACTATTGTAGGCAATGAGGGAGAGTTATGTATAATTAGGGAATAAACTCAGTATGCTTAAAGAATATGAAAGAAACACCTGAGTGCTTCTCAGTTGGAGTGTGATGAATAATTGTGAGAGATTTAGGGGATAAATAAATGTTACTGTAAGGGTCAAATCACTAAGGTCTTTTCGGCTGAGATAAGGAGTTTTATTCTAATTGCTATAAGAATACATGTTAGTATTTCAAACAAGAGAGTCACTCATTCACAATTGTTTCTTCTTTGGTTTAGAGCAACATGAAGATTCTGGGCAGAGAGCAGTAAGCTGCAAAACACCATTAAGAGCCAAATGTTATTCTGCAGACTTGTTTTGAAAAAGTCTCTCCCTCTCTCTCCCTCTCTCTCTCTCTCTCTCTATATATATATATATAACTGATTGATTGATAGGTATATTCCCCCCCACCCCAATCTGGTAAATGGGTAAGAAAGGAAAATAATTGGTTTTATAGAAAAATGTCATGAAATGATTTCACTTGATTTTTTTCAGAGCTTCATGATTATTACTAATGGGTATTTACAAATCCTACCTGTAAGTTAAACCTTGCCATCAATTGATTTCACTCATTATGATAATGATAGTTATTTGGTACTATAGACTGTATTGGAGATTACATAAACTACTTTAGTTATTTTAAATATAATGGGGCTTAGTGTGGGAAATTAGGTACTTGTAAAATCTTTTAAGGGATAGAAGACTATTTTTTATGCTGGGCATCCATACATGACTGCCAGAAAAACAGTATAAAACTAACATGCCAAGTGATCTATCTTTGAAATAATCAGGGGAATAGGGAAACAAGAATCATTTTGCCAGCTACTGACTGAAAGACTGTACCAGTTAGCCATGGTTTGGGAACAGGAGGATGATATAGAATACCTTTAATGTTACTGCCTCTCTCTCCAATTAATTTTTTCTAAATTCAAGTTTTACATGAGCTCATTTGATAGTCCGAATTTGGAACTCTAGACACAAAGTCCTAGAAGAACCTGTTTATATGTTTTCAGCTTTATTGGAAAACAAAATAAAACAATGCCAAAAATGGTGGGAAAATGTAGGATAATAGTTTTAAAATCTTGGAAGTGAGAAAGTATGATACAAAAATAGTAAGTGAAAAGGAAAATAGTTATATTTGTATGATATGAAAATAGTAAGTGAAGTATGATACGAAAATAGTAAGTGAAAAGAAAAGTAGTTATATTTGATATGTTAAAAAATATATGTGTAGTTAAAATGCAAAAAACTGATGAAAATCTGCCTGCCACATATGGATATGCAGATTATTTTCTGCGTAATTATAGAGGCTTGCATGGAAATTGAATTGAATTCCTTCCTACCCCAGAATGGCACAAGGGAGAATCCATGCATAAAAATCATTAACTAAAAATTAATATAAATGATAAAAGATTAATTTATTTAATACACAAGTAACTTCCATAAATGAATATGAAACAATTACATACCCAGAAGGAAACTGGAAAGGGGCAATTGAAAGTAATAGATAACTAACAGGAAAAAATGGAAGAGCTTATAATTTTATTCTCAAAAACAAATCATAAGAATACAGAGCACTGATTGTGGTCAGCTTGTAGAATAATGTTGCTCATGTATTATCAACAACAGAAAAGTGAAAAATAAAAATCATACGTTTCTATGAGGCTTCTAAAGAGGGGGTGGAGCAAGGAAGCCTTATTACTGAGCTCCAGAGAGGGACAAAGCCCATCTAGATGAGCAGAGAGTTATGGCAGTTTTTATATCTGTAGGCAAGTTATCTGGTCTGGATATGGGCACATGGAGGAGTTATGCTACCATAGATTGAGATATTTGATAGAGGTGAGGAAAAAGCGCTAAGCCGTGGACAGACTGGAATCCAAAAAAGTCCCAAACACAAAAATAAATAGCTCACTTTTATAAATTTCTCCCCCAACAACCACTGATACCCATACCAGTAATTTTCTCAGAAAAGGGACACTGCAGGAAGAAATGAAAATCAGAGGGGATTTGTACTTTCCCAGCCATTATTGTAGTGCTTGGGTATTGATGTCTATAGAGTTGAATCATAAGGGAAACAAAAATATCTGAAGTGTGGCTCAAACTCCTCCTGGCTCCAAGTGTCAGCTCCAAGTGTCAGAAAAGACCTTGCTGGCAGTTGGCAGATGTTGGAGGTAAAACTAATCTGAGCTAAGTTCATTTTAATTAAAGATGATTCCAAGTCCCAGTTAAACTAGACCTATGAAGGAATCTGAAGATCAGATCCTCATTCTAACTTCTTTTTTATTTTTTAAAATATTTTCTTTATTTGTTTGTCAGAGAGAGAGAGAGCGTGAACACAACCAGGGGGAGCCACAAGCAGAGGGAGAGGGAGAAGCAGGCTCCCTGCTGAGCAAGGAGACCAATGCAGGACTCGATCCCAGGACCCCGGGATCCTGACCTGAGCTAAAGGCAAACACAACCAACTGAGCCACCCAGGTGTACCCTTATTCTAACTTCTGGACAGAGGAAGAGGATTGAAGTTTTTGAAGAATTAAGCAAAGTAAAATTAAATACTACTCTTCATCTTCCATTGAATTTTTATTGAAAGTATTAGGAATATAATAAAAAATCAGGAGCTATGCCAAGAAAATAAAACAAAGAAGAGTTATCTCATAATTAATAGAATTGATAGACAAAAACTACCAGATGAACCATATGTTGTAATTATCAGGCAAAGACTTTAGAAAACTACTATAAATATATCAAATAAGTGATAAATGGATAAATAGATGAGGATTTCAGGAGAAAAGTATGAACTTTAAATATAAATGGATATGCTAGATTTGAAAATAACTATGTTTGAAATTAAAAGAAATGCTTCAGATGAGATGAATGAACAGCACTGTGGACAATGTAGACAGAATGACTAATGATGGTGAGGACAGGTAATTAGAAATAACCCAAGCTGAAGTGCTGAGATAAAAGATTAAAAATATTAATAGTATTAATATACTTGGGCAATATCAAATAGTAAAACATATATGTAATCGGGATTCCAGAAGAGGAGAGAGAGAATGGGACAAGGAAAAGAAGTAACTGTCAAGAATTCTCAAAAACATTAACTCAGATATCCAAGAAACTCCACAAAATTCAAGCAGTATAAATACAAATAAGACCACAGTATAATATGTGCTAACCAAATATGAAAATAAAATCTTTTTTCTTTTTTTTTAAGATCTCATATTAGTTTATTTTGAGCAAGAGAGAGAGCACATGAGCAGGAAAGGGCTAAGGAAGAGAGAGAGAGAATCCCAAGCCGACTCCACACTGAGCATGGAGTCTGACGCAGGGCTCAATTCCACAACCCCGAGATCATGACCTGAGCCAAAATCCTAAGAGTCAGACGTTTAACCGACTGAGCCACCCAGGCACCCCTGAAAAGAAAATCTTAAAAGCAGTATAGAGAGAGAGAAAAAAAAAAGACAGTTCAGAGGAGCAACAAGAATGGTGGTTGACATTTTATCGAAACAATGGACACCATGTCAGTGAAATACAATTTTTAAAATTCTTAAGAAAAACGAACTGTGAAGCTGGAATTCCATATCTAGTGAAAATAAACCAAAAAGAAAGGTGCGACAGGCATTTTAATATTCATAAAAGATGAGAATTTGTTGCTAGCAGACTTACATAAAAAAGTCATGCCAAAGGAAGTTCTTCAGGAAATTCTTCAACAGTAAAATATGTCAGATGGAAACCTGAATTAATGAGGAAGAATGAAAAGATCTGGAAATGGTAAATAAGTGTGTAAATATGGCAAAAGTCTATTTCTACCTTATATTATTTACTTTATAAGATACTTAGCTGCTTAAAAAATAATAAGGTATTATGGGGCTTATAACTTTTATAGAAGCAAAATATATGACAACAATAGCACAGAGGACTTAAAAGAGGATGAAAGATATATATATATATATATAAATACACTCTTCATGAAGTATCCTTGAATAAAAATTTGGAGTGGCTGGTAAGCTACAGATGAATATTATAATCACTAGAGCACCCCACACACAAAAATAATACATGGAGACTTTATTAGATAGTCTTTACAGGAGAGAAAATGGAATATTAAAAATATTCAATCCAAAAGAAGGAAAGAAATGCAAAGGAATGAAGAATAATGGGACAAATATAATGAACTCAAATATCAACAATAATTTTAAATGTAATGGACTAAGCATACCATTTAAAAAAGATTTTTCAGACTGTATAGAAGAACAAGATTCAAGTATATACTGTTTATAAGATATATCAATTCTTAAATATAAAGTCACAGATATGTTTTAAGTATGAGGGTGGAGAATGATATACCATATGTGATGTTTAATTTTATGTGTCAACTGGCCATGGATCTTCAGATTAACATTATTTCTGGTGTGTCTGTGATAGTGTTAACATGAGATTGGTATTTGAACTGGTGGACTCAGTGAAGTAGATTGCCCTTCCCAACATGGGTAGAGATCATTCAATCCGTTGAGGGCCTGAATAGCAAAAAAGAGGATGGAGGAATTTGCTTTTTCTTCCTGGCTTCGCTGATTGAGCTGGTACATTTCAACTCATCTCTTCTAGTTCTTGGAATTTATGCCATCAGCTCCCCTGGTTCTCAGACCTTTGAACTTGGACTGAATGACATGGCTGGCTTTCCTGGGTCTTCATTTAGCAGATGGCAGATTGTAGGACTTCTCTACCTCCATAATCACATGAACCAATTCATCATAATAAACTGCATCCCTCCCACGTTCCCTCCCCCTCTCTTTCTCTCTCTTAATTATGTATCTATCCTACTGGTTCTGTTTCTCTGGAGAACCCAATATACCATGGAAACATTAACCATTTCATGGCATGGTTGTATTAATAACAAAGTAAACTTCAAGGACCTAGAGGTATTACTAGGTATTTATTACTAGGTATTTCATAGTGATAAAAATGTCAATTCATCAAGACATACAATCTTAAATGTGATTCCTCTAGTAGCAGAACTTAACAATTTATGCACGAATACAGACATATCTAAATACAGAAGTGGAGAACGCAAAAGCATGGATTGAGATTTTAATAACTTTTTTTGAAAATTGGTAGAACATGTGATAAAAAAATCAATAGGGTAATAGAAACTAAACAACTTAACCTAGTTGCTATTTATAGAGTATTACACTCAACAATTAAGAACACAAGTTTTTTCAGGTGCACACAAGACATTTGTCAAGATAGAGGATATGCTGGCACATAAAAAAGCCTCAGTATATTTCATACAAAATATATTTTCTGACCACAATGGAGTTGAATTTGAAATAATTAAGAAAAAAAAACTACATATACTTGTGAATTAAGCCAGACACTTTAAGCCAGACACTTTTAAATAACTCAATGTGTACAAGATATTAGCAGATATTAGAAAATATCTTCCCTTTTATATTGTTTTTTTTGAAAGAGTTTGTTTAGAATTGGTATTATTTCTTCAAAAAATGTCTGATAGTTTTCACTAGAGGAGCCATCGGGGCCTGGAGTTTTTTTAAGGGAAGATGTTTAAGTACAAATTGAGTATCTTTAATAGATACACATTTATTCAATCTACTTCTTCTAGAATTAGCTTTGGCAGTTAATGTCGTTAGAATTTTGTTCATTCAATTAAGTTATCAGATTCATTGGCATAAATTGCTCATAATGTTTCCTTAATATTCTTTTAATTTTTGTAATACCTATAGTGATTGCCCCTCTTTTTAATTCCTGATATTGACATTTTTGTAACTTCTTTTTTTTTTCTTGACTAGTCTGGGTAAAGTTTTATGAATATTCTTGTTCTTTACAAAAAGAATAGCTTTTGGTTTTATTTATTTTTCTCTATTTTCTCAATTTCTTGTATTTTTTCTTGTATCTATGTTATTACATTCTTTCTTTCTTTGCATTTAATTTCCTGTTCTTTTTTCTAAAGTGGAAGATTAGATTATTGATTCAAACCCTTTGTTATAGGGGCGCCTGGGTGGCTCAGTCTTTAAGCGTCTGCCTTTGGCTCAGGGCGTGATCCCGGTGTTCTGAGATCCAGCCCCGCATAGGGCTCCTCTGCTGGAAGCCTGCTTCTTCCTCTCCCATTCCCCCTGCTTGTGTTCCCTCTCTCACTGGCTGTCTGTCTGTCAAATAAATAAAATCTTTAAAACAAAAACAAAAACAAAACCCTTTGCTATAAACCCTTTAATATATTCAGTTGATGCTACACACTTCTCTCTAGCACTGCTTTATCTAAATCTTGCATATATTTAGAAATTGTGTTTTCATTTTCATTCAATTAAAACTATTTTCTAATCTCTTTGACTTTCTTACTCAAGGGGTTATTTAGAGTGTGTTTCTTTCTTGAATATTTGGGAATTAGCCTAATATATTTCTAGTTTAATTTCATTGTGGTCCAAGAACATATTTGATATGATTTCAGTTTTAAAAAAATGTGTTGAAATTTGTTTTATATCCTAGAATAAAATCTATCAGATTAAGACCTGCCATGTTGAATGACATAATAAATTCTGAACTTTAAATGTAAGAGTATACTTTTGAAACTGAATTTACTCTGATGATGTATCTATAGGATATATAAACAACATGCTGAGACGTTGTAAATTTTATCAAGTCAGCTATATATATTCCTTACATACAGTGAAACAGCACTCTCATGGGTACTTCCTGAATTTCCTTTTGCTGAATTACAAACTTAATCAAATACAACTACTCTTAGCAATTACCTTGTTTTTCCAATCTTGTCTGTTACTATTTCTGCACATGCACAGTTCTGATTCTTTGATGCCTTTGCACTTTCCGTTCTCTCCTTATACCACTCTCTAGTGAATATTTCAATCTAGACCCAGCTATAATGCTTCTTCCTTCTTGAAATATTTCTAATGCCCCACACTGTGTTCACTTCTCTTTGCTCTTATGATACCCTAAGCATCGTTCTTTAACAAAACATCTCACGATTATTTAAATTCTTGTGCATTATTCACAATTTTCTGTCTTCCTTGAGGTTAGTGTTTGTCTTATTTTTGTACTTCATCTCTGGCACATTGACTCACTCTGGTAGAGTTTCCATAATGGTTGGAAGGAGAGAATGAGTAATTGAATATATTATTTTTTTACTGTAAAAAGCAGAATGGGTAATTTTGAAATGGGCAATATAGAGTTTTACATAATGTGATGTTAATAACAATAACAGTAATTTTAAAAAATGACTGGTAGAAAGGAATTGATGAGAAATATACACAGTAGGAGAAAGGCCAGAGAATGTATATAATATTCTGGAATATATTTTCCACATTTTTCAGCATGTAAAAACTTTAAAAAATATTCTAGAACCTATATTATACCTGAGCTTACATATTTTATATATCTAGTATTTTAAATACCTGTGAATGAAGTCTTGAATTGTATGCTGTTATTAAAATGTATTTAAATAATCCCCTATTTTGGGATGTTTACCACATTTGTTTATTAATAGGGAAAAATGTACAATCCATTTGCTTATGTATGCATAATACTCTTTGGAAGATACACAAAGAATAATAATATTAGGAATTTTGTGTGTATGGAAGTTATAGGTGGGGGACAAAGATGGGAAGGAATTTTCTCTGTATATAAATTTTTCACTCTCTTGGCACCCTGGCCTGTTTTCTCTTCCTCAGCACACCAGATCTTTCTTTTTGATAACTTCTCTCTAGAATGGCTTCTTTTCAACCTTCAGATCTCACTTTTACGAAACTGCCTCAGAAAGAACCTCCCTGACCATCTAAAATAGCAGTATTTTTCTCAAGATTTCTCCATCTAAAATAGCAGTATTTTTCTCAAGATTTCTCCAACAAACTGTAATATTTTCATTATCACACTCATTAGTATCTGATGTTCTTTTTCCTGCTTGTTTATTGTCTGTCTCCCTGTGGTAGAATGTAAAATTCCAAAGAACAGGGATGTTGTCTGTCTTGTCTCTACTGTATTCTGGAACCTGGTTCATGGTAGACAGTAAGTGATTGTTGAATTGGGTATAGAATCGAAGGGAGTGTCAATAAACTCAGTAATAGAGATAAATTGTTCATATATTAATATTTTTAAAAAATCCAAAAATACCCCGGAGCTCCTGGGTGGCACAGTCAGTTGAGTGACCACCTCTTGGTTTCAGCTCAGGTCGTGATCTCAGGGTCATGAGATGGAGCCCTGTGTAGGGTGCTCGATGTGGAGTCTGCTTGAGGTTCTCTTTCCTTCTCCCTCTGCCTCTCCCGCTCATGCTCTCTCTCAAATAAATAAATCTTAAGACAAAACAAAACAAAAATGCCCCATCTATAGGTGGGATAACAGTCTGTGAAAGGTGGTATTATTTTCCAAATCCATGGAACATTTATAGATTGAAGCCAGCACTACAGCCTTAGCTTTTTACTTTCTATCTGGCAGTCTTTTCACTATAATGGGTTATTTTTGTGTATATGCTTTTTGATCAGTAAATCAACTATACAATATCTTAAGTCAATCTGAGGATACAACTTTTGAAAATGTGTTTGTTCGTTTGTTTTTTCTCAGGTTGTAAATCTAACATGATAATGCTTTCCCAGCTGGGTTAAAAAGCCTCCATTCTGAGAATTAGTTTAGATCTTCAGCTTAATTTTATCTTACGTATTGGGGTGAATATTAAAAAGAGAGGAAGTCCCAGATTATAACTACAGAAAAATATCACATTTTTAGGAGTCTTTTGTGGCAGGATTCTAACCTACTCCATGATGGGGCTGTTACTCCGCAATTCTATATTATTATGTATATAATTATATATTTACATTTATATAATTATATATTATATACAATTATATATGTAATTTATTTATATAATTATAACATATTATTATATGTAATATATAATTGCCTTTCCATTTATGTCTCCTTTCTCTGTTTTCCTGTTCTATATTTTGATCATCCTTTATCTCTTTTTCTCTCCCCTTTTTCTACTTTTCACACTGTGGTTTTGAGCTGAAAATAGATTAGGACAAATACATATTTGATTATGAATTACAGTTCACAAAAATGTGTGTTCATTATTTCAACTGTAAAGTGACTCATAAACTCAGGTTTCCCTTTAATGCAAAATAATAAAAACAGATATAAAATATTAAGTTGCATTTAATTGCTCTGACCCTTAATTTATTTGAATAATCTTCAGTGGAAAAAACAAAAAGGTATTCGTTTTTGGTTTTGCTGAGCAGAGTAAAAGTGAGTAAACAACAAATCCTGAGATCATGATATATCTTTTCACATCCTCTATGGGAAGTCACTTTCCCTTGAGTAAATGGTCTGTCTTACACCAAACAGTTCTTCCCTCTAAGAAGAATTATGCCTTCAAAGTCTTCACGAGCATTATGTCTTCATCACCAGCAGTATGCTGACTCTTACATACTCATTACTGACTTGGCCACATTATTTGATTTCAGAGCCAGATCATGGTGATGCTAGAGAATAAGTCAAGCACTTGCCTTGAGTGTAAAATCTAAGGGAGTGACAAAAATACCCCAATAACTTAGTGATAAAGAGAAACACTATTTTAATGTTTTTAAAAATCAAAATTAATTTAAAAAATCCATGATGAACAAAATAAATGCCAAACTTTAAATAAAGACAGGATCAGTAACTGTCATGCTGAACCATACTGGGAACTCACGCAAAAGGAAATATCTGTAATTCTGATGTCTTCGTTTAAAAATTTGATTAGTCTGTTCACAATTTTCACATTAACTGTGATTTTTAAGATATTGCATTAAAATGTTATTTATCTTCATTATTAAGTTTTTTGGTACCCTGGTAATTTTTGTGCCTAAGGCAAATACCTCACTTTTCTCACCTTCTCATCCTGGCACTGCTTGCTTTTTTCATATATATAATAATCTTCTATCACTTATTTACATTTGGGGGGTTATTATAGGATTTAAATGAACTTTTCTTAACCTTCTATTTACTTTTGACCTAGTAAATATGCCTCCAAATAGGATTCTATTATTTCATTCACTGATAGGATTTTGGTTTTAGAATTCAGAATTAATCCAGTGTGGCATTATGTGACATATTTAAAAATATTTATCCCTTCCAAAGCGCTGGTATTTCACATTCTAATAGCTCCCTTTGGAAATATTCAATAGGGTTGTGGTAGTCTCAAGTCTCCAAAGCACTTTCTCCATTGCATCATAAAGAGTTAAAGAGGTTCCAAAATATAAAATCCCTATGTGAGAACAAATATTTGTGAACAGTAAGAATGGTCAATTAATGGGGTTTTTTGTTGTTGTGTTTTTTTCAGGGGAGGAAGTATGGCTACTTTGTGAGAATTACATAAAACCCCTGGAGACTGAAATTTCCAGGGCTGGCAGTAGGATTCATATTTACAAGAAACAAGGAGAGGACAATGGAGAAGATAATACAGCTATTCTACTGCTTTAACTGCTGCCTTGGAATACAATGGAATAGAGGTCAGAGTTTCAGTAGGAACAGCAGAGCCAAAGACCTAAATTCAGCAGTGTGGCATTTTCTTCCTTTCCCCTAAGAGATCTCTATATGTTCTTGATGCTTAGAATTACTTTACTGATGCTCAAAAACTTTTATTCTCTTATCATAAGTAAGTGAAATTATCAATAGCCTTCAGAGAATTGACATCTGGTGTTAAAACCAAGGAGCATACGAATGAATGATACGTTTTGTTGTCCTTATAAACTACAGATGAAAGGAAGGAAACTACAGAAAGTTAGGCTAAAGTCTCTAGAGAAAAACTTAACAGATTTTATCATTTTGCAGAAGATTAGCCCAGATATCTTAATTTCCATAACACAACATATTTGAGAGTTTCTTCTGTTGCCTCTGGTTCTATTATTCAAAACATAGGGCTTTGACAGAGAAAGCTGTAAAACTGAGAAAAGACTGATATATAAACAACTGACAGCATTGGCAATTTTACATGAAAACTTTACTGCACCACCCCAATTTCTTCTATTACTCAGATTTTTGTGGTTACCATCACCCAGGGTTTACCCTACAGCCATTGACAAAGAATCTCATGGCAATATGTCCATTCAGTAGAGCTACCTCTTAATATCTATGTATTTGCAGGGTTAGCTTTGGTTTAAACATTCTTGAATAAGTTACTTATTATTGCCGTCACCCTTATATACCATGAGCCTTATATCCCTGTATGACAGAAAGAGTCAACACATTATTCTATGTGAAAGATGAAAAGCCAGCCTTCTGAAAGGTGGGTGACTTTCCCAGGGTCATACATTTACTGAATTGCTGAGCCAACACTCACTCATCCTAAAAAGGCATTAAAATCATATAAAAGGGTTCCAAACTAAGGATATTTCTACATTGTTAAATTGCCTAAAAAATTAGGGAATTTAGAAGTAATTTAACCATCTCGTTTTACTGACGGGTGAATTGCCTGGCTGAAGACCTATACATTTGTTTAGTGCTTTATATGTCCGCCATTACCATCAGTATCAATTACATCTTTGATCACGTTCTTCAGCTTGATCCACAGTTTTAAGAATATGTAAAACACTAATTTACACTTAAATAACTTACAAGCTTCAATCAATATGCTGACAGACATTACCTCAAATTTTGGAAACTTTGTTAAATATATTCATTTCACTAGAATGATACTGAGATTTGTTGAAAAAAGGTAAAGCATCTCATTTTATCAGGTTCACTTATGTGCAGAAAAAATATATATGAGTGAATGGGAAGTAATTAATGAGTGGTTCAGATTAATTAAACCACTCAAGAGAAAATAATTAGTATTTAAGAGTGACATAGACTTTATTTTGTAGACTGTTAAGAATGGATTACTCCTTCTGATACACGTATTTTCTTTTTGTAAGAATTCTAAATTTAATAATGGAAGAACTGCTAAATTTAATAATGGAAGAACTGCTACATCTGGTCAGTTCAAAGGTCCATCCTGTCAGGTGTCCAGTGTCCATGAACAGCTCTAAAGGACATCTGTCAGTGACCACTTATGTGATGTAATGAGGTATATAATAAACACTCAGATGATGGAATGAATGTTGAGACAAATGGCTGCCCAAATGTTGAAAAGTTAAGAAGCGAATAGAGAAGCTAATTTGGAAAGCCTGCAAAAAAAAATTTTTTTCATGTGTCTGTTGGTCACTTGTATGTCTTTGGAGAAGCATCTGTTCATGCCTTCTGCCCATTTCTTGACTGGATGTTTTTGTTTCTTGGGTGTTGAGTTTGATGAGTTTTTTTAATAGATTTTGGATACTAGCCCTTTATTTGATAAGACATTTGCAAATATCTTCTCCCATTCAGTAGTTTTGTTGACTGTTTCCTTTGCTGTGCAAAAGTTTTTTACCTCGATGAAGTCCCAATAATTCATTTTTGATTTTGTTTCTTTTGCGTTTGGAGATGTGTCTAGCTAGAAGTTGCTAAGGCTGTCAAAGAGGTTGCTACCTGTGTTCTCCTCTAGGATTATGATGGATTCCTGTCTCACATTTAGGTCTTTCATCCATTTTGAGTTTATTTTTATGTATGTATAGTGTAAGAAAGTGGTCCAGTTTCATTCTGCATGAAGAATGTCTGATTTTCCCAACTCCATTTGCTGAAAAGACTGTCTTTTTCCATTGAATATTCTTTCCTGCTTTGATGAAGATTAGTTGACCATAGAGTTGAGGGTCCATTTCTGGGTTTTCTATTTTGTTGCACTGATGTATATGTCTGTTTTTGTGTCAGTACCACACTGTCTTGATGACTGCAGCTTTGTAATACAGTTTGAAGTCTAGAATTCTGATGTCTCCAGTTTTGGTTCTTTTTCAACAACACTTTGTCTATTGGGGGTATTTTCTGGTTTCATACAAATTTTAGGATTGTTTGTTCTAGCCCTATGAAAAATGTTGATGGTATTTTATAGGGATTGCATTGAATGTGTAGATTGCTTTGGGTAGCATAGTTAAAATTTTGTGTAGGTCCCACTTTCCCTGTGTGTGGTGTTTGTGTATATGTATACTGTGTATATATACTGATTGATATGTTGAATAAGACCTTCATAAATTCTACCTTTGGCTGTAAGTAATACAATGGAAACCTATATATTATCCACTCAACTAGCTTCAGACATACTTAAAACAGATATTTTTAATGTTTCCTAAAATATGTATCCTAACAGTACACTATATAGACTTACTGCTTTGTTTTGGGTTTTGCTTTTCTATTTCTCTCCTCTTCTTTCTTTCCTTCATCCTTGTCTCTTCTAGTCTTTCTTTCTAATTACTGACCCATTAGCATTTTCTGGCAAAGATGTCCCCCTTTTTTGGCACTCCATATTCCACAGAACTTACTTAAAGCAACTGTGCTATTTAAATAGGATAGGGGAGCACTGGTATATGTCACATTATATTTTTCTGTAGATTAGCAATTTTCAAACTTTAAGAACATTTCCTATCTGTGACAAAATTTTTTGAACATGTACCTTAAGTATATGCAGTTTATTTACAAAGTACATATATACCATTATACCAATATGTAAATACCAAAAAGTAGCATTTTGAAAAGAGTAAAATTAAAATGCAATATGTACATATGTGCATATATACTATATATATATATATATACACACACTATTTTATGTTCACTCTTCCATGAATCTCATGTGTCCCTTCTGAAATGAGACCCCACTAAATAGCCTGAGCCTTAAGTCTGGATTTTCCCTCCAATAACTTAGACAAGGTTCATCTTCTAATTCTAGGCTCCACAAAGGTGTGATTTTTAGACTAACAATATTATTTTTATTTAAGTACACAAAAAAAGGACATCCACTGATGAGAGCTGTGTTAGTAATTTCTTTATTTAAATGAAAAAGAACACACTTGCATTCTTCCACTACTTGTCAATCAGAACAAAAGAGAAAACTCATTCTAGACTTAGGTAACCACAGTTGCCTTCGTTTTCTTATATTTGAAAGGAATATATTAGACTATAGGATCTTTTTTGTTACTTCGACCTGTTCTATGCTATGATTTTATGCATTGACATAACTAATTTTTTAAAATGTTATATTTGCAAATTTTGTATTGTAGCATATTGTTTGTTGAACGGCTAAAGGCTCTCCACCCTTGGGTGTTATACGGGGATCAGAGAGAGACGGAGACTGGGAGTATGTAAGCAGTGTTAATTAAGCTAGATGAACAACGTATGGAGTGGCTATATAAGTGGTATTTAACCAGGGACACAGCCAGGAAATTGCCTCTACGTTACATGAAAACTGGAGTTATCATTGGGATCCTGATGATCAGTTTGGAGTCAGGGTAATAGAAAGACACCAGACCAGAGGAGGGTAATGTAATAAGAGAATTAATAAAAGAATACAGAGGGCAAGGCAGGGAGTGAGCAGGCAGGAACTAAGAATTCCACAGGAACTGAAAAAAGGAAATACTTAAGAAAAAAATTGGACTTGGTGAATGAAAAGAGGTGTAATTTCAAGAAAATAGCTAAGTCTCAAGCACAGTACAACAATAAAAATGCAAAGATCTTAAAAATTGGAGTTATGTTGTATCTCAATTAGGAACCTTCTCATATGACCCAGGAAGGTAGGAATCCCAACGTGTAGGATGCCAGATTCTTAGAGTGGAGAGCAGTTCTACAGAAGCGCATGGTTGGATGGGAATAAGAATTGTGGTATGAAAACAGTATTTTTGTTTGTTGGTTTGCTTGCTTTAAGTATGGAGTTAACAAAATGTTTGGAGTTTACCCAGGATGTTGGTGAGGGTTGAGACATGATTTTAGCTGATGTGACAAACATGTCAAAAAAAAATTTTTTTAATAGAGGAAGGGGGATCAAGGGGGAAGGAGGGGCAGAGGGAGAATCTTAAGCAGGTTCCATGTCTGGGGCTCAACCTTACAACCCTGAGATCATGACCTGAGCCCATATCAGGAGTTGGATGCTTAACCGACTGAGCCCCCAGATATGTCAAATATTTTTAGTTGGAGAAGAATGAGGTTCTAGATGGAAGAAACAATAACAACAATCACTCTGCTTCTTGATGTACTGCAGGCAGAGGAGATGGAAAATGACAACAGCACAGTGGTGAAAGAATTCATCCTTCTTGGTCTGACCCAATCTCAAGATATTCAGCTCCTGGTCTTTGTTCTAATTTTAATTTTCTATCTCATCATCCTCCCTGGAAACTTCCTCATCATCCTCACCATCAGATCAGACCCTGGCCTCACAGCCCCCCTCTACTTCTTTCTGGGCAACTTGGCCTTCCTGGATGCATCCTATTCCTTCATTGTGGCTCCCAGGATGCTGGTGGACTTTCTTTCTGAGAAGAAGGTAATCTCCTACAGGGGTTGCATCACTCAGCTCTTTTTCTTGCACTTCCTTGGAGGAGGGGAAGGATTACTCCTTGTTGTGATGGCCTTTGACCGCTACATTGCCATCTGTCGGCCTCTACACTATTCAACTGTCATGAACCCTAGAGCCTGCCATGCCTTGCTGTTGGCGCTGTGGCTTGGAGGCTTTATCCACTCCATTATCCAGGTGGCCTTCATCCTCCGCTTGCCCTTCTGTGGCCCAAACCAGCTGGATAACTTCTTCTGTGATGTGCCACAGGTCATCCAGCTGGCCTGCACAGACACTTTTGTGGTGGAGCTTCTGATGGTCTTCAACAGTGGTCTGATGACCCTTCTGTGCTTCCTGGGCCTTCTGGCCTCCTATGCGGTTTTCCTCTGCCGTGTATATGGGTCTTCCTCTGAGGGGAAGAGCAAGGCTGTTTCCACATGCACCACCCATATCATTGTTATATTTCTCATGTCTGGGCCTGGCATCTTCATCCATACTCGCCCCTTCAGAGCCTTCCCAGCTGACAAGGTTGTTTCTCTTTTTCACACAGTGATCTTTCCTTTGTTGAATCCTGTGATTTATACCCTTCGCAACCAGGAAGTAAAAGCTTCTATGAGGAGGCTGTTTAATCAGCATGTAGCCTAGTTAAAGGGAAAAAAAAGAATTAAAAAATCAAGACCAGAGAATTTTATCTGAAATTAATTTATCCATTTCCAAACACTGCGTTTATTGAACATTTTATCAGAACTATTTCAGGCACTGGGAGAAAGAGGTATTGAGACAGGTAAAGTCACTGCTCTCCTAAAGGTACAATCTGGTGGGAATAGACAGCCATTAAAGATAGAAAATGAACTGAATGGTTTCAAGAAGAGATACAGAAACTAAAGGATAACAAAAGTATAGATAAATAGATAAGAGAGAGTGTGGGGTGAGGGTAATAAGTCGACTTTCCATCTTAAACTAGGCTGTTCTTGTGGATGTGACATTTTGGCTGATAACTAGATGAACTAAACAGTCAACCATGCAAACATCTGGAGGTAGAGCATTCTAGACAGAGGAAACACGTAGTGCAAAAACCTGAAGATGGTGATTAATTTGGTATACTTGAAGAATACAACAAAGTTCAAATTGACTGAGGTATAATAAGTGAATATGAAAAAGATTGAAGATACCAGGTAGTCTAACACATGAGTCTATGAAGTGAATATAAAGAGTCTGATTTTTTTTGTAATTAAAATAAGAAACCATTCTAAGGCTTTAAGCAGCAGGATGATTTATCACATGCAGTTTTATAAATGTCTTAGGGCTCTAAACTCAAGATTCTGTGCAGATATCAAGAGTTAAAAAATATCATTAAGAGGGAAATATATTTTGAAAGAAATTAAGCTGCCAAATTTTTTCCATAATTTGTTGAAGGCCCAAAAAAGCTGGTTATTTTCTTTAAAAAATATTTTTTGAGTATAGTTGTCACACAATGTTAAATTAGTTTCAGGTGTACAACACAGTAATTTAACATCTCTATATGTTACACTATGTTCAACAGAAGTATAGCTACTGTCTGTCACCACACAACACTATTACAATACCATTGACTATGTTCCCTATGCTGTATCTTTTACTCCCTTGACTTACTCTTCCATAACTGGAAGCCTGTATCTCCCCTTCCCTTCATCCATTTTCCCCATCTTGCCACTGCCCTCCCCTCTGGGAACCATAGGTTTGTTCTCTGTATTTATAGGTCTGATTCTGTTTTTGTTTCTTTGTTTAGTATTCATTTGCTTTATTTTAGTTTGCACATATAAGTGAAATCATATGGTATTTGTCTTTATCTCTCTTTTTTTACTTATTTATTTAAATTCCAGTTTTTTAACATACAGTGTAATGTTAGTTTCAGGTGTACAATATAGTGATTCAGCACTTCCATAAAACACCCAGTGCTCATCACAAGTGCCCTCCTTAATCCCCATCACTTATTTAACCCATCCCTCTATCCATCTCCCTTTTGGTAATCATCAGTTTGTCTCTATAGTTAAGAGTCTGTTTCTTGGTTTGCCTCTCTCTCTTTTTTATTTTCCCTTTGCTCACATGTTTTGATCATTAAATTCCACATACAAGTGAAATAATATGGTATTTGTCTTTCTCTGACTTATTTACCCAAAGAATACAAAAATACGAATTCAAAGGGATACATGCACCCAATGTTTACAGCAGAATTATCTACAATAGCCAAATTATGGAAAAAGTCCAAGTGTCCATCAGCTGATGAATGGATAAAGAAGATGTGGTGTGTGTGTGTGTGTGTGTGTGTGTGTGTGTGTGTGTGTGTGTAGAATATTACTCGGCCATAAAAAAGAATGTAATCTTGCCATCTACAATGACATGGATGGACGTAGAGTGTATTATGCTAAGCAAAATAAGTCTGTTTCACTTAGCATAATACATTCTACGTCCATCCATGTTGTCACAAATGGCAAGATCTTATCCTTCTTTATGGCTGTGTAATATACCATTATATATATATACCACATCTTATTTATACATTCATCTATTGATGGGCACTTGGGTTGATTCCATAACTTGGCTCTTGTAAATAATGCTACAATAAACATAGCAGTGCACATATTTTTCAGATTGGAGTTTCATTTTCTTTGGTTAAATACCCAGTAGTGGAATTACTGGATGATATGGTAATTCTATTTTTAATTTTTTAAGGTACCTCCATAGTGTTTTCCAACAGTGCATGAGGGTTCCTTTTTCTCCACATCTTCACTAAAACTTGTTATTTCTCTTCTTTTTCATTCTAGCCATGTTGCCATGTATGAGGTGATATCAGATTGTGGTTTTGATTTGCGCTTCCCTGGTGATTGGTGATGTTGAGCATCTCTTTATGTGTCTGTTGGCCATCTGTCTTCTTTGGGGAAATGTCTGTTTAAGTCCTCTGCCCATTTTTTTAATTGGATTATTTGGGTTTTTGTTTTTTGTTTTGTTTTGTTTTTGATATTGAGTTGAATAAGTTCTTTATATATCTTAGACAGTAATTCCTTATCAGATATATCATTTGCAAGTATCTTCTCCCATTTAGTAGGTTGCCTTTTTGTTTTGTTGATGGTTTCCTTCACTGTGCAGAAGCTTTTTATTTTGATGTAGTCCCAATAGTTGATGTGTGCTTTTGCTTCCTTTGGTTATGGAGATATATCTAGAAAAACGTTGCTACAGCTAGTGTCAAAAAGATTACCGCCTATGTTCTCTTGTAGGAGTTTTATGGTTTCAAATTTCACATGTAGGTCTTTAATCCATTTTGAGCTTATTTTTGCTTATGGTGTAAAAAAGTGGCCCAGTTTCATTCTTTTGCACATAGCTGTTCAGTTTTCTCATCACCATTTGTTGAAGAGACTATATTTTCTTCATTGTATATTCTTGCCTCCTTTGTCATAGAGTAATTGACCATGTAAGTGTGGCTTTATTTCTGGACTCTCTATCCTGTCCTATTAATCTGTGTGTCTCTTCTCTGGCACTACCATTCTGTTTTGATGACCACTTTGTAGTATATTATCTTGAAATCTGGAATTGGATACCTCCAGCTTTATTCTTCATTTTCAAGACTGCTTTGGCTATTTGGGTTCTTAGGTGGTTTCATACAAATTTTACTTTTATTTGTTCTCATTCTTTGAAAAGTGATGTTGGTATTTGGATAGGGATTGCATGGAGTCTGTGGATTGTATTGGGTAGTATGGACATTGTAACAACATTAATTCTTCCAATCCATGAGCATGGTACATCTTTCCACTTTTTTGGCATTATCTTCAAACTCTTTATCAATGTTTTATAGTTTAGAGTATAGTTCTTCCACTAACTTGATTAAGTTTGTTCCTAGAGACTTTATTCCTTTTGGTGCAATTGTAAATAGAATTATTTTCTCAATTTCTCTTTCTGCTACTTTGTTACCAGTGTATAGAAACACAAGCAATTTCTGTGTACTAATCTTGTATACTGCAACTTTACTGAATTAACTTATCAGTTCCAGTACTTTTTGGTGGAGTCTTTAGGGTTTTTTTATGTATAGCATCATGTCATCTGCAAATAGTGACAGTTTAACTTCTTCCTACCAATATGGATGGCTTTTTCCCCTGATTGCTGTGGCTAGGACTTCAAGTTCTATGTTAAATAAAGTGGTGATAATGGGTATCCTTCTCTTTTCTTCTTCTGGGACCTCTATAATGTGAATGTTTGTTTCTTTGGTGCTGTTCGAGAGATCTCTTAACCTATCCTCATTTTATTTTTAAAAATTCTTCCCTGCTGTTCACCTTGGGTGCTTTCCATTACCTTGTCTTCCAGATCACTGATCTGTATTTCTGCATCCACTAATGTACTGCTGATTCTCTCTAGTGTTTTTATTTCAGTTACTGTGTTCTTCAACTCTGGGTCCTTTTTATATTTTCTATCTTTTTATTGAACGACTCAACTGAGTTCTTCCACTCCAGCCTGGTGAGCATCTTTAAGATCATAACTTTAAACTCTTATTAGGCATATTCTTTATCTGCTTGTCATTTAGTTATTTTTCTGAGTTTTCTTGTTTTTTCTTTTAGGGCTTATTTCTCTGTCTCCCCATTTTGCTTGACTTTCTATGTTTGTTTCTATGGATTAGGTAGAACTGCTGAATCTTTCAGTCTTGAAGGAATTGTCTTATGTATGGTTGTACTGTATGCAGATTGTGTGTGTGGTGTCACTGGAGGCAGGAGCTGTGGCTGGTGTGGGCTGGGTCTGCCCTGGTAGGATGGCCACAGTTGAAGTCGACTTGAGCTGCAGTGGCCCTGAGACTCTGTGGGAGCCCTAGAAGGACAGCAGAAGCTGAAGGAGGTGAAAGCTGAGGGGTCCCAGGGATCTCTATGTACTGTAAGCTCTGGGAAGAGTTAAAGCTTAAGTAGGTGCAGGTTGGTGTTAACAGTACCTGGGCTCACCATGCAGCAGGTGCTCTGGCAGGAAAGCTAAAACTGAAGTGGGTGCCGGCTGGGTGGTTGGCAGGTAGGGGTCTTGGGGTTGTAAGCACAGAGGACACCCTGGCAGGACAGCTAAAGCTGAGGTGGGTACAAGCCAGGGAGTCTTAGGGCTCTATGTGCAGAGGGCACATGAACAGGATAGCTGAAATTGAAGTGGGTATAAGCTAGGGTCCTGGGGTGCTCTGTGCTCTCCATCAGAGCAGCTAGAGCTCAGGCAGTGTGCAGGCTGGGAGGTCCTGGGTCTCTCCATGCAGGTAGCACTATGGCAGGACAGTTGAAGTTGAAGTGGGTGCAAGCCTGGAGACCCCAGAGCTCTCCATGCAGAGGGTGCCCTGGCAGGATTACTAAGCTTGAGTAGACATGGGCTGCTATGGTCCCTGGGCTCTCCACACAGAAGATGCCCCACCAGGGTAGCTGAAAATGAAGTGGGTGCAAGTGGGGGTGTCCCATGCACATAGGGCACCTTGGCAGGACAATGAAACTGAAAGGAGTGTAAACTAAGTTGTTCCAGGACTCTCTACACAAAGATGCCCCAGTGTGTTCCCTGGACTTTTCAAAATGTACCCTGACAGGACAGTGGAAGATGAAGGTGATGTGAGCCAGGGTATCCCAGGGTGCTCAGTGCAGGGGCTGCCCTGGTGGGGTGGCTGGAACTGATGGAGGCACAGCTGGGGGTCCGGGGGTACTCTACACAGGGGGCACCTTGGCAGGGCCACTGGAGCCAAAGTGGGCATCATCAGCTGGGAGGTCCTAGAGCATTCTGCAGCAGGGATGCCTCAGCAAGCTGGCTGAAGCTGAAGTGGTGTGGGCATGGACTGTTCTAGGATACTTTGCCCTGTGTCACCTTTGCCCCTGTGTCACCTTGGTGCAAAGGCTGGAGCTGTGATGAGTGCTGATCAGGGGTGTCAGTGTACTAAACTGTGGCCACCTTGGTGGGACAGTTGGGGCTGGTATAGGCCAGGGGCTCTAGTGCTTGCTAAGTGCCTAGGGTACCTAGACCCTGCCCCAGTTCAGATTATTAAGGTAGAGGCAGAGCGTAAACGATGTCTCTCAGGAGCCCCTCTGACTTGCAGAGTTCCAAAAGCCTCCCCCCCCCCACTGTTTGGTGGAGTTCTAGGGCCAGGTTTTTTATATGCTAGTTGCTTTTAAACTGTGCTTTTATTCTGTGCCCCTGAGGGTCTAGGGCTAGTGTGGGCTAGGTGACCTGGGGCTGCTGAGGCAGCAGGCCAGTATGGCCTCTAGATCCTGCACTGGTCTGTACTTAGGAGGTGGAGGGAGAATGTAAACCACAGCACTCACCAGATACTCCAACCCTGAGAGAGTTCCAGCAGTGCCTCTGGCCATTTGGCAGAGTTCCAGGGTTGGATCTTTTATAAACTAGTTGTTCTTTCAAATCACACTTTTTTTCTGTGCCCCAGGGCAGAAGAATCTGTTCACATCCCTCATTATTATCCCTCCCACTGTAGTTCACAGTTTCAGGGATGGGCATTCCCTTCATTACCCTATCTCTGTCTCTCCTGCCATTTTCTTTTGCTGTCCTCTCTTTTGTGCAAACGCTGTTCAGCAGCCCCCAGTTCTTCTTCAGGAGAAATTGCTCTATAATTAAATGTAAATCTGGTGTGTTTATGTGAGTTCAAGGCCTTCCTACATGGCTATCTTGGACCAGAATCCCCCAAAACTGGTTATTTTCATATGAAAAGGTCATGGAAACTTTTTTTGTTTTGTTTTGTGTTTTTTTTTTTCTTTTTCTTTGAGTTCTAGCTGTTTGTTGATCTCATCCCCAGTTGATTTTACACTCAGTATAATAATTCTTTGGTGGGCCAGTCATGAATCTATTGTAGATAGCAGAAACTATCCTAGTTATTTTATTTTATTTTTAA
The DNA here is from genome assembly GCF_023065955.2 of Ursus arctos. Lineage (NCBI taxonomy): Eukaryota > Metazoa > Chordata > Mammalia > Carnivora > Ursidae > Ursus > Ursus arctos. Next base: position 1,290,045 of record NW_026623056.1, on the reverse strand, counting down.
AGATTTTATTTATTTATTTGACAGAGAGACAGCCAGCAAGAGAGGGGACACAAGCAGGGGGGGGTGGGAGAGGAAGAAGCAGGCTCCCAGCTGAGCAGGGAGCCCAATGCAGGGCTCAATCCCAGGACCCTGGGATCATGCCCTGAGCCGAAAGCAGATGCTTAAGGACTGAACCACCCAGGCGCCCCTATCCTAGTTATTTTAAACACAGTATTGTTGGGTTTGGCCAGCAAACCCCGAGACAGCAAATGAAAAGATGACTCCAGACACCTTAGTAGGAGAAAGAGAGGGCCTGGGGACCAGACGCTCTAGTGTTGAAAGGTCCTCTGTCTCCGCTTTTATTGTGAGTTTATCGATACACCAAGAGCAAGTGCAAAACAAGAAGGAAATGTGTAGCTTTAATGATTAGGAAGATAGTCTATGGGGCAACTGCGTGATGGGGCGAGCAGTGCTAGTGAAGTGCATGTGAGGCAAGGAGATGGTGAAATATGTGAGCAGCACAGGTGCCTGTTTTTCTTCAAAATGTAAACATTTACTCCCTAGATAAGAACCTGGAGCCACAGGAAGAATCTGGCTGCTTTCAGCCAAGAAACTTCAATGGAGGCCCAGGGTTCCGGGCACATCTCCTCTGCTTTTCAATTAGTCTCATCCAGGGAGGCATATGCAAGTCAGATTTTATCTATCCAGACACTGTGAATCCCCACACAGTATGATTTAATATAGAGAATTATGTATTTACGAAACAGCTAAAAGGTCTAGAAAACTATAAGTTCGGCATCCAGAGATGTCTCCTAGAATAACACAGGAGACCCAGGCTGTCAAGCGAGCCATTCCTGCTATAATCTTTGTCCTCCGTTTGAAAAATTCCACCACATTAACCATAGGACTAGGGTCAAGAGAATGATCCAGAGCACTGTGTACCTATCAGATCTCCTCTACCCAAACAGAATCTTCTGCTACTGCCTCTCTGCCCATTAAACTTACCCAAATTTAAGTCACTTATAACTACACTGAATAGGCAGTATCAAAAAAAAAAAATCTGTAACCAAAAATGCAAATAAGTCTATGATTTTTTATATTTTATTTTTAAAAATAATAAGTTAAAATGTTTATGAATATAAATCATGTGCATGGTAAAAATATTCAGGCTATAAAAATGTTCTCATTCCTCAAATATCTCCTCCATCTTCACTCCCAGCTTATCATGTTGCTTCCTATTTCACTAAAAAAAGAAGAGAATTCCTCAAGCTCCTACCACTACAACTACCCCTATACCTGCATCTGGGACCATGCTGCCTTTCATCCCTCCTGAAACTGAGTCACCTGATACTGCTCCTACAAAAATCCCCTCCCCCATCTACGCAGCAGAATCCATCCTCTCTTTGCTACTAAAGGCAATTACTCTGGTAATTCTTTTTTCTCTCTTCACCATTAACTTTTTCTTCCCAATTGTTTTTTTTTTTTTTTCTTAGTGTATAACCACATATTTTCATATTAAATAAAACTGTTGGCTTTTCCCCTCTACATATTATCTCATTTCTCCTTTTTACAGCAAAATTCCTCAAAAGTTGTTTCTACGTAGACATTAGTAGACTTTTCCTGTGTAGTATTTAGGTTTACAGAAAAGTTGAGCAGGAATACAGAGTTGCCGTACTCTTTGCCCTCCACTACACATACATCACACACCTATGTCCCCCTGCATTAGTGTAGTATATTTGTTACAACTGACGAGCCAATAGTGATATAGTTTTAATAAGGTCCTTAGTTTATATTAGGTTTCGCATTGTGCGTACAACTGTATGGATTTTAACGAATGCTTGACATACATCCACCAATATAGTATCACACAGAGTAGTTTTAATGCCCTAAAAATCCCCTGGGTCTGCCTGTTCATCCCACTAAATTTGTAACTTAATTACAAATTAAAGCAATGAGATACTACTACATACCTACTAGAAGAGCTACAGTGCAGAGAACCTGACAGTACTAAACGCTGCTGATGGAGTGGAATAAGAACACTTATTTGTTGCTTGTGGAAACACAAAATTGTACTTTGGAAGTCTTTGGCAATTTCTTACAAAGCTAAACATACTCTTACCTTATGACCTGGCAATCATATTCCTAGGTATTTATGTAACTTATTGGAAAACATGTCCAAACGAAAACATGCTCAGGAATGTTTTTAAGAGTTTCATCCTAAAAGCTAAAGCTGGAAGCAACCACAATGTTCTTTGATGGGTAAGTGGATAAACAGACTGTGGCGCATTCACACAACAGAACATTTTTTGGCAATATTAGGAAATGAGCTATTAAGGCATTTATATATGGATGAATCTTAGATGCATACTGCTAAGTGAAAGAAGCCAGTCTAAAAAGGCTACATACTAAGTAATCTCAAATGTATGAAATTTTGGGAAAGACTGAACTTTAAAGACAGTAAAAAATAAAAAAATCAGTACCTTGCCAAAGGTAGACAGGGATGTGGGGAGGGTTGAATAAGTGAAGCAAAAGGGATATTTTAGCATGTGACATTTTTCTGTGTAATACTGCAGTGATGGATATATGACACTATGGATTTATCAAAACCCACAGAACTTTAGAGCACAAGAATGAACTTTAATTTAGGCAAATTAAAAAAGAAAGTCATTCAGGAAGTTAAAAGATTCCAGGATGGAACGTAGACTGTGACCACCCAAAATGTAACAAATGTATGAAATGACTTATTTAAGGAGATAGGAGAAAAGGGGCTGAGCTAAGTAACTTTGGAAATTAGTGGAATCTGTAAGACTAACGGCAAAAGGAACTGCACCTAAGCACTATATTCTAGTGACAGAGTTGTCTCCCATGGGGTATGGGTTAACAATTTTGACACTGCTATATATGTATCTACTGGAACTGAATAATTAAGTAAATGGATGATGGTAGCCAAGCTTCTCAATGCTGGAGTGGGAGTTTACAGATTATGTGAAGAGGCTAGAATGATCCATGGGATAATGGATTAAAGCTGAAGACATCAGTATAAATTCATGTTTAGCTCAATATAGATGCAGACTGTTACAGACAGAAGGATTTATAGATATGTGTGTATGTGAAGGCTGCTGTACAGGCATATAGTCCCTCGCTCTGTTGGCTGAGAGGGCCTAGGGCAATGACAGCCTGTGGCAATAAACACACCTAGTGTTAATCACAATGGTTTCTAATACCATTTTACAAGAAAAAGGACCAGGGCTTCTTAGGTTCTAGTAGTGGTCCAGGAAATACACGAAATGAGTGTTGGATATCTTATAGTACCAATGCTCAAAACAAAGCATAAAAACCCAAAAACCACGCTGTTGGGGAATATGTCAAAGTGACACAGGAACCAACTGAAGGAGCTCCCAACTGAGAAAGCGCAACAATTTTGGAAATAAAATAAACGTAGTAGTGATGGATTATAACCTAAAGTATAAAATAAACATATGAGTCTTACTGCTGCTATAACAAATTCCCACAGACATAGGGGCTTAAAGCAAATAAAATGATCTCTTACAATTCTGGAGATCAGAAGTCCTAAAATCATGGTGTCTACAGAGTTGTGTTCTGAATGCCAGCCCTGCCAACCAACAAAAATCTCTCAGGAGGCAACACAGGGAGAGTTCCCTGCAGTTCAGTATGCAAGCAACTATGACAGAGTGCAGACAGCTAGCCTGACTGCTGACACTGCCCAACTATAAGCCCACAGAGGCCTCAGACCTCTCAACAGCACAGGGACCAAACACTGACCTATGCTCCACAGCCAGCAAAGTGGGCCACTGCAGCCAACTGAACTGAAAGCAAACATGGCTCAGTCAAAATGCTAGGATACATGGACCCACACAGGAGACACCCACGGACAGTCTGGTTCTGATGACCAGGTAGCACTGCACTACAGGGCAGGCACCACATGACTTCTTCATAAGGCCACTACATTCAAGATCAGGAGACACAGCTGACCTTCCTAAACAGAGAGTTAGACAAAATAAGGAGACAGGATTATGTCCTAAATGAAAGAACAGAACAAAATCAGAAAAGAGCTTAATGAAATGGAGATAAGGAATATGTCTGATAAAGACTTCAAAGTATGGTAAAAAGATACTCAGTGGACTTGAGAAAAGGAGAATCTCAAAGAGACCTTCAACAAAGAGATCACAAATGTAAAAAAGAATCAGTCGGAGATAAAGAACTCAATAACTAAAGGGAATCAGTAGCAGATTAGAGCAGGCAGAAGAAAGGACCAGCAGCCAGGGTAATGAAAGCAATCAAACTAAAAAGAAGAAAGAATAAAAATGAGAATAGGTTAATGAGACTCAGTGACATCATCAAGCATACTATCATTCACATTATAAGGATCCTAGGAAACATACTGGAAGAAGTAACAGCTGAACAGTTCTCTAATCTAGTGAAGGACACAGACCTCAGATTCAGGAGGCACAGAGAGCTCCCAACAAAATCAACCCAAGAAGGTCTACACCAAGACACAGAATAATTAAAATGGCAAGAAGTAAAGTGGTAAAGAATTTTAAAGAGAAAAGAGAACAGTTACATACCAGGGAAACTCTGTAAGGCTTCAACTGATTTTTCACCAGAAACTTTGGAGGCCAGAAGGGAATGACATCAGATATCCAAAGTGCTAAAAGGAAAAATAAACCTACAGTGCCAAGAACACTCCACCCAGGAAAGCTATCATTCAGAAAAGAAGGAGAGAGAAAGAGTTTCCCAGATAAAGAAAAGTTAAAGGAGTTCATCACTACTCAAGCAGCCTTACAAGAAAGGTTAAGGACAATTCTTTGAGTGGAAAGGAAAGTTCACAACTAGCAGTTAAAAAAAAGAAAAAAAAAACAGAAAAATAATTCACAAGTAAATGCAAACACAGAATAAAGGTAGTAGATTAATCACATATAAAATCAGTAAGGAGGTTAAAACACAAAAGCAGTAAAAATCAGTTATATTGACCAAAATCATGAAAGGATGGAAAAAACTACATCATATATGTAAATGGAGGTGGGGAGTTAAATTTCGGTATTTTTAGAATGTGACCATCAACTTAATATAGATGGCTGTAGGCCTAAGATGATATATATGAACCTAGCAGTAATCACAAATCAAAACCTGTAACAGACATACACCCAAAAAAGAGAATGAAATCCAAGCATAATAATAAAGCCATCAAACCACAAGGTAAGAGAATGAGAGAAGAAGCAGAGAACAATGACGAAAACAACCAGAAAACAAGTAACAAGGGCTTATGGCAATAAGTACATACCTATCAATAATTACCTCAAATGTAAATGAACTAAATGCTGCATCAAAAGACAAAGGGTGACAGAATGGATAAAAAAGCATGCTGCCTACAAGAGACTCACTAAAGACACATGCAGATTGAAAGTAAGGGGATGAGGGATGGCACCTGAAGTAATGAGCACTGCGTATTGCATGCAAGTGATGGATCACTAAATTGAACCACTGAAACTAATAATATGTTAAACTGATTTTAAATTTAAAAAATTTTTAAAAAGTAAATGGATGGAAAAACATTTATCATGCAATTGGAAGTGAAAAGAAAGCTGAGGTAGCAACACTTGTAACCAACGAAATACACTTTAAAGCAAAGACTGTAGTGGGAGACAAAGGACACGGAGACAGTAGACAAAGAGAAAAAGGAAACATTCCAACAAGAGGGTAGAAAAATTATAAATATCTATGCATCCCACATGGGAGCACCTAAATACGTAAAGCAACTATTAACAGAGATAAAGGGAGAAACTGATACTAATACAATAGTAGGGGACTTGAACACCTTACTTACATCAATTCGATAGATCATTGAGACAGAAGGAAACAGGGAAACAGGAACAGGACCAACAAGGAAACAGGTCTATCTGGTCTTGTGTCACCCAAAGCCAAACAGACATATACAGATCATTCCATCCCCAAACAGCAGAATGCACCTTCCTTCCAGTGCACATGGAATATTCTCCAAGATATAACACATGTTAGCCCACAAAACAAGGCTCCATAAATTAAAGAAGCTTGAAATAATAAAATACATCTTTTCTGACCACAGTGGTAAGAAACTAGAAATCGGTTACAAGGAAACATCTGGAAACAAACCAAATAAATATAAGCTAAATAATATACATCTAAATGATGAATGGGTCATCCCAAGAAATCAAAGAGGGAAAAAAAAACACAGGGAGACAAATCAAAATGAAAACACAACCATCTAAATTCTCTGGAATGTGGCAAAAGCTGCGCTAAGACACAAGTTACAGCAATACAGGCCTATCTCAAGAAACAGAAAAAAATCTCAAGCAACCTAACCTTACACCTAAAGGACCTAGAAAGAGAAGAGTAAACAAAGGCAAAGGCCAATAGGAGGAGGGAAATAATAATGATTAGAGCAGAAATACCAAAAATACCAAAACCAGATAAAGACACTACAAAAAACCAAAAAGCCAAAACAAAAATATAATAACCCTGCTGGCTAATATCTCTGATGAACATAGATGCAGAAATCCTCAACAAAATATTAGCAACCTGAATCAACAATATATCAAAAAATCATTCAGCAGGATCAAGAGGGATTTATTCCCAGGATGCAAGTGTGGTTCAACATTTACAAATCAATCAACATGATACATTTCATTAACAAGAGAAAAGATAAAAATCATATGATCATTTTAATGGACACAGAAAAAACACTGACAAAGTACAATATCCATTCATGATAAAAACCCTTGAAAAAGCAGGTTTACAGGAACATAACTCAACATAATAAAGGCCATAATGAAAAAGCCACAACTAACCATCATAATCAATGGTGAGAAACTGAGAGCTTTTCCTCTAAGACAAGGAACAAGACAAGAATGTCTACTCTTACTACTTGTATCCAATTTATCTTGGAAATCCTAGATGCAGCAATCAGATAAGAAACAAAAGGCATCCAGATTGGTAAGGAAGAAGTAAAGCTGTCATTATTTGCAGATGATTTAGTAGTATATAGAGAAAAATGTAAAGACTCTACCAAAAAGTACTAAAACTAAAATTCAGCAAATTCACAGGATACAAAATTAATATAGAGAAATCTGTAACGTTTCTATACACTAATAAGTACCAGAAAGAGACATTAAGAAACAATCCCACTTACAATTGCACCAAAAAGAATAAAATACATAGAAATAAGCCTAACCAAGGAGGTGAAAGACCTGTACTCCAAAAACTATAGAACACTGATGAAGGAAACTGAAAACACAAACAAATGGAAAGATATTCCGTGGTCATGGGTTGGAAAAATGAATATTATTAAAATATTCATACTCTCCAAAGCAGTCTATAGATGCAATGCAATCTCTATCAAAATACCAATAGCATTTTTCAAAGAACTAGAACAAAAACACTAAAATTTGTGTGGAACCACAAAGGACCTGGAATAGCCAAAGCAGTCTTAAGAAAGAATAACAAAGCTACAGGTATTACAATCCCAGACTTCAATATATACTACAAAGTGGTAGTAATCAAAACAGTATGGTACTTGTTAGGTAGGAAGCTAGGCATGAGCAACAGAGGATGGACCACAGATGTCCTGACCGAGAGCCCCCATTCCACCCATCTAGCAGTCGGTTTGCAGTTACAACATCCCAGCAGAAAAGGAGTTAAATTTGTTGTGCTTACTGCACTTGGGCAGAAAGCAGCCTCTTGTCCTTATTTGACCTGCCTCTAGAATAGAAATAATGTGGTTTCCTACCCTGTGCAGGCATTTTGAATACATCTTGGGAAAGGATAGGCATAGTCGGCTATTATATAATCCCCTCCTGTCGCTCAAATGTTGCGACCCTAGGATGCACCCAAAAGAAAAACATTGATCTTAACTCACACCCCAGAGTTTCCAGGGACTTTGTCTCTCCTGACTGGACTGCTCCTCCCGTGGAGCGTACTTTAATAAAACTTGCTCTGCTTTACTTTAGTTCCATTGTACTTTCGTTTCTTTGCTGTGGCAGTGAAAAGAACCAAGACTTCTTTCCTTTTCTATCTAACTCTTGGTAATCGTACTCACGAAAATAGACACAAAGACCAATGGAAGAAAATAGCACAGAAATAAATCCACACTTACATGGTCAATTTATGACAAAGGAAGCAAGAATATCCAACGGGGAAAAGACAGTCTCTTCAACAAATGGTCCTGGGAAAACTGAACAGCTACATGCAAAAGAACGAAACTGGACCACTTCCTTAGACCATACACAAACTAAACTCAAAATGGATTAAAGACCTACATGTGAGACCTCAAACTATAAAACCAGAAGAAATCCTAAGTCACAATTTCTTTTATATCTGCCAGAGAAACATTTTTCTAGATATGTCTTCTCAGGCAAGTGCAACAAAAGCAAAAATAAACCATTGGGACTATATCAAAATAAAAAGCTTTTGCACAGTGAAGGAAACCATGAACAACAACAACAAAACGCTGAATAGGAGAAGATATTTTCAAATGATGTATCTGATAAGGGGTTAACATTCAAAATATAAAAAGAACTTACACACTTTAATACCAAAAAAACCCCCAAATGCTCTGATTAAGTAATGGGCAGAGAACCTGATTAGACATTTTTCCAAAGATATACAGGTGGCCAACAGACACATGAAAAGATGCTCAACATCTCTAAACATCAGGGAAATGCAAATCAAAACCTCAGTGAGGTATCAGCTCACACCTGTCAGAATGGCTACTATCAAAAACACAAGAAACAACAAGTATTGGTGAGGATGTGGAGAAAGGGGAACCCTCATGCATTGTTGGTGGGAATAAAAAGGTGTAGTCACTGTAGATATCAGGATGGAGTTTCCTCAAAAAATTAAAAATAGAAACTCCATATAATCCAGTAATTTCCTTATTGGGTATTCACCAAAAAAACAAAAATACTAATTTAAAAAGACATATGCATCCCTATGTTTACTGCAGCATTATTTACAATAGCTAAGATATGGAAGCTACCTAAGTGTCCACAGATGGATAACTCAATAAAAAAGTGGTATATATATTGGTATATATAATTGGTATATATTTTACATACATATATATATTTTACATATATATATATTTTTACATACATATATTATATGTAATATATATATGATGGAATATTCAGCCATAAAAAAGAATGAAATCTTGCCATTAGCAATGGCATGGATGCAGCTAGAGAGTATAATACTAAGTGATATAAGTCAGAGAAAGACAAATACCATATGATTTCACTCATTGTGGAATTAAAGAAATAAACAGAAAAAAAGAGACAAACAAAAAAACAGAATCTTAAATACAGAGAAAAACTGGTGTTTGCCAGAGGGGAGGTGAGTAGGGGAATGGGTGAAAGAGAGAAAGGGGACTAAGAGGTACAAATTTTCAGTACAAAATAAAGTCATAGAGAGAAAAGTACAGCATAGGGAATATAGTTAAGGTCATAATATGTTGTGTGGCTGATGGTGACTATACCATTGTGGGTGCTGATTATGTATAAAATTATTCAATCTTTATGCACACCTGAAACTAATATGCTGTATGTTAGTTATACTTCCATAAAAAAATTTCCTTGTTGAGCAATATTGTGCTTTTCCTTCCAATAACACAGCATGTATTTCAATTTGTTTTTTTTTCCTTTTGTAGAGTATCACAGCTTGTCACACAGATACAACACATTTCAGATTAAGATTATTCCTATTTATGTATTCTGTTCCTTATCTGAAAAGGCTCTTTTTTTAAACTATATATTTTAGCAGTTAATGTTGGTTTATCATGGTTTTATTTGCTTCTTTTGTAACAAAATTATCTAGTTTTGCTTTCTAAAATTCTACTTTATAAATTATCTTAAAGTAAAATTGATTTTGGTTTCTCTTGGTATTGCAGTGCTATGAATTTTAATGCATGTATCAATTTGTGTAAAGACCGCCACAACCAAGATACAGAACAGCTGCATAATGTCCCCAAACTCTTTCATAACTCTCTTTCTGAATTATCTTTTATTTCTATTATTTTTTGTTTTTGTTAATTCTCTTGCCTTTCCAGGATAACTCCAGTAGTCTGTATACACTTACCTTTTGTTTTAAAGTGGGCAAATATTTAAAATTTACTGAACTTTTGCAACTGCTTTTGTGTTGGTTGGCCTTTTTTCCCCCTTTATTTCCTTTCTTTCTCTTTACAGATGAAAAATTTTTTAAATCTTCAAAACAAACTTGCTTTTTATTTTTTTTTTATTTCAAAGCCTGTAAGAAATATGGTCAGCTAGGGAAGATTTTCTTGGGCTCTACTGCTAGTCTTGTGAGGAATATAGGATAGGTATCATACTCATGAAGAGTTCAAATTACTGAGAAATTTGAGAAGAAATTTGTGTTTGGAGAGCAATCCACAGATGAATGACTGGCCTTCAAGTAAATATGGTAAGACCCTCAGTGATGGTTTCAGGTTGAGAATCTACATTTAGTATCTTCCTGAATTATGTGTCATGGACATTTCCAAATATAATGTTAATTAGAATCACCCCTGCTAGTTATTCCATATTTTATTCACCACTTTCTCTGTGTCAGATATTGTGCTAAATGCTTTACATTTCTTTGTATAATGTAATTCATACACCATTCCTCTAGGGTACTTGCAAGTACCTGTCTTTACTTCTTTCTGTACTTTGGGCTTTCCAGCTTCTCCTTCCCCAGATTTCACCTGCTGGTACCTACCAACCTGTACTACAACCTGGAGTGTCCTGTCAAAACTTTAATGCATGATTATTCCATTATACGATTCTTCCGGTAAGCACGATTTCTTTTGGTGACAAAGTACCTAAGCCTACAAGAGTAATTTTCCAACTTTGAGACATTGAACACTGGGGCATAAAGGTGGGAATACTTCCACATTCAAAGGAACAATTTTTTGCTACTTAAATGCTCTTCAGACTGCTCAAAGGTGTCCTTCTCCTAGGCCAGTCCCAGTTGTGCTCTTTCCCTAAGGAACACTGCTGCATCATAAATGTGTATCCTCACTTTAAATAGCAAAGACACGCTCCACAATTCTTGCAACTTTGGGAAAAGTCAGAGGAACATTTTAATAACTCCCACTGCAAGTAAACAGGAGTATCCAATCCCTCAGCTCCTAAAGGCCGCTGCTTTCTAGAGGCTCTTATACCAGGACTGGGAAAAACATATATCCATACTCCAGGCTTCTGACGCTTACTAAGGACCATGGTGATTTCAAAAGGCTTCTGAAGCTTGAAGGATGTAGTGTTTTTGATTCCTGATGTATAGCTGGTAGGTTAAAACCTGGAAATAATATGAAGGATCTTGAGAAACAGTCATGGTTTGTGTTCGTCAGGTGGCAAAGAAAATTCATTTAATAATTCTATAGAGCAAATATAATGAAGGGGTAGTAAGGAAAAATATATATAACTTGAAGACATAAAGATGGATGATTTCATTAAATAGGTATTAGAGATGCCTTTCAGGAAATGAAAGGAGAAAAAACCTGGCAACTGTTTATTCACTTATAAATGAATACACAATATATTATCATATATACATATATGTGTGTATATACATATATAAATTAGGTATAATAGTTTGCATTCTCATTACTAATTACATTAAGTTAGGAAAATAGAACAAGTATTCAAATGAGTGAGGCTGAGATTTTTGATACATCAAGGTACTCATAATTTTCATTTGGAAAGAAGTAATTTAACTTCAAAAAGATGAAATGATTTTATAAGCACATATCTTCTTCTAAATCCCTGAATTTAAACTAGATTTGAATATGTTTACTGCAATTATTATAATTATTAATGAAATAAAACAAGCTGATTACTTTTGAGCAGTATTCTTTTTTTTTTTTTTAAAGATTTTATTTATTTATTTGACAGAGATAGAGACAGCCAGCGAGAGAGGGAATACAAGCAGGGGTAGTGGGAGAGGAAGAAGCAGGCGCACTGCGGAGGAGCCTGATGCGGGGCTCAATCCCACAACGCCGGGATCACGCCCCGAGCTGAAGGCAGACACTCAACCACTGTGCCACCCAGGCGCCCCTTCAGCAGTATTCTTAAATTTGGATTTTGAAACCTAGAGAGTTCTTGAATGTTGTCCAGGAGATATAAGGGCTTTATGCAAGCTATCTAATTTAATGCTCTCAGGTAAAGACATCAAATCTTACAGAGGCTACTCAGGTATGATCAAAGTCACAAAGCAGGTTAAGGACACCTTAACCCTTTTAACTACTTTGCCACAGTTCAGTTGTCAGATTTCTAGAATATTGTTCTCTGATAAATCTTACAAATATTTATTAATATTGACAGAACAATTTGAATATGTGCAAATAAGTAAGGATGAAGCCAAACTTTTCTCTAATGGGAAAACAGGAGGTTACTTTGATGAAAAACATCATAGAAGGTATTTGTAGCACTTGCAATGTGCTGAAAATAAAAAACTCAATTTTGAAAAGTGAGTCTGAGTCCTTGAACTGTCTTTTTCTTCCCCCCAGTGGCTCCTGTGTCACTTTGAAATACTACCACCTAAGTGGGTTTTTTGCTTGTCTTGTTTTAAGCACCTTATATTCTGGTATTACAAGATGCCCAACACTCATCTTGTATACTTCTGGCTCAGTCCTCGAATCTATTTTTCTTTCTAGTCTAAAAAAGCAGCTTTGTTGGAATAGCATGAGATGTAAAGGAGGGATATTCTCTCTTTTTTAAGCGTTTCTTTGAGATCATAAAATAAAATCGAGACTAACTCATGTTTCAGGTAAACCTTTTAGTTATCAATAGTTTTATGGAATTAAGAAATTATTTATATATTACATATTAAAAATAATACTTATCAATAGTGACAAAACAATTTGAAAATTTGCAAGTGAAGTGAGAATAGAACTGGATTTTTCTGTAGCTGAGAAAACAGGAGACCACTAAAAGAATCATTTATTACCCTCATAGGATACTTAATGGGTCTTTTGAAATTGTTATGTTAAACTATTAGTTACATCCAGCATTCAATGATGGATTTGACATAATTATATTTTTATTGTTGTTGTTTAACAGAAAGTTTGGAGATTTCAACCCTCATTTAAACTTTTACATAACTGACTTATTAAGTAGAGCACACTAATTTAGGGTAATCTCACTCTATAAATATGGATTATGTAACTCCTTAGTATTCAGAATGGGAATATTATTGTGTGGGTATATGATAAGTATAACCCAAAATGTACCGATGTTGGTCAAAACCAAGAAGCTGTCCATTCAAAGTGCTATCTGATGGCAATTGTTAAGTTTGTTCCAAAGGGAAAAATCTTTACTGAGATAGTTATTAGTAGGCTTTAAGGTAATCAATGTTCTGGTGAATTACTAATTGATATAATAACTCCTTCATATGTAATCGTAAAAGTGTCACATTTTCTAACTATGTCATTTTGTCTTATTTTGTCATGACAGAGCAGTCTGCAGATCAATGGAGGGGTTCAACCATTCTAGAGTGTCTGAATTTGTACTACTTGGACTTACTGATTCTCCTGAGCTCCAGACTTTTTTCTTTGTGATGTTTTCTGTTCTCTTTTTGATAACTATGTTGGGCAATGGCCTGATTTTGCTCACAGTTCTATCCACCCCACACCTCCACTCCCCCATGTATTTCCTACTCAGCAACCTGTCTCTCATTGACATGTGCCTGTCCTCCTTTGCCACTCCAAAGATGATCATGGACTTCTTTGCTGAGTGTAAGACCATCTCCTTTGAGGGCTGCATTTCTCAGATCTTCTTTTTGCACCTCTTTACTGGGACTGAGATTGTGCTGCTGATCTCCATGTCTTTTGACAGGTACATTGCCATATGCAAACCTCTCCATTATTCAACAATTATGAGCCAAAGAGTATGTGCTGGGCTTGTGGTAACCTCTTGGACAGTGGGCTTCCTGCATACAATGAGCCAGTTCGCTTTTACCCTCTATTTACCCTTCTGTGGTCCCAATGTTGTAGACAGTTTCTTCTGTGACCTTCCTTTTGTCATCCAGCTGGCTTGTATAGATATGTATGTTCTTGGAATCTTCATGATCTCAACCAGTGGTGTGATTGCTCTTATAAGTTTTCTGCTTTTGCTCACCTCCTATGTCATTGTGCTTGTCACAATCAAGGACCGCTCCTCTACAGGAACATCTAAGGCTTTGTCTACCTGCACTGCACATTTCATGGTTGTGTTAATGTTCTTTGGGCCCTGCATCTTTATCTATGTGTGGCCTTTCACCAACTTCCTGGTAGACAAAGTTCTGTCTGTTTTCTATACCATCTTCACCCCCTTTCTGAATCCACTTATCTATACCTTGAGAAATCAGGAAGTGAAGACAGCTGTGAAGAAGAAACTAAGTAATCAAAACTTAAACCTTGGGAAAACTACTCCAAGATACCCAGTGCAATGAATCTCCTGTCTGAGATTTACATCATCAGTTTTCTCCTTATAGCAAAAGATAATTAAACTTAGATCTTCATTTCAAGTCCTTTAGTCTAAATTCACAAAAATAAGAAGCCAGGGTTGAGAGATGTGAAATATCTTGCCTAGAAGTTAGTGAGATGTTTGCAAGCCTTTTGAGATTATGGATACATTTGAAAATCTGTTGAAATCTATAGGCTATTTTCATAGAAAAATGCAGATATCATCAAAACGTAAATTCAGGGCTTCATATATCCCTAAGTCCTATCAACATACCTCAGTCAACTTAGAGAAGCCTGAGAAAAATTACTATTCTCTTGTCTTCTAACCCAGAACATTCCCACTCAGTGGCAGCCTTGTGGCACTCTGATGGTGTCCACTTGCAGAACTTTGATTAAGAGTATTGGGCATAACAAGGTTTTTTTCATACATTGGGGATATTTTTGTGGGGAAATTCATATCATGAAGAGTTTCTTCTGAATAAAGCTGAACAATCCTGATTTATTACAACCAACTCCTTGAGTTCTGAGTCAGCTTTAAACAAAACAGAATAGTTTGGAGGATGTGAAATTTAACAATATGTTTTTTAAAGAAGTATACTGATCACTACCACACTTGATATTTAATATAGCAAATAACTGATTAAATGGCCATTTGTGAAGTTTAAAATGTAGAAAGTGAACCATTGAAGTCCGATTAACTTTTTAAACCTGACTGAATATTAGAGATATGATGAATTCATTTAATATCAAGACTAAATGTTTGGAAAATTAACTACTTCATTCATGACAAGTCTGTCATTTCCAAAATATTATTAGTCTTAGTATGAGTTTTGTTTCTCATTTTCAATATAATGTAGCCTATAAGAAAAAAAGATGAAACTAATTTAAAAAGCATATAGCACAATTCTCCCTATTCTGGTTTATTGTTGATTGTGTTAAAGAGATTTTTTATTACAAGGTAGTCTTTGGAAATCAGCTGACCAAATCACTTCCCTAACAGCTGATGAAGAAGCTAAGATGCAGAGAATTCATAGAGCTGGTTCAAGACTGAATCACTGTAAGGGGCAAAGATCATTTCTCTGAATATACACAGACCTCAGAATTAAATTTTGGATCTGTCATTTCGTAGTTGGGCTATCCTAGGATAGTCACTTTATATCTCTAGCCTTTTTAATTTTTATTGTGAAGATAATAGATTGTTTGTTGTGATGATTTTATGGGAAGTGGACAGAATAGACTCTAAAAATGTCATTTTCTTTACCTTTCCCACCTGCACAGACTCTGACTGAAAATGCATCTTATTTGTAAGTAGTATGCTTTTAAAGAATAACTGCATTCCGGTGAAACCAGAAGCTTATAAAATTTGATATTCTAGTTTTAGGATGTCTCTTTGACTGTGGCTTCTTAAGACATATGGCAGAAAAACAAAAGAACACTTTCTATTTTTCCATTGCTGACATGGAGGGTAGTTGGAAAAAATTAGATTAGATTGCCAGATACTTTGATTTTTATGAATAACAGTATACTGATAGGCTGTATCTCTTTGAACTGACTAAAGTATGTGAAAATAGTTTAAGAAGCAATCTGTTATGATGGATTTAGACAGTTTGGCATTAATGGTATTAATAGTTTCTGACATTTATTCTGTATCTCTAAGGTTTCAGCATGCTTCAACAAATCTCCAAGCCAAATACTTAATATCTGAAGTTAAATAATGTGGCAGAAGTTTATGAAGAAATGTAGAGTTGGAGTTAGGTATAAAACCATATTCTATTTTAAAATACTAGTTCATTTTTAGCCAAATCATAAACTCTTCCTTCTTGCCTCAAAGTCAATCAGACAAATGACAAAAAGTGAAGGTAAAAATGTCTTTTTGTCTCAATTCCATTCTTCAGTAAAAACTATCATCTTCGTTTTAATTTTTTAAATTTAATTTAATTTTAGATTTTATTTAAATTCAAGTTAATTAACATATAGTGAATTATCAGTTTCAGGGGTAGAATTTAGTGATTCACCAGTTGCATATAATACCCAGTGCTCATTACATCACGTGTCTCCTTAATGCCCATTACTCAATTACCTCATTACCCCACCACCTCCCCTCCGGCAACCCTCAGTTTGTTTCTTATAGTTAAGAGTCACTTATGGTTTGTCTCTCTCTCTGTTTTATCTTATTTTTCCTTCCCTTCTCCTGTGTTCATCAGGTTTGTTTCCTATATTCCACATGAGTGAAATCATATGGTATTTGTCTTTCTCTGCCTTATTGCACTTAGCATAATATACTCTAGTTCCACCCACCTTGTTGCAAATGGCAAGATTTCATTTTTTGATGGCTGAATAGTATTCCATTGTATATATATATATATACCACATCTTCTTTATCCATTCATCTGTCAGTGGACATCTGGGCTCTTTCCAAATTCTGGCTATTGTGGACACTGCTGCTATAATGATTGGGATACATAAGCCCTTCGGAATCACTGTTTGTATCCTCTGTATAAATACCTAGTAGTGCAATTGCTGGGCCATAGGGTAGTTCTGTTTTTAGCTTTTTGAGGAATCTCCACATCTTTGTTTTAAATATAAACCCTGCTTCTGATAAGTCTTTAGTTCAATAACTACTCATTGAGAACCTACTCCGTTTAAGGTCTTTCCTGGGTGCTTGTGATACATTAATGTACAAGATCTGTTTCTCTGTTTTTAAGAAACATATATCTAGCAATTAGATGGGACCAGTCTGTTATAGGTGAAATTCCAATCTCACCACTTTCTTGTTGTACAACGTTGAGCATGTATTCTTAATGTTTCTGAGACTCTGTTTTTTCACCTATAAAATGTAGACTAGGAATATTGTAAAAAATTAAACAAAAAGACATGTAACATAATTAACAGTGCTTGGCACTCATTAAAGTTTTAATGAATGCTAACTAATAATATCATTGTTATTATTGCCATTGTGTTAGACATGCATAAATGACAGGGTAAATGGAATAGAAATAGATATGCTTACTTGAACTTCAAGAACATGGTTGTAAGACTATAATAGGATGTGCCAATTTACCTAATATTAACTAATGTTAAAATATTGGATTTGTGCCAATTATTAATCTTTGGTGCATTGATGTAGTTAATGTCCTTTATAGGTCTGTGTTTTTCGAAGGAAGTATTATATTTTATGGACTCTGAGAAACAAACTGAGGGCTTCAGAGGGGAGGAGGGTGGGGGAATGGGATAGACTGGTGATGGGTAGTAAGGAGGGCACGTATTGCATGGTGCACTGGGTGTTATACGCAACTAATGAATCATCGAACTTTACATCAGAAACCAGGGGTGTACTGTATGGTGACTAACATAATAAAAAAATATGATTATAATAAAAAAAAGAAATTTCTTAATCATTTTAAGTTGAAATATATACCATGATGGCATGAAAGGGGAAAATAATTAATAAATGTTCTACAGGTCAGTGTCTTGTTTTATCACAATGTTTTTAAGTAAAGTTTATATGATTCAAAAGTGATAAAATATTGTTCACATATTTTGTCTCCCTTTATCTTTTACCCATTCAAAAGATAGTAGTGAAATGTTTAAAATTCTTATATAACTAGATTTATCATAAATATTAACTGAGAAATGAATGGTGACAATTACCTATTCACTTTAGCACATTAATAAAGTTACAACTACAGGCGGAAAGATTTTGCCCACATTTATGAAAATATAAGGGAATAGTTTATTTGGAGACATGGTAGAAGTATTGTTTAAGAAACTATAAAATTGGAACTGTGAAGCATCAAGTCAGACTGGCTAGAATAAATCTGAAGCTGTAGGATAAATACCTAATTTCCACCAGGGCATTTACGTGGTAAAGCCAATTCCTGGGGAATCGATTAAACCCCAAACGGTCCACATAGCACAGTTTGATAACTATATTTCAATGTAATTGGTTTTCCTTACAGTGCTATGTATTTTAGTTTATGCGTTTGCAGTATTATTCTAATGAGGAGGCTTTGAGTTTGACTGAAGCTCAGAGGGGTCTGCGGTACACACGAGACTAAAAAAACTCTTGGAGTGGGGGCTGTATCACCAGTGAAGCCTGGTTGTCTGATTGGAACCCAAGCTCTATACCACTTACTAGGTTTCTGGTTTGGGGCAAGTTTGTCAACTTCTATCCCGGTGTTCTCATCATTCTTTAGCAGAGTTTGCAAGTCAACAGCCTGTATTCCCAACATGTTTTTGTCTTTCCTCAAAGGTTTATAAAGAAATCAAACTAATTTAATAAAATTAGATAACGGAAGATTTCATAAGAAAACAGAGCTTCATAGATTTTCTTTAAAAATGAAAGAAAAACAAACCTGCCAACATTAGGCCAGAATTCTAAGCTGTAAATGAGTTTTTAGACTGGGCTAACACCAGAGATCTTATCTGTTTTGTCTTGCACTAGGTAATATGCACTTTTTATAGCCTTCTCAGGTGATCTGACAAAAGTCTTGTCTTACTTATTTTTTCTACGGTGGATCACAGGGTACTAAACATATAGTTTGCACTTGAAGACTACATTGGAGCTACAGAAGAAAAGTTATCCTGGTCTTCTTATCTCTTCACAACTTTCCTGTATAATCCTGAATTTGCTTACTTAACCAGAACACTGAATCTTAGGTTCTAAGGTGAGGTGACTTGGAACTGTTAGCCCAGCAATTTCTGGAACTAGGGTTCCCTTTTACCTCTTCTCTTCTTTTCCCATCACCTTGCATCTTAAAGCTATGCCCCAGAATCTCTTCTCCTCTCATACCCTGAAACAATCTTGCTGGCTTATTGGTGTCAGTTCTGAATGGCATTTTGGTGTGTTTTCACTGGGGGGATGACATGCAAGTTGGTGGAAACCTTTACATTAAGGTGACAGAGAATACCTGGAGGGGAGCAGGAAGGATTATAGAAGAGACCTGGACATCCCCAGTGAGGCATATACAGCTCAGCACTTGTCTCTCCAAGGGTGAAATATTCTGATTTAATGCTGATTTTAACATTGCTGATTTTATTATTGATGAAGATGATGTATGTATTTATTCTCAGATATTTATTACTAAAAGCTTAAAATGTGACAGGCTTCATTCTATGTATCACAAAAAACATACTAATGTCGCTAGGGAATATACAATAACAAATTCTTACAGTGTATAGTAGGACATGAATCATCTGACTCTTGCTTACCTCCTTATTTTACATTCCTTTCCCCCTTAAACACTAATTTTACTCTTCCTCCCATGTGCTACACTCCATTCTTTTGAGGGCTTTAGACATGCTATTTTATCTGCTTAATTGTTACAACAACACTACAAAGTGTGTGTCAGGGGGTAAAAGTATAGTTTTTGTACGCAATTAAAGTTAAGCTGTAATCAGTCCAAAACAGACAGTTATAACAAGAAGTTTTTTTGCAAGCCTCACGGTAACCACAAAGAATAAAATCTGTAGCAATACAAGAAAAGATAAAGAGAAAAGAATCAAAACATACCATTACAAAGAACCAACACATCGAAAGTAAAGATGAGGAGAAGAGGAACAAAAGGAACTACAAAACAGAAAACAACAAAACAACTATAGTAAGTCCTTATCTAAAAATAATTACTTTAAATGTAAATAGATTAAACTCACCAAACAAAAGACATAGGGTCACTGAAGGGATAAAAAGCAAGATCCAACTATATGCTGTCTATAAGGTATCTGCTTTAGATTTAAGGACACACACAGGCTCAAAGTGAAGGGATGGAAAAATATATTTCATTCAAATGATAACCAAAGGAGAGGAGGAGTATACTTATATTGAAAAAAAATAGATTTTAAGTCAAAAACTGTCACAAGAGCAAAGAAGGTCATTATGTAATGCTAACGGGTCAATTCAACAGGAAGATGTAACAATTAGAAATATATATGCACATGAGAACACCTAAATATATAAAGCTAACATTGACATATCTGAAGGGAGAAACAGCAACACAATAAAGTAGGCTTCAACACCCCAAATGATAATGGACAGATGATCCAGACTAAATATCAGTAAGGAAACAGCAGGTGCGAACAACACTACAGACCGAATGGACCTAACAGACATATCCAGAACATTTCACCCAACAGGACCAGAATATACATTCTTCTCATGTACACATGAAACACTCTCCAGAAAAGATCACATGCTAGGTCACAAAACTAGTCATTACAAATTTAAGAAGACTGAAATCATCCCAAGCATCTTTCCCAACCATACTGGAATGAAACTAGAAATCAATACCAAAGGGAAATGGAAAAATTCATAAATATGTGTAAATTAGCATACTTTCAAATGACCATTGTATATTAAAAAAAAACAGATGTTAGACCGTATCTCAAGAAAAATGAAAATGAAAACACAACACACCAAAATTTATGGGACGCACACCTTCCTGGGTATCCAGGATTATTTAAAGGATATAAAACCAGAGTCCCTTTTCCTATAGATTCTGACCTTCTCAATTTCCCTTGACTTTTAGGAAGTTTTATACTTGAACTACCGCAGGATAAAATGAATTGACAATTAAAAGTCCTACACATGATAATAGTACTTGAAAGGACCTCATAGAAGATCTAATCAGATCAGAGGTTTGTACAAGGTCCCATAATTAATGGCAGAATTCCAGAGTCAGAATTTGATAGGGGCAACTACTTATCTCTGAAATTCTCTCTACCTCAACATTTCTGTGATTACTATGATACAAAGAATGGTGGAACAGTACCAAAGAAAACACAAAAGGACAGTTAGAAAAACATAATTAGTTTAAAAATTGTACCAAATCACTGCTTCTGACTGTGCTCTGAGTCAAATGCTATGGCAGATACTAAAAACAGACTTACAAGCAAATGAATAACAACAACAAAAACAAGCAAGGGCAAAGTTTCTGTTCTTAAAATGCTTATAAATTACAAGAAGAAAAGACACAGACTTAAGAAATGGTTAAGCAACAATCTAAAGCAATGTATAAAATCAATAATGCAGGAAATATTAGCTGTGAGAAGAGAGAGAAGTTAATAAGAGAGAAAGAGAAGTTAATAAAAGAATTGAAAAAGCCTCCCCTGAAGAGGTGGGGCTTAAGTTAAACCTTGAAGGTGGGTGTTATAAAATCATACTATGTCTTGGTTCTAAAATCACTGCAGTTTTTTGAAATGCAAACTGTAACATCTTCTAAGTAAAGTAGGTTTTCTGGTACAAAGGGACGGGGGAGCACAAACTGTTAACTGACCAGAAAAAAATGGCACATGAAACAAATCACTTTTTTTCAAGTTTTTTATATAAAGTGTCACAAATCCCCAACTATATCATCAACATCATCAAATGAAAGGCCACATTCCTGATTATCCTTGTGGCTCCTAGAATGAGCCGGGAACAGTAGTTCTTTGAGCAGAAACAATGGATCAAACAAATCTCAATTTTATTGTGTATGGGTACATTTAATTTTTGAACAATGTTAAGTATTCTGATATCCCTATATACATTTATTCCTGGTTGCATTTATTAGACTATACTTAGAGATAAACTTGTAAAACAAGCTCAACAGAGGTAAATGGAGAACAGGGAATCTAATTGCTTAAAGAATAAAAAAGAGAAGAAAAATATTTGCTCTACTGAACCACACTACACACAGTTTCAATTAGGCTAATGACTCTCTGAGGTGAAGAGATGGCATCATAAAATCAGGTTATTTCCTGAAATTGTTTGCTAGGTTTGTCTTTCACAGAGTTGGGACTCAGTGTTATATGACAGGTAAAAAGGGATGCTCAGATAACTTATTGTCAGCAGAGAATACGAGGCAAGGAGGGAGAGGACCCTGTAGGTGGAGGGCTTAGAATGGAGAATGGGAGTCCATTATGCAAATTTTCCTAGGTTGATGCTTATGCCAACCATCTAGATTTTGTCTTTGGGGTTAACTTCCCATGTTGTTCTCCTAATACTTGGAATCTTATTTTCAAGCACACGTAAATTTCCAGATAATGAAACTCATGACATTTATATGGCTATAATCCTAGCAGTGTGTATGTTAAGATGCTAAACTGGAACACAAAATCTGCAGTCTGACAAAAGATTTGCAGCATTCCTCACCCTGATGAGCCAACCGTATGCTGTTGATCAGAACGAAATATGAAAGACTCAACTTGGAACCTTGATCTCATCACCAGAGTTGAGAAGGTGGGAGAACAGATTTGTAATATTCAGAGAGTCATAAATAAACCAAAGGTATTTAAATTATTATTTTAAGATTTTATTTATTTGACAGACAGAGAGACAGCCAGCGAGAGAGGGAACACAAGCAGGGGGAGTGGGAGACGAAGAAGCAGGCTTCCAGCAGAGGAGCCTGATGCGGGGCTCAATCCCAGAACACCCGGATCATGCCCTGAGCCGAAGGCAGACACTTAACAACTGAGCCACCCAGGCACCCCATAAATTATTATTATTTTTTACTAATGTTAATTCATTGGTGGATCTCTCAAGTGACCGTTAAATATATTCCTAAACTGAACTGGTTGTACTTCATCACAAGAAACACACTTCAGAGTATCCTGTTTTGACTTTACTAAATTCAATAGCCTTTAAATTTTAAACAAGTGACAGTTGCAATCTATAGTTGTATAGATTCAGCACATGGACTATTGGGTCAATATAGTAAGATATTTTTTCACTTATTTATGATTTTAAGTATTTGTCTATCTTGCTATACAGCCATCCCCCCATCCATCTCCTTTTCCATTTATCTGCTCATCCATTCCCCTAATGATTGGTTTATCTTTCTTTCAACTCTTTACAATGTATTTATCCCATCAGTCATCTCTATATATTCATCTGTCTTTATCTAAACCCAAGCTAGTACAATATTACAATGTTATGCTAACTTTGACAATGGCAGGCAGGCAGATAATTATTTGTGGTTACAGTTCATCCACTTATATGCATTAAACATTTCTTCTATGTGTAGCTCTCAGAATGACAATGACCAAATGCTCTTGAAGATAACCTAGCCCTTGTTCAATTGAGAGAGACAGAGAGAGAGAGGGCAAGAGAGAGGGAGACAGAGAGAGAAGACAGGCACATTCTAGGATACTGTCATTATATAGATACATGACCTTTGGAAAATTATTCCCCAATTCTCACTTTCATGATCTGTAAAATCAATAGATACTGCTAGATGATTTCTATCTTCTAAAAACTCCCGTTATTAGCTATATCAAATATGTTGAAAGACCACTATTTCATAGGTCCTTTAAGTCAAATACTGTGTTTAATCAGGGGGAAAATGGCTCAGATCCTTTAGGACATAACTATTTATCTTTTGATTACAGAAACAATATAACAAAAAGTATAGCACCAAAATAACTTGTTACTGCTTAGAAAATAAACATGTATCTCTATTTGTAGGTGGATGACCTAGATCCTGCCTCTAGCATGACCCTGAAAAAGCTGTGTCCTTGGGTCTTAGTGTCATCTTTTAGAATGGGAGCGTGGATAGAATTTACTGTATACCACATATTAATCTTTTATATATATATAAAAGACTATAAGAATTTTCTGGAGTTAACTGTACTACTTTAAAATTGGAAAATCCACTCTAGGGAACTTAGGGACAGAATATAAATAAGATACATTCTTATTCTCATCAAAGATGGGTTACAAAAACATTAAATACCAAATATTTTTACTTACCAAGAACCTTCCACTTTTTCCTGACTTTTAAACTAAAATAATCCATTCATCAGCACCTTTGTCACCAATAAAAAATTTCATTGTAACTTCAGTGTACAGGGGTACTATACTAGGTGTCGGTGCTTTCACACTTGCCTCTTTTCTTAGAGGCTATTACAAGAGACTAGGAGAGAATCTACTCTTAAAACATGCATATGTCTCAGGGGAAGGAATATTCAAATATATGTTTATATCCGACAGAAGTTGAATAGTCCAAAAGTGGGTCTCTGTGCAGTAAAATGTTGAGTATAGGTTTGATGGTGCCCTGTAGTTACTGCCATATTGTATGAGGACAATTAACATGACCAGAGCTCTGTGACTGCGGAGACTGATTACATAAATAGTTCTGCCATGAACTACCAGTTTCTTGCAGTAGCATCACTTTGTTGACCAACTGAATGAGGAGGATAAATGCGAAACAAGTATTTCATTTTTGTATGAGGAAATCAAGGGGTATGATCAGTCTTCCTAGACTTAAAGATGTGGCTACTAAGTTTTCTCATGGAATCCTTGACATCTTTATTTCTAAGGGTATAGATCACTGGATTCAAGAGGGGGGTGAAAATGGTATAAAATACTGAGAGCACTTTGTCTTTTGGGAAGTTTGTGAAAGGCCATACATAGATGAAAATGCATGGGCCAAAGAAAAGAGTCACAACAGTGAAGTGGGCACTGCAAGTGGAGAGCGCTTTGGAGGACCCACCAGAGGAATGTTGCTGAACAGTGACCAGGATGACCGTGTAGGAAATCACCAAGAGGATGAAACACACCAGGGCAATCGTGCCACTGGTTGAGATCATGAACACTCCCAGAATGTATGTGTCTACTCAGGCGAGTTTGATCACCAAGGGGAGGTCACAGAAGAAGCTGTCCACTTCATTGGGTCCACAGAAGGGCAGATTCACAGTAAATGCTAACTGACTCAGAGCATGAAAGATGCCAACAATCCAGGAAAGCGTGACAAGCCCAACACACATTCTTCGGTTCATAATGGTTAAGTAACGTAGAGGTTTACATATAGCCACGTACCGATCAAAAGACATAGATATCAGCAGTACAATCTCAGCACCCCCTAACAGATGCAGGAAAAATATCTGAGTGATGCAGCCTTCAAAAGAGATGGCTTTGTGCTCACTGAGGAAATCTGCAATCATTTTGGGGGTGGCGAATGAAGCCAGAGACATGTCAATGAAGGAGAGATTGCCCAGCAGAAAGTACATGGGGGAGCGAAGGCATGGCTCTGACACGATGGTGAGCACAATAAGGAGGTTGCCCAATACAGTGGATGCATGGACTATGGAGAAAAACAGGAAATAGAAGATCTGGAGTTCCCAAGAACTGGAGAGACCCCGTAGTATGAATTCAGTTATGACTGACTGATTATTCCAGGCCATTCAGTCTGATTTCTGGAAGGACTCTGACATTTCTAGATGGGAGGAGAACTAGGAAAAAATACAGTGATCAAATTCAAAGTGAGATTTTTTGCATGAAATAATTTAGTGGTAGCCTACTACCAGATAGTTCCCTGTTTTATCACTTCCCTGCTCACAGTGTTCAAATATTTCCCCATGTCTTTCCAGATATCTTAATTGATTCAATTCGAGATCAATTCTTATGACTTAGAAATTTGCTTACAGGGGGTGTCTGGGTGGTGCAGTCATTAAGCGTCTGCCTTTGGCTCAGGGCGTGACCCCAGGGTTCTGGGATGGAGCCCCACATCAGGCTTCTCTGCTGGAAGCCCGCTTCTTCCTCTCCCACTCCCCCTGCTTGTGTTCCCTCTCTTGCTGGCTGTCTCTGTCAAATAAATAAATACAATCTTTAAAAAAAAAAAAGAGAGAGAGAAATTTGCTTACAAGATGCAAATCTTCATAGAAAGAAAGAAAAATTCAGCTATTTTAAGATTTACTCCTCAGTTTATAAAATACCTAAAAAAAATTTCACAGCTAACTTCCAACAAGTTTTGAAGGGAAAGGGAATGGTAACCTTTTTCAAAACATCATGATGAATGAAGGACTGGAATGAACAATGTTCGAGAATCATGATAGTGGGAACACAAAAGTGGAAAGGAATGTGGGCACTGTCTCCTTACAGTAGTTAGGATAAAGGAATAGAAATAAGGGGAGGGAAAATGGCTATAGAGAAACATAATATGTTCCAATTTTCTAATGGAGATTGTCTAGAATAAAAATGAAATAGCCTCTCATTTTCAGTTTATTTCAGTTATGCAGACATGAATAACCCTTGTTCCATACCACCAAGGCCAAATATTTTTCAAAGGTTGGTGAACATTATGTAGCTAGAGCCTGAAGGTTTCATACATTTCCAAGTATATTTTACATAGAAAGACCATTAAGTAACATGCTGCCTGAATTTACATATTTTTTGAACTGCTAGATTTTATAGACTTTCACCAAAGCAGTTTGAAGCAGAAAACGCTTCCTGTTTCAGGAGTTCACTTGGAACAAATAGGAGACAGGTTATATAGAGACAGAAGATGGTATGGTGAATCTAGGAGAAGTTAGATAATACTATATGCCTCAAAAGTTAAAACAAGACTTCTTAGGTAAACTAGTTCCCACTGAGATCTGAGACTTTACAAACTGCACTGAAAGCCAACTGAGAGGATGTGTACTTAAAATTCATGACAAACTCCTTTCATCTTGCCACTAAACTAGCTTTTTTTCTTTTTCCTTTCTCAAAACTCTGCCATAAGTGTATTTTAAATGAACTGTTCTAAGACTAAACCAATTATTACATGCAATTACCTGTACTTGTTGGCTTTTTTCCCCTCCTGAAGTTTGGGTGCCCCTTCTTTAATTCCACATTGCTCTTCTGACTTTATCTATTCCAAAAACTTTTAGATTTGTTTCTTCGCCCACATACCTGATATTAAAATGGACGTTACAGCTCTCACTTAAATTGGCATAGCGGAAATAGCAGCAGCTAATTCAGAAAATGTGAATTCAAATCTTGTCCTTGATATGTAAGATTGGATAATTTACTAAATCAACTGATGCCTTGATTCTTCATAAATAATGTAAGTGGGTTGATTTGGATGATTTTAAGATCCTTCCACACACATATTAATATTGCAATATTCAACTAATACCTGCAAGCAATGACAATTGCTCCAGAGTGACCTCACATCAATACTGTGCCTAATTTTTAAGTAAAGGAGGCTCACAATCCTTGGGACCATTTGTATTTATAATGTCTGTATTGGTAAGAATCGATTCAGTAAATTACATGATATGAAAAAGACCAGCGGCTGCTTGGGGAATAAACAGATGATCAAGTTGCAGTGAGAATTATTAAAACACTCAAGTTAGTTTGGTCAGAATTAAAGATGGATCACAAAATATTGTGATTGTTCTTAAGTGCTTTATGTACATGGTATGGATACTGTGGGGCAGGGAAGCCATAAGGGATAATTTTTTTCTTGGACCACAGCAAAGATAAGTCAAGTAAGCTCTTTTAATTTGATTCGTGGAATTGCAAATGTTATCTCTCAGTTCCTCCACTAATTTTTAAGGATAAGGGCTGTGTTTACCTGTTTGGAGAAAAATCTATACTGCAAATAATAAAATCAATGAATGGTTGAGGGTTTAGATTTTATAATATTCACTGGAATCATTATGAAGTAGGGGAAGAAAAGAGAAATGAAAAGTGAGGAAACATCTGACACATAAGGATGTTAAGTGGTTATCAAGTCTTTAATATCTCTACATACTCAGAATAAAAACCAATAAAATTTAGATGACTATTAAATATTTCTATATTAACAAGAAATTTTGAAATATTTACGTTGTGCTTAGCTTGTACTCATAAGGTAAAAGGAAATAATTTGGTGAAACTATATTATATGCAGCTGGTGTAATATTAAGCACACTGGATGTCAGATTTGGAGGCCTGGGTTCACATCACAGGGCAAGATTTTACTACTTACCACATTATTTTGCATTTTAATTTCCTCATTTGTAATGAGAAATATAAAGCATACTCAGTTTCAGAAAAAATACTCAGCTTTTTGTAGTGAATTTTAAATGAGATAACACTAATTTCAAAAATATGCTAACCAAAACCACCTCACACCTGTTAGAATGGCTATCATAAAAAAGATAGTGAGTGTTGCCTAGGATGCAGAGAAAAGGGAACTCTGGCACACCACACCAGTGGTGGTGATATAATTGGTTCAGTCACTTGGAAGACAGTATGGAAGTTCCTCAAGAAATCAAAAATAGAACTATCATATATGATCCAGCAATCCCACTTTTGAGAAGATAACCAAAAGAAATGAAATCAGGATCTTTAAGAGATATCTGCACTCCTATATAGGTTCAATGTAGCATTTTTCACAATAGCCAAGATATAAAAACAACCAAAGCATCAGTCAACAGATGAATGGATGAAGAAGATGTGATACCATATACATATACATACAGAGGAATATTATTCACCCATGAGGAAGAGGAAATTCTGCCAGTTGCAGTAACATGGGTGGACTTGACAGCATTATCCTAAGTGAAATAAGTCAGAGAAGGAAAAATGCTACGTGGTATCACTTACATGTGAAATCTCAAGAAGTTGATCCTACAGACACAGAGTATAGAATGGTGGTTACCAGGGACTGGAGAGTGAGGAAGATGGGGAGACGCTGGTCAAACTTTCAGTTATAAGACAAACATGTTTTGTGGAGCTAATGCGGAGTGTGGTGATTATAGTTAACAATACTGTCTTACATACTTGAAGGTTGCTAAGAGAATACATTTTAAATGTTCTCACTACAAGAAGAAATGGTAATTATATGAAGTGATGGAGGGGTTAGGTAACTCTGTGGTGGAAATCATTTTACAATATATAAATGAATCAAGTCAACATGCTGTATACCTTAAAGTTATATAATATTATGTATCAATTATATCCCAGTAAAGCTGGAAAAAAATGTTAAAAATAAAAAGGATATGAACCATGTAGATTTTAAAAATATCTTCTATTAAACCCTGGTGGCTAATAAATAAACTATAAATCAAAATTAGAGATTTTCTTAAAATTCATGATAATAAATATATGACATCTCTGAATCTATAAAGAATATTTAAAATAGTGATCAGAGGAAAATGTATAGCTTTAAACACATATCAAAAATAATGAATTAAATTCCAAACTCAAAATTTAGGAAAACAATATAGCACAAGCCAAAATAAAACAAAGCTGAAGAGGGCGCCTGGGTAGCACAGTCCTTAAGCGTCTGCCTTCGGCTCAGGGCGTGATCCCGGCGTTACGGGATCGAGCCCCACATCAGGCTCTTCCACTATGAGCCTGCTTCTTCCTCTCCCATTCCTCTGCTGTGTTCCCTCTCTCGCTGGCTGTCTCTCTGTCACATAAATAAATAAAATCTTAAAAAAAAAAAAACAAAGCTGAAGAAATTAACAAAATCTCTAAGGGGAACAGAATTAAGTAATAAATCAAAATCTCAGTTCTTTAAAAAAAAAACTTCTTTGACTATATCTGGGTTGTTAGTTTTTACTTAGGTTAGGGACTCTATCAGTCAGAGTTCAGTTTAGGAAGCAGAGCCACTATGCATTAAGAGATAAAGGATTTAATCGTAGAAATCAGACCTTGAACAACTGTGGAAGGACCTACAGAAGTGAAAATATGAAATGAGGAGTTGCAGAATCAGAGGCAACATCAATGAGTCAATCTAAGAAACCAAGCCCATCTAGCCAATGAAGTAGGGTCATAAAAGGGGTGTTGGTAAAGAAATTATGTGAGGCTGTAACTTCTGTGCGTAGGCAGCGAAGCATCTGGTCATGGCCTGTGGCTACTATAGATCCTCAAATCCAGCAGTCCAGAAAAGGAACTGGGATGCAGTGTCACAGAGCAAAACAAGCAGGAACCTGCTGGCATGTCTGCTGCACCTGCATGTTTTCTAACGTAACCATAATCATTAGAGCATAACGGCTACTGCTTTATGCTGACTCCGCTCACATCTCAAACAAACCTCCTTTTAGACAATACTAACCCAGAAACCTGCAGGGAAGGGAATTAAGGGAAATGCAGTTCTTACATAACCACGCTGACAACAGAAAAATGCAGTACACTTAGGCCACAGTCTACAGGAGAAACTCAAAACAGTTAAATTTACTAGGGAGCTTGCCTGGTGCTGGAACCTCCAGGACGGGTTATCTGGTGCTCAGCTGGAGTGACTGAAATGGCTGGGGACTTCCTCTTTCTACATGGTATCTAATTTCCAATAGTCTAGCCTGAGCTTATTTACACGCATGAGGGATGTAAAAGCGGCAGGGTTCAGCTCTGGAACTCAGGCAACAATCCTATAGCCACATTCCATTGTGCAAAGCAATTTACAAGGCCAACAAAGATTCAAGGGGTTAGGCAAAAAAACGTTTCTTATTTGAGGGAGATGTGAAATATTCTGGTTGTTTTCAATATGTCACTACCCACTGTCTGGACACAATTATTTACATTCCTCCCACATAGAAAACATGCCTACTCAATTGCAAGACCCCCAAAGTCTCATGCAATTATGGCATGATCTTTTCTTCTGTATCCACTCCAGATATACATGTGGCCCCATGGGTGCAGATCCTCTTTATATTTAGGATATCTCTGAACTGCTCTATTCTCCACATACTCAACATACAATGATGAGACTAAGATCAGCTAATTGTGATGGGCGTGGCAACGCAAAAAGAAGAGAAATAAGACACAGCAGACGCTGGCCCACAGCATTTTTGAAATACTTCAGGGTACATTTCATCAATTTCCCTGACTCCAGGGCCAGGGAATACTACTTGACTTGGGCCTCATTCTGCCTCCCCTGGGGTAGTTCCCTGATCCATTGATCTAGGCAGCTCTTGGCTCCAACCTATGGATCATTTTTCTTTTTCCATAGGAAATGGCCTATGTTTTCTGCTGAGTAGTTCCCTCAGCCTACTTCAGGTCTACAGAATTTGGAGCCCCAGAGTTCTCTTTTAATTCACATTTGTAACACATCTTTCAAAATATTGTGGGCTCTCTATGTAACAGATGGTATACAAGAAGGATAAAGAGAAGGAAACGGCAGATCAAGTGTGTACAGCATCAGGGAAAGAGGGAGAGGAAGAGAGGGGTAAAATACAGTTACTAACCTAAGACTCTCTGGATTGTAGTGTAATATTCAGGGGTTTAGATTTGAGTTTTAAAGTTCCAGCACAGGGGGGCCTGGGTGGCACAGTCATCAAGCATCTGCTTTCGGCTCAGGGTGTCATCCTGGCGTTCTGGGATCGAGCCCCACATCAGGCTCCTCCGCTATGAGCCTGCTTCTTCCTCTCCCATTCCCCCTGCTGTGTTCCCTCTCTCACTGGCTGTCTCTCTCTGTCAAATAAATAAATAAAATCTTTAAAAAAAAAAGTTCCAGCACAAGGGGCAATGGTGAATTTTTGGAGCTAAGGCAGGGATAGCAAAAGCAGTTAATGGATAATACTACTTCCCCCCCCCAAAAAAATATATATATATATAATATACATTTGTTTAACATTTTATTTATTTATTTATTTTGACAGAGAGAGACAGCCAGCAAGAGAGGGAACACAAGCAGGGGGAGTGGGAGAGGAAGAAGTAGGCTCCTAGTGGAGAAGCCTGATGTGGGACTCGATCCCAGAACGCCGTGATCACGCCCTGAGCCGAAGGCAGAAGCTTAACTGCGCCACCCAGGTGCCCCCCCAAAATATATTTTATCAAGTTAAAAATTGTATACAAAAATTGTACCTGGCACAATTTAACCCCAATTATGAAAGGTTTGTGCCTTTTATTACCACTAATTAAAAATACAGTGGTCAAAAAGAGGCTAACCAGGAATCCAGTACCAACCAATGGAGAACTATCGACGAAAAGTGGCATTTCTTGCTTCGCATTTCAATTATTTCACATTTCTCATCTTCCTTTTTTTGGGGGGGAGGGTCTACTCAGATTACTTGTACTCCAGCCAATTTAAGTAATTTGTGTATTTCTAGGAATTTATTCATTTCACCTATTTAATTTATTAGCATATAATTATTCAGAGTATTTATTATAATCTTTTTTATTTCTGTAAGGTCAGTAGTGGTAACCCTTGCTGAGCTTACGCTCGTCATTTGACTCTTATCTCCTTTTCTCTGTCAGTCTAGGTGATGGGTTGTCAATTATGTCGCTCTTTTCAAAGAACCTTTTGGTTTCATTCATTTCGTCTATTATTTTACTATTTTCTAGTACGTCGTTTTTTGCTCTAATCTTTGTTATTTAGTTCCTTTTCCTTGCATTAAGTTTTGTCTTTTTTTCCTGTGGCTTAAGGTGGAAGATTAGGTTATTGACTGGAGATCTTTATTCTTTTTTTAAATATATGTGTTTACAGCTGTAATTTCTCTGTAAACACTGCTGCTTTAGCTATATCCCATGTTTGGGTATGTTGTGTCTTCATTTTAATTCATCTCAAAGAATATTATAATTCTTTGATTACTTCTTTGAGTTGATTATTTAGAAGTATATTTAATTTCCACATATTTGTGAGTTTACCAAATTTCTTTTTTTATTTTTAATTGATTTCTTAACCTCATTCCATTAAGGTCAGAGAACACGTTTGTTACTATTTCAATCTATTTATGGATATTTGTTTCATGGACTAGTATATGGTCTATTCTGGAGAATGAGCCATATGCTCTTGCGAATATATATACTGCGGTTTGGTGAACTATTCTACTGATATCTATTTGATCTAGTTGGTTTAGAGTATTGTTTGAGTCTTCTTTTCCTTGATATTCTGCCTAGTTGTTCTACCCATTATTGAAAGTGAGGTATTGAAGTCTCCAACTATGATCCAACTATTACTGTTGAGTTGTCTATATCCTCCCTCATTGTTGTCACTTTTTCCTTCATGCACACTGGTGCTCTGTTATTAGGCTCATATACTTTATGATTGTTATATCTTCCTGATGGATTGACCCTTTTATTATTATAAAATGTCTCTCGTTTTCTCTAGTAGGTTTTTGTTTTAAAGTCTATTTTGACTGGGGTGCCTGGGTGGCTCAGTTGGTTAGGCATCTGCCTTTGGCTCAGGTCATGATCCCAGGTCTTTGGATCGAGTCCTGCATCGGGCTCCTTGCTCAGTGGGGAGCCTGTTTCTCCCTCTGCCTGCCTCTCCCCCTGTTTGTGCTCTCTCTCTCTCTGATAAATAAATGAATAAAATCTTTTAAAAAAATCTATTTTATCTGATGTTAGTATACTCACTCCAGCTTTTCTGTGGTTGTTGTTTGCATGTTACATTATTTTCTATTATTTACTTGCAATCTCTATCTTTCAATCTACAATGTGTCTCTTTTAAACAGAATATAGCTGTATCTTATTTTGCTTTTTATCCAGTTTGGCAATCTCTGTCTTTTGATTGGGTTATTTAATTCATTCACATTTAAAATTGGTATTAATATTATTGGATTTACATCTGCCATTTTGCTTTTTATTTTCTCTGTGTCTCATGTTTTTTAAATTCTTCTACTTCTCCATTACTATTTTCTTTTGCATTGAATATTTTTAATGTAAACGTCTTTAATGATTTAAAAATTTTTTTTTTGAGAGAGAGAGAGAAAGAGGGAGGAAGAGAGAGCTGGGGGAAGGGAAAAGGAGAAGGAGAGAGACTCTTAGGCTCCATGCCCAGGGCGGAGCCCGACCCAGAGCTAGATCTCAGAACCCTGAGACCATGACCTGAGCCAAATCAGGAGTCGGATGCCTAACTGACTGAGCCACTCAGGCACCCCTATTTTTCAATTATTTCCGTAGTGGTTGTTCCAGGTCTTACTGTGTATTTTAACTTATCAGCATCAGCTTCAGATTTATATTAACTTAATTACAATGAGAACAGAAATAGTACTTCTATATAGTTCTATTCCCTTTTCTTCTTTTTTGTGATATTATTGTTACACACATTATACCTATAAATATTATACTGTTACAATTATTGCCTTATATAATCTTTTTAATTTTTAACTTCTTAATTTTTTTAAACTTCACACCAAGGGAAGAATATATTTTTTAAAAGTTTTTATTTAAATTCCAGTTAGTTAACGTACAGTCTACTATTAGTTTCAGGCGTACAATATAGTGACTTAACACTTTCATAAACACCTGGTGCTCATCACAAGTGCCCTCTTTAATCCCCATCAACTATTTAACCCATCCCTCCACCCACTACCCCTCTGCCTAGTGGATAAAGAATTATTGGCTGCATATTTTTCCCATTCAGCACATTGAATATTTCCTTCCACTGCTTTCTGGCCTGCTATGCCTCTGGGGACAGATCTGCTGTGAACTTGACCTGTCTTCCCTTGTAGGTTAAGGACCTTTTTTCCCTTGCTGCTTTCAGAATTCTTTCCTAGTTTATTTCCTTGTGTATTTTGTGAATTTGACTATGATATGGCTTGGTGATGACTGGCTTTTGTTGAATTTAATGGGAGTTCCCTATGCTTCTTGCATTTTGATGTCTGTGTCCTTCCCCAGGTTAGGGAAGTATCACCTATAATTTGTTTGAATAAACCTCTGCTCCTTTATCTCTCTCTTCATCATTTGGTACTCTTATAATATCAATGTTATTATGATTTACTAAGTCACTGAGTTCTCTAAGTCTACCCTCGTGGTCCATTACCTTTCTTTCCCTTTTCTTTTCTGCTTCATTATTTTCCATAATTTTATCTCTACATCACTGATTTGCTCCTTTGCTTCACCCATCCTCGTTTTTAAGGTCTCCATTTATGTTTGCATCTCGGTTATGGCATTTTTAATTTGGCCTGACTTGATTTTAGTTCTTTTATCTCTGCATCAAGGGATTCTCTAGTGCATTCTATGCTTTTTTCAAGCCCAGGCAGTATCCTTATACTCGTTGTTTTAAATTCGAGTTCAGACATCTCACTTATATCTGTGTTGATTAGCTCCCTGGCTGTGAGTTCTACCTTGTGTTTGTTCTTTTGGGGTGAATTCTTTTATCTTGTCATTTTGTCCAGAAAAGAAGAAAGAGAAAAAAGAACAACAAAAACAAAACAACAACAAAAAAAAAACAAGAAAAAGCAAAAAACAAAAAGAGAACAAGAAAACAAAAACACAAAACAAGAAACAAACAAAAATCCTAGGATGCTGGTGTGTTTTGGTTTGCTTGTTAAAAGAATTAGGATCCCTAAATAAATAAATAAATAAATAAATAAATAAATAAATGTAGAAAAAACCCAAAAATATATCTATAAAAAGAAAATCTAAAAGAGTAATAAAAAATTAAAAAGGCATTGTTAAATATAAGTAAATAAATGAAAAAAATAATAAAAATAAAAGAAAGGGGTGCCTGTGTGGCTCAGTCAGTTAAGCCTCTGACTCTTGATTTTGGCTCAGGTCATGATCTCAAGAGTCCTGGATCTAGCCCACATCGGGCTCTGCACTCAGGGCAGAGTCTGCTTGTCCCTCTCGCCCCACTCTCAATCTTTCTCTCTCAAATAAAATCTTAAAAGAAAAGAAAGAATAAAAGTAAAAAGGAAGCTCAATCCTATTTCCCCTACAGCTGAAGCTTTGTAGCACTCTATGATCAATAAATCTGGCGTGAGTGAATTGTTTATGCTGGTCCTCTGGGAGAGGGGCCTGGGGAAATGGAAATGCTCCTCCAGGGCGCAGGGGGGCGGGGCCTGGTGTAAGCGGCTCCCACTTCCACTAGGTGGTGCTGTTTTCCTCCTTGGAGGCTTTCAGTACTGATGGGCCAGATGAAAATGGCTGAGCCCTGCTCTCCAACCTTGGAGGTGAAAGTTCATGCCCCTACTCTTCAGTGAGCCCTCACAGAAAAGCAATCAATCACCCTATTTGTTTTTCCTGGTTTCCCTATGAACCCCATGTTTACCCTGGCCATGTCTGAGCCTTTTTATCTTAGGTGCATGACTGAGTTTCAAAATTCCAATTTTTAGGGACATCTGCAGCATGGACCTGCAATGTTTCTCTGGAGGAGGGTCTTTCCAGGCTTGCCAGACGGTCCAAGGAAAGCAGCTGCACAACTGTGCTGTGGTTCACAGTTTATACCAAAATGCTGGCACCAAGACCCGCTGCCCTCAGCCAGCTTCCCAGCTCCTATGCCTGGGAACAGCACAGCACCTTGGTGTCACCTGTTCTTCTATGACCCAGGGGATCCTCAGACCACCCTGTCACTCCTGGGATTTTGCCCCACTTTACCACCTGAGCACTTTTCATCCAGGCACGTCCTCCCCAGTAACCAACTAAACAGTTCAGATTTTGCGCTCCACTGCCTCTGATATTTGTGGTAGCCTCCATAAGCAGGCTCTCTCCCCACCATTGCATCCACAGTTCTCTCTCTCCCAAGTGAATTTCCACACCTCCTACGTTCCAAAAGCTGGTTGCTTTTCTACTTACAGACTTGCAATTTTTGTTCTCTCAGACCTCCAATTGACTTCTTGGGTGTTCAGAATAATTTGAAAAAAAAAAAAAAGAATAATTTGATAACTATCTAAGCTGTGTTTGAGGGACAAACTCAGGGTCCTCCTACTCCTCCACCAGCTTAACTCCTCCTCCTGTGCAACATAGATATTGTAATAAAATCTGTTCTTCTAATCCATGAGCATGGAATGTCTTTTCATTTCTTTGTGTCACGGTGAATGTCCTTCACCGGTGTTTTATGGTTTTCAGAGTACAGGTCTTTACCTCTTTGGTTAGGTTTATTCCTAGTATTTTTGGTGCAATTATAAATGGGATTGTTTTCTTAATTTCTCTTTCTATTGCTTCATTATTACTGTATAAAATGCAACAGATTTGTGCACGTTGGTTTTGTATCATACAACTTTACTGAATTCATTTATCAGTCCTAGTAGTTTTTTTGGTGGAGTCTTTAAGATTTTCTATAAATAGTATCATGTCACCTGCAAACAGTGAAAGTTTTATATCTTCCATATCAATTTGGGTGCCTTTTATTTCTTTTTGTTGTCTGACTTCAGTGGCTAGGATTTCCATTACTATGTTGAATAAAAGTGGTGGGAATAGACATCCTTGTCTTGTTCCTGACCTTAGTTCAGTTTGTTACCTGTGGATTTTCCATGTATGGACTTTATTCTGTTGAGGTATGTTCTTCTAAACCCACTTTTTTGGGGGCTTTTATTATGAATGAATGTTGTACTTTGTCAAATGCTTTTTCTACATCTATTGAAATGATCATATGGTTTTTATCCCTTCTCTTATTGATGTGATTGATGTATCACATTGGCTGATTTGCAAATAGTGAACCACCCTTGCATTCCTGGAAATAAATTCCACTTGATGGTGGTGAATTATTTATTTCTTTAAATGTATTATTGGATTTGGTTTGTTAATATTTTGTGGAGGATTTTTGCACCTATGTTCATCGGAGGTATTGGCCTGTAGTCCTCTTTTTTTTGTGGCATCGTTATCTGATTTCGGTATCAGGGCAACAGTAGCCTCATAGAATGAATTGGAAATTGTCCTTCCTCTTTGATTTTTTTCAAATAGTTTGAAAAGAAATATGTAGTAACTCTTCTTTGAATGTTTGGTAGAATTTGCCTATGAAGCCATCTGCTCCTGGACTCTAGTTTTTTGATTACCGATTCAATCTCCTTGCTGATAATCAGTCTGTTCAAATTTTTGATTTCTTCCTGCTTCAGTTTTGGGAGGTTATATGTTTCTAGGAATTAATCTGTTTCTTCTATGTTGTCTAATTTGTTGGCATGTGGTTTTTCATAATATTCTATTACAGTGGTTTATATTTCTGTTGTGTTGGTTATTAGTTTTCCTCTATCATTTGTGATTGTGTTTATTTGGGCCCTTTCTCTTTTTTTCTTGATTTGTCTGGCTAGAGGTTTTTAAAAGATTTTTAAAAAGATTTTATTTATTTATTTATTTATTTATTTATTTATTTATTTGAGAGAGAGAGAAAGCACGAATGGAGAGGGGGTAGAGGGAGAGGGAGAAACAGATTCCCTACTGAGCAGGGAGCCCAACACAGGGCTTGATCCCAGGACCCGGAGGTCAGGACCTGAGCCAAAGACAGACGCTTAACCAAGTAAGACACCCAGGCACCCTGAGGTTTATCAACTTTATTAATTTTTTCAAAGAATCAGCTCCTGGTTTCACTGATTTGTTCTTTTTTTTAGTTTCTATATCATTTATTTCTGCTCTAATCCTTATTACTTCCTTCCTTCTGCTGGTTTTAGGTTTTATTTGCTGTTCTTTTTCCAGCTCCTTTTGGTGTCAGGTTAGGGTATTTATTGGACATTTTTCTTGCTTCTCGAGGTAAGCCTGTATTGCTACAAACTTCCGTCTTAGAACTGCTTTGCTCTATCCCAAAGGTTTTGGACCATTGTATTTTCATTTTCATTTGTTTCCATGTGCCTTCCGAGTTCTATGATTTCTTGGTTGACCCATTCATTGTTTAGTAGCATATTATTTAACCTCCATGTGTTTGTGGTCTTTCCAGATTTTTTCTTGTGGTTGATTTCTAGTTTCATAGCACTGTGGTCAGAAAAGATGCATGGTAAAAAAAAAACAATGCACTGGGGCGCCTGGGTGGCACAGCGGTTAAGCGCCTGCCTTCGGCTCAGGGTGTGATCCTGGCGTTCCGGGATCGAGTCCCACATCAGGCTCTTCCCCTATGAGCCTGCTTCTTCCTCTCCCACTCCCCCTGCTTGTGTTCCCTCTCTCGCTGGCTGTCTCTATCTCTGTCGAATAAATAAATAAAATCTTTAAAAAAAAATGCACGGTATGATTTCAATCTTTCTGAATTTGTTGCGACTTCATTTTGTGGCTATGTGATCTATTCTGGAAAATGTTCTGTGTACCCTTGAAAGGAATGTTTATTCTGCTGTTTTAGGATGGGATGTTCTCAACATATCTGTTAAATCCATCTGGTCCAATGTGTCATTCAAAGCTACTGTTTCTTTGTTGATTTTGTTTGGCTAATCTGTCCACTGATGTAAGTGGAGTGTTAAAGTTCCCTACTATTAATGTATTACTATCAATTAGTTTATCTTTGTTATTAACTGTTTTATGTATTTGGGTGCTGTCATTCTGGGTGCATAAATATTTATAATTATTATATCTTTTTGTATTGTCCTCTTAATGATGATACAGTGTCCTTCTTTGTCTCTTGTTACATTGTTTATTTATTTATTTTTAAAGATTTTATTTACTTATTTAACAGAGAGAGAGACAGCCAGCGAGAGAGGGAACACAAGCAGGGGGAGTGGGAGAGAAAGAAGCAGGCTCCCAGCGGAAGAGCCTGACGTGGGGCTCGATCCCAGAACTCCGGGATCATGCCCTGAGCCGAAGGCAGACGCTTAATGACTGAGCCACTAAGGCTCCCCACATTGTTTGTTTTAAAGTCTATTTTGTCTGATATAAGTATTGCTACTCCAGCTTTCTTTTCATAGCCATTTGAATGACAAATGTTTCTTCATCCCCTCACTTTCAATCTGCATATGTCTTTTGGTCTGAAATGAGTCTCTGTTGGCACATGGACAGGTCTTTTTTTGTTTGTTTGTTTGTTTGTTTGTTTCATCTTTTGACTGGAGGACTTAGTCCGTTTGCCATTTTATTACATTCCTTGGTGTGGACCTCCTTGGGTTGATTTTGTTTGTGGCCCTCTGTGCCTCCTGGATCTGGATGTCTGCTTCCTTCCCCGGATTAGGGAAGTTTTCCTCTATTATTTCTTCAAATAAATTTTCTGTCCCTTTTCCTCTCTCTTCTCCTTCTGGAATCCCTATAATGTGAATGTTATTTTGCTTGATAATGTTGCTGAGCTCGCTTGACCTACTCTTATTTCTTCTTCTTCTTCTTTCTTCTTCTTCTTTTGTTCTCCTTGGTTGCTTTCCAATACTCTACCAGCTCACTGATTCATTCTTCTGTTTCCTCTCACCTACTATTTATTCCCTCTACTGTATTTTTTTTTAAGATTTATTCATTTGAAAGAGAGAGCACATGCATGAGTGGCGGGAGGGACAAAGGGTGAGAGAATTCTCAAACAGACTCCCTGCTTAGTGTAGAGCCCAGTGTGGGGCTCAATCCCAGGACCCTGAGATCATGATCTGAGCCAAAATCACGAGCCAGCCTCTTTAACCGACTGTGCCACCAAGTGCCCCCATCTAGTGTAATTTTAATTTCAGTTATTGATTTCTTCATCTGATTGTTCTTTTTTATATTTCCTTTCTCTTTGTTGAAGATTTCTTTGAGATTCTCCACTCTTTTCTCAAGTCCAGTGAGAATATTTATGACCATTACTTTGAAATCTTTATCAGGCATATTGCTTTTCTCCACTTAATTAAGTTCTTTTGCTGTGATTTTATTCTGTTCTTTCACACCCACATGTACAGACCTTTTTCACTGAGAATGTTTTTAAGATTCATCCATGCTAAGTACGTATCACTCTTCATACTTCATTTCATTTTATGGTTAAATAGTAATCCATTGCAATCATGGCTCTACCACATTTGTTCATTCATTTATCAGTTGATAGATGTTTCCACCTTTTGGCTATTGTGAATAGTACTGCTATGAATACGTGTGTAAAAGTTTTTGATACAAAAACAGTAAAAAATAGAAAAAAGTGAAAAATATTCAAATACATATAAATAAGAAAATTCATCATCTCCCTGTCCTCCCTTCTCTTTGTGAGGTAACCAGTTTTTAATAGCCTAGTTTGCTTTGTTATTTGATTTTACAAAATCAAGATCATAATATACACATTACACTTCAATTTGCTTTTCACTTGAGATTATACTGTGGACATATATTTTTTTTACATTAGTATATTCAAGTGAAGCTTTTCTTTTTAGGACAACTGCATTTTTTTTCTTTCAACCTGCTAACAGAATATCTTGCTCCTGCAAATAACTTGCACTGTTTTATTCCACATGTGCATTTTTTTCTCTTACCAATCAAGATTTTAGTGTTCACTCTAGGTCAAGCTCATGGTATTTCTTCTGCAAGAACACTTTCTTGATTAATTAAACACATTATAAATTTTCCTTTATCTAAAATTCCATTCACTCATGATCTCCGAGAATTGTGTGAACATTAGATTTGTATTTTTTCATTAATTTTTTAACTTACGGGTATTCAGTATTTCCAAACAAATAATAAATTATCTGAAGCAGATGTGAATGTTTTTGGATTTCATTCTCTGCTGCCTCTAGAACAGAGTTAGATAATCAGAAGTGCTTATTAAAACTCATTGATTTGATATTTCTGGCTACCTCTTAAATGATGGCTTTTCCAATTTCCAATTCCTGAATCTCTCTGGTCCAGGTGAAAATAATCATTGTAAATTCCCATGAGACTCTTGACATATATTCCTGTGGTGAACCAAATAACACCATCTTTGCTATTTAATGAATCCCATTGCAGATGTTTTCTTGGTCAATCCCCAAGTTCCTACAATATACATTTTATCTAGAGCTGCTAAACAACTAATGATTCAACTAGGTCATTAATTTATATTTAAAATTACCTCCTATATGCTCTCTATCACAGCCTACTTAACACTGAATAATCTAAAGCCCCGATTCTACTACAGATCTGGTAAGCTTAAGTGTTTTACAAATACTGAAAGATTTTAAATCTCTGCTCTTCCCACCTCGAATCTCCTAACCCTGTTCTGTGGAGCTGAGATCAATAAAACAGTTTACATATGTTGGCAGATATGAAGGGAGAATTTAAACAGGGGAGAGACTAAAGAACTTAATCTTTGAGCTCTTTCTCATAAAGATGATGTCATATAGTCTTTAGGGGACAAAGATAAAAATTTAAGTCATAGTATTACAAATATTTGTAAGAGGAACAGACTCTTACTTTAACAAAAAAGAAGCCATGAAGAAAAGTTAAATGCCTTTTCCTGGGCTATATGACTATATAGTAGTAAACCTGGTAATAAAGCAGTCTTCTTCCATTGGATTCTTACTTATTTTCTCTGTTTCTGATGGGCTCAATGAGATAATTTATCTGTGAATATGTTAAAAATCTTCTCTGGAAATTTATAACAGCTTTGCAACTGTTCACTGAAATCTTTCTATAATGTCACTTATATGTGATATAATTTTTATATGTTCTTTCAGTAAGGATATTCCTAGGGCTGAATTCTAAATGACTAAAGTGTGTGTGTGTGTGTGTGTGTGTGTGTGTGTGTGTGTGTGTTTAACACACTGTCATCCCAGAGCCAGTACTTACTTAATTATCTTTAAGATTATATAGATAAATAGATGGACAAATATGTAGATAAGTATATGCCTTCTGGATTATATAATAATCTCAATTTGATTGCTATTTAATATCAAAAAAGAAAGTGTTATTTCAACACCTATGACTTCAGTGGTATTTTGCTATGATCTCTAATATCCTATAATTATCTTTCAAACCAACATACCAATGAAGATGGAAAGAATAGTAAAGATAAGTTTTCGTAGAGGAACCAAAGTCTGTGAAAGTGGATTCTTGTACCTTTTGCTTAAATAGAATCATATTTTCTCTTTTTCTTCCCCTTGATATAGGTAGGTTTTCAGGACAATGGATGTGGCCAATAAGTCTGTTTCTGAATTTGTTTTGCTGGGACTCTCTAGTTCCTGGGAACTACGGCTGTTTTTCTTCATGGTGTTCTCACTGTTTTATGTAGCAACAATGCTTGGTAACAGCCTCACAGTCATCACAGTTATAGCCGACTCTCACCTGCACTCGCCTATGTATTTCCTGCTCA
This sequence comes from Ursus arctos, assembly GCF_023065955.2. Taxonomy (NCBI): domain Eukaryota; kingdom Metazoa; phylum Chordata; class Mammalia; order Carnivora; family Ursidae; genus Ursus; species Ursus arctos. The sequence continues at coordinate 1,247,055 of NW_026623056.1, read as the reverse complement.
CCAACCTTTCCATCATTGATATGTCACTTGCTTCCTTTGCCACCCCTAAGATGATTACAGACTACCTCACTGGACACAAAACCATCTCCTTTGATGGCTGTATCACCCAGATATTTTTTCTACACCTTTTTACTGGCACTGAAATTATTTTACTTATGGCCACGTCCCTTGATAGGTATGTTGCGATATGCAAGCCTCTCCGCTATGCTTCAGTCATAAGCCCTGGGATGTGTGTTGCCCTCGTGGTGGCTTCCTGGGGGGTAGGAGTCATGCATTCGATGAGCCAGGTCATATTTGCTCTCACATTACCATTCTGTGGTCCCAATGGAGTAGACAGCTTTTTCTGTGACCTTCCTGTGGTGTTCCAGCTGGCCTGTGTGGACACTTATGTTCTGGGCCTCTTTATGATCTCAACTAGTGGCATAATTGCCTTATCCTGCTTTATTCTTTTATTCAATTCTTATGTTATTATCCTGGTCACTATCAAGCATCATTCAAAAGGATCATCTAAGGCTCTTTCTACCTGCACAGCTCATTTCGTTGTTGTCTTCATGTTCTTTGGGCCCTGCATCTTCATCTGTATGTGGCCACTGAACAGTTTCCTTATAGATAAGATCCTGTCTGTGTTGTATACCATCTTTACTCCCATTCTGAACCCAACAATCTATACCTTAAGGAATCAAGAAGTGAAGGCAGCTATGAGCAAACTGAGAAATAGGCTTCTAAATCCCAACAAGACAACTCCTTTGCTTTATTTTTAGTCTTAAATTCTAGTTCTTGTTTTAACTTCCTAGGCATTATATGCTACAGTTTTTGTGTACATAGCATTGTGACTAGACTTTTATTTCTGGAGTTTTCATCAAATTGTAATTGAACCAAATTGCAATCAAATTGTAAATATTAAAATTACTCTCATATGGTTAAAATACATGTTAGATTTCAAAAAAGCAAATTGACAGAAACAATTTCTTCCAGAAGCAAAGACTATTAAATGCCAAGAGTCCCTGTTCCAGGTAGGAGATTCAATACTAATAACCTATTCACTGGGAAAGACAAACAAAAGGTGTGAAGAGGAAGTACAAATTAAAGGGGAACTAGAAGATAATAGCATTTATACACAATTTGTCACTGAGAGGCACCTTGGTGGCTCAGACA